>NW_028258449.1:3600000-3970919 GCF_053883595.1 Heterocephalus glaber
AGTTAGCTAGAAGACTCCACATAAGCCAAGCTTCTCCCTAATTTAAATTTCAATGCAGTCATATACACTCCATGGAAACACAATGTGAGAAATATGTTATTAGGCAATTTCATCCATGTGTATCCTTAATTACACTTTCAGTTTCTCACACTAGAGAAACTATTCAGTATTTACACATGTGTGTCCTATTTATTTCACTTAAGAGGATGGCCTCAATATGCATCCATTTAGCTATAAACGTCTCTAGTTTCTCATTCTTTATGGCTGAGTAGTACTCCATTTTATAAAAAAACCACATCTTCTTTATCCAGTTTCCAGTTGATGGGCATTTGGGCTGTTTCCAAGCTTTAGCTATTACAAACTGTGCCACTATAAACATGGGTGCACATATATCACTGTGGTATGAGTCTTAATTCTTTTGGGAAGATCCCCAGCAGGGGGATAGCTGGTTGGAATGGGACTTCTAGTCCTAGTTCTTTGAGGTATCTCCATACTGATTTCCACAGTGGTTGCACCAGTCTACACTCCCACCAACAATGGAGGAGGGTTCCTTTCTCCATACACCCCCGCCAACATTTATTATTGATTGATTTCTTAATAGCAGCTATTCTTTCTGGGCTGAGGTGGAATCTCAGCACTGTCTTCATCTATATCTCTTGAATGACCAGTGATGTTGAACATATTTTCATATATTTATTTGCTGCTTTTACTTCTTTTTCTGAGAAATGTCTGTTCATTTCAGATGCCCATTTTTGTACTGGGTCTTTGAATTTGGGGGGTCTGATTTTTTTCAGTTCTTTATATATTCTAGATAGTAGACCTTTGTCTGAGGTACAGCTGCTAAAATTTTCTTCCCACATTGTAGGTTGTCTCTTAGCTCTGTTGGTGGTTTCTCTTGCAGTGCAGAAGCTTTTTAATAAGATGAGACCCCAGTTGTTGATTCTTTGTGCAAGTTCCCATGCCTCTGAGGTTTTGCTCATAAAATTGTTTCCTATACCAATGTCTTTAAGAGTTCTACCTCACTTATCTTCCAGCAAATTCAGTGTTTCTGTCTTAATTTTTAAATGTTTAATCCACTTCGATCTTAGTTTAGTACATGGTGAGAGGTATGGGTCTAGTTTTAATCTTTGGCAGGTTGAAATCCAGTTTTTCCAATATCATTTATTAAATAGGCTATCTTTCCTCCAATGATGGTAGTTGGCTCCTTTGTCAAAGATGAGGTGCCTGAGCATGTCTGGAGTTGTTTCTGCATCTTCTAATCTATTCCACTGATCCTCAGGTCTGTTTCTTTGCCAGTACCATGTTGATTTTATCACAGTAGCTTTGTAGTATAGTTTCAAGTTGGGGGTTGTGATACCCCCAGTCGTATCTCTGTTGCCTAAAATTTCTTTTGCTATTCTAGGTCTCTTCTGGCTCCAAATGAATTTTTGGATTGTTTTCTCTAGATCTGTGAAATATACTATTGGAATTTCAATTGGCATTGCATTGAATCTGTGTAGCAGTTTTGGAAGTATGGCCATTTTCACTATATTGGTTCTTCCTACAGGAACAATGGATGTCTTTCCATTTTCTTATATCATCCTCAATGTCCTTTTTCAGAGTGCTATAGTTTTCAGTGTATCTAGGAATCTGTCCATTTCTTCTGTGTTTTCCATTTTATTAGAGTACAGGTTCTCAAAAATAGGTATTGATGATCCTCTGGATTTCTGCTGGATCTGTTGTGACTTCACCTTTTTCATTCATTTTTTTTTTTTTTTTTTTTTTTTTTGGTACTGGGGATTGAACTCGGGTCCTTGCACTTGCACAGCAGGCAGCAAAACCACTGAGCTAAATCCCCAGCCTACCTTTCTCGTTCTTAATTGCATGGATTTGAGCCTTTTCTTTCCTTTTTTGGATAAGTTTGGCTAAAGGTTTATTGATTTTATTTATTCTTTTGAAAAGTCAACTCTGATTCATTAATTTTTTGTATCATTCTCTTATTCTCCATTGCGTTGATTTCTGTTCTGATCTTCATAAAATTTCCTTTCTTGCATGAGCTTTGGGTTGTTATGCTCTTCTTTTTCTAGGAGCTTGAGGTTCTGCATTAGGTTATTTATTTGAGTTTTCTCTGTTTTCCTAATATGGGCATTCACTGCTATGAATTTCCCATGTAGAACTGCTTTCATTGGGTCTCATAGATTCCTGTATGTTGTACTGGCATTATCATTTACTTGTAGAAACTATTTCTTCTTTAATTTTCTCTGTGACCCATTGGTTGTTCAGGAGGGTGTTATTTAATTTCCACGTGTTTGTGGGAGTTTTGCATCTTCTTATGTCATTGATGTCCAATTTTATTGCACTATGGTCTGATAATATACAGGGGTAACTTTAATTCTTTTACATTTACTTAGACATGTTCTGTGAGCTACCATGTGGACTATTTTGGAGAATGGCCCATGTGCAGCTGAAAAGAATGTATATTCTGATTTTGTGGGGTGGAACACTGTAAACATCTATTAAGTCCATTTGTTCGATAGCTTGGTTCAGTTCTAGAATTTCATTGCTAAATTTTTGTCTAGATGATCTGTCTAATTGTGATAATGGGGTATTGAGATCCCCCACTACAATTGTATTTGCTTATTTGGTTTTTCATGTCCATTAATATTTGTTTTGTATAGTTGGGGGCATTCATAGCATATATATTTATAATTGTCATCTCTTCCTCTTGGACTGTTCCCCTCACAAGGATGCAGTAACCATCTTTGTCTCTCTTCATTAGTTTTGGTTTGAAATCTACTTTGTCTGCAAATAAAAATTGCTACCCCTGCTTTTTTCTGGGTTCCTGTGGCATGGAGAACTGTTTTCTATCCTTTTACTTTCAGTCTATGAGTTTCTTTTTGAGTTAGGTGTGTTTCTTGTTTACAGCATATTGCTGGATTTTGCTTCTTAATCCATTCTGTCAGTCTATTTCTTTTGATTGGTGAATTGAGACCATTAACATTGAGAGTTATAATTGATAGATATTGACTCATCCTTGTCATGATGTTTTACTGTTGTTGGCTCATTTATTTTTTATTTTTCCCCTTTTCCCTTTAGTTTCTTGCCTTGCCTGGTGGCTTCCCTCTGTTGGGCCTCATGGAGTTGTGACCTTCATTGTCTTTTTCTAGGATATTGCTTAGGATTGTTTGAAGTGCTGGTTTGGTGTTCATGAAATTTCTCAGGTGTTCTTTGTTGTGAAAGTATCTAATTTCCCCACTGATTTTGAAAGATAATTTTGCAGGATACAACAGTTTAGGTTGGAAGTTAATTTCTCTTAGGGCTTAAAATACTTTACTCCAGGCTCTCCTTGACTTAAGGGTTTGTGTTGAAAAATCTGCTGTGATTCTGATGGGCTTTCCTTTGTAGGTGATTTGTTTCTTTTCTCTAACTGCCTGTAGAAGTTTGTTCTTCTGTTGGGTTTCTGGGATCTTGATTATATTATGTGTCTAGCTGTAGATTTATTTTTGATCATGGCTAGTTGGAGTTCTATATGCCTCACTTATCTGTATGTCCAATTCTCCACCTCTGTCTGGGAAGTTTTCTACTATTACTTCTCTGAACAGTTTTTTTTTTTATGTCAATTGTGTTTTCTCCTGATTTTTGGTGGACTCCTATCAGTCAGTCTTATGTTATTCCTCCTTGCATCATCCAGCAGCTGCTGGATTGATTTCTTGTGGTCCCTTACTATTTTTAAGAAATCTCTGTTTTCACGGTCACTAACCACAATCCTGTCTTCTATATCTGATATTCTATCTTCAGATTCCCTTAATCTGGTATGCATGCTTTCAATGGAGTTTTTAATCTCCTGAATATCTGTTTGAATCTGTTTCATGGATTCCATTTCTTTCTTTTGTTGGGTGATCATGGTTTCTATTTCTTTCTTATGCTGGACATTCATGGCTTCCAGCATGTTTCTAAGCTCATCTATTTTTTTATCTGTTTCTGTTCTAGAGCCTCTAATTATGTGTTTCACTCTGCTCACCATCTCTGTAGTTATCTGGGAGATTATTTCTGCTTTGAATTTTTCTAGAGCCTCATTCATCTGTTTTGTTACTTCCTGTGTTATCAGTTCAGGGTGTCCAGGTGGTTGATTATCAGACTTTTCCACCTTATTTTCCCTAGAAATTGCCCTTTGTGGGGTAGAGGTCTGAGTTCGTGACTTGCTTAAATGTCTTCTCATTTTTGTTTTTGGTACTGTCAGTTATAAGTCAATGAGTCTCAGTAAGCCAGCCACAGACCTGAGAGTCCCAGACAGACCTCTGGCTGCAAGTCCCAAACTGAGCTCCCTGTCCTCCTGCAGGGCTGAACTCTGCAAGTTTCCACTACAGGTTCCAGCTGCCCTCCCCCGAAAACAGTCCAGGTTCAAATGGGAGGTGATAATCCCTCCAACTTACCAAGTATGGTGGTCTGGTGTGCCTTTATTGCAGAGAATCTCTTCACTTTTCCAGTGGGCTTCAGTTTTCATCAAGGAGCCTGAGAGAGGCCCTCTCTCTGTTATTCACTTCTGCAGCTCAGGACCATGGCCTTTATGTCTCCCTGTGCCTCTGTAGTGTGGAACTAGGTAGCTGCACAGCCAAGAGGCAGGAGCAGGAGTGGGGGGCCTGTTGTTACAAGCTGGGGGCTGGTGGACCTGCGGTGGGGGGGATGTCCTCATGGTCTCCTAGATGCAAGTGGCCGGGGCCCGGATGGAGCAGGGTGCAGCCACCCACCTCTGACCACAAGGCCAAACTCAGGGACTCCATTCTTAAAAAGAGAAAGTTGGAGAAACAGCGAGTTAAGTTCTCTAAGACACAGATCAAGTGAGCATCCTCAACAGCAGGGGACTGATTCACAGTGGGTTTCCACTTTCATCAGCAGCAGTGAGACAAAATTAGTTTCAGATCTATTTTCAGAGCAAATAGAATTAGGCGGCACTACTAGGTTGAACTGGCGCATGGCCACAGTTGCCAGGCAGAAGCTGTGAAGGAACTCGGAAGCAGGCACTTCCTGAATCTAAAGCTTTGTAATCAGTAAAGTACATGTCTCCCAGGGTAGGGAGCTTTTGCAGTTACTAACAGTTTCAAAACTTCTTTTTCTGAATAAAACTGCTTTTTCTCACCATAGGAAAGTTGCTTGCTTGCTTGTTATTACTGCAACTGATTAAGATATGTTTTTAATTAAGTTTCATGGTATAATACCCCTGTTGTTAATATTGTATTTGTTTTTCTAAATGAAAGCTAATTCTAATCCACTGATTAATTTCATGATTCAGGGATCACAACCCATTTTACAAACCTGCTTACCAGGAGCTGTGGGGAGGTGCAAGGGAGGGTGCTCAGCTCCTGTGCTCAGCAGAGCCTGAGACGATGGGAAACAGACAATGAGTTCATCCAAGGAAAGCACAGTGAATCCTGTTGAGTCTCACTTGCTTGCAGTGAGGGCTGCACCTCTATGGAGTCAAGCAATACCTATCTAATACCTATCTAAAGATAGGTAGCTGACAGGATCTGTATATCAGGGATCTTTCTGATGGAGGGCAGAGAACAGTTGGAGGGCCCCTGCCAAGGTGCAGGGGAGCCGGTTGGCGCCTGTGGCAGAGCTCAGATTAGCTCTCACAGTGGCCCCAGCTGCAGAGCAGCACCAGGGTGGACAGGAGAAGACACAGCAGGACCAGTGGGGTGTCAGGGTGAAGGCAACTGGCATCACTGGGTCTCTAGCTCAGTGGCTCAGTCAGTGGTGGTGCCATTTACTAAGACAGGAAAGTCTGGGGGCATAGACAAGCTCAAGGGAAGATCATGAGCTCAGTTTTGGACAAGTTGAGGTGCCAGGGAGAGACCCAGGTAGTGATGTCTCCTAAAGTTCAAAAGAAGAGTCTGGGCTAGACATAGATGTAGTTGTGTTCAGGGCAGAAAATATTGGAAATGAAGGCAGTGAGATCACACAGGGGAGGGTGTTGTGTCAGAAGAGCACCTAGAACAAGCTGTGCCCGGGAACACGTGTTTATACAGTGGACCCTTGACTTACAAACTCAATTCGTTTAGTTGTAACTCAAGTGTTTTTCCCATAAGAAATAATGGAAATACCCATGTGTTCCGAACCTCCCAAAGCACCCCTTAACTAACCCTTTCACGCTGAAAAGGGTTGTATAATGTGCATAATTTATCTGAAACACCAATAATCTTCCTAGTGTATTCACAAAAAGTTATACAGTATGCCTGGTTTATCAGAAACAACAATTTCATACTGTACTCAGCACTCAAACTGATGTCTTTGGCCTGCAGGAAGGGTGTAATGGGAGCTGGTTACTGTTTGGAGGGAGAGCCCCTTCCATACGAACATTAGGAATCTGGCTCTCTGTGTCCTTTCTCTCCTTGGGGGAGTCTGTAGCCCACTAAGACCTGCTTCTACCTCACTATGTCTCAACCTTTTCAGATTTAAAAACTGGTCTAAGGTCTGTTTCTATCTTTTCTTTAACACTGTTCTGCAGTATGACATGACATTGTCATTAACCAAGTGAATGCAACGATTGGCTTTTTCTCTGTCTGGATGGGTCTTCTCTACAAATGTTTGTAGCTCTGTCCATTTTTTCTGGATTTCCTTTATTGCAGAAGAAGAGCTTTGCTGCACTGATTGTTGATGCTCCCCCTCTTCTTCAGAAAGCTCCTCAGCTGCCATTCTCTGCTCCTCAGCCAGAAGCTGCTGAAGTTCCTCGGTGGACAATTCCTCTGAGTGCTCCTCCACCAGTTCCTCAACATCACCACTGTCTACCTGCAAGCCATGGACTCTGCTATATGACAGTGTCATCAACCACAGGGTCAGTTGAAGGCTCAGGCTCCTCTACATGGTCTTCAAAGTCTCTCTCCTGTATAATTTTAGGCCACACTTTGATCCACGCACATCTCAGTGTACTTAGACACTGATCCAAGATTTCTCAATAAACCCACACAGGAAAGACTGGCATTCAGGTCATAACTCAAGACTTTGGTCATAAGTTAAAATTGAAATTCTGGTCATAACCCAAGTTGTTTGTATGTGAGGCAGGTGGTAACTCAAGGGTCCCTTGTATTTCTGAAAACATGTGCCATGGGTTAAAGTTCTTAGAGCTGAAACTTGATCACTAGTGGCTTAAGTCAGAGGTTTATTAACTTCATGAAGTACAAAGTCTGGAGGCAATGTAATCAGAGTTGGGCAGATGTCCTTATGATGCTGACCTCAGCTGGACGGAGGAAAGCTTCCTGGTTGCATTGTGGCTACCACGACACCAAGTACCACAGACAGGTGGAGAGAGACTTTCAAAGCTTAGAAAGAAGAAAGAAATTACAGAGAAAAGAGCTGGTAGATTTGACCAGTCATCTAGCCAAATTCATCTCCATCTTGGGACTGGACATTTGCATTAGTTCATCACAAGAGTGTTCTTGCCAGGCGTGGTGGCGCATGCCTGTAAGCCCATCACTGCAGGTTCAAGGCCAGCCTGGGGTATGTAGTGAGTTCAATACTGGCCTGAACTTCATAGCAAGACCCTGTCTCAAAAAACAACAAAAACAAACCAAAAACAGAAGTGTTTTTACGCTGGGCTTGGTGACACACACCTGTAACCCCAGCACTCAGGAGGCTGAGGCAAGAGGACAGTCGTGACTTTGAGACCTTCCTGAGTTGCATAGCAAATTCAAGGCCAGCCTAAGGAAGCTACATAGCGAGACCCTAAAAAAAAATTTTTTTTTTTCTGTTTTCTTATGATTTGCAAAAAGTAGGATTTGGGTGTTGAGTGAAGAGTTGAAAACAAAGAAAGGAGTAGGTGCTGATGAAAAACCCCAGCCACATGCCTTGGCCACTGATTTCCATTACTTTGGAATTTTTCCTTCTTTCCTCCTCTTGGACATGACTACAGCTTTGTCAGCTTCAAAGAAGCAAAGAGGACAGAAATGAAGGCTTTTGAGGGGGCAGGGTGAGCTGTTCTTTTCTCTCACTAAATTTAGGGTAACCCTGGCACGCTGACTCTTCCCATGAAGTACCATGCCTCAGCATCTGCACACAGGTGGAGAAGACCAGAGTACCCAAGGTGTAACACAGCACAGACTGAGAAAATGAGGAGCTGTGACTCCTTCCAGACAGCCACACTATCAAAATCAGCCTGCACCTGGGGAGGGACATCATACTGCGTGGGGCTGCAGCCTCCTGAGGCGCTGCCCATGGTTGGCCAGGAGCAGCTGGACACGCAGCCCGATTCACCGTGCTGCCCAGTCCCACTGTGGAGAAGACCATTCTCCTGAAGAGATGGAGACTGTCTTCATCCTGCTCGATCCCTTTGACCACTGGTGGATGCTGGGATCTGGTTTCAGGGTGCTCTGCTCACTCCCTGGCAGGAGCCACACAGACACGGGCACTTGTCCTAGAGCTCGGCTCTGGCCAGCAGACCCACACCGCTGAACATGCTCTCAGGCCTCGGGAACGCTTCTCCACACCTCACCCCTGACATTCAAAATGAGAGGGCTGTGTGCAGATGCCACGAGGTCTGAGCTGTGTGCTGAGCTGGGTGCATGTGAGGGCAGTCACGGATGTGAGATTTCTGGGTGCTGAGCATCCCTGTTAATTTAAGACAGGGTCTCGCTATGTAGTTCAGCCTGGCCTTGAACTTGTGGCAATCGTACCTTAGCCTCCTGAGTGCTGGGATTACAGGTGTGCACCACCACGCCTGGCTCCGTTCTTAATTTGCAATTACACAGGCACCCATGCATTGGAGTAGCATCTGCATCAACAGGAAGAGCATTCTGTAATACCAGTCCTGACTAAACTTAGATGGGACATGGCCTCGAGTTGTTACAGCCCTGGACAGATCTGCAGGCTGTGGGAGAAGACAAATACAGCCATGTGTGCAGCAGTGGACTACATGAAACTGAGTAAAAACTCCTAGCCCATATTACTGTTTGAATGTGATGTGGAAACCGTGCAGTTTAAGGACGTATTTTTCTGAGAAGACAAAATGAAATTTTGTGAAATTCTTGGATTTTTACCTATCTGGGTCCATGCACTTTTTCACTAACGTCTATCACCTCTGCATGCTTTACTCACACTTTTCTTATGGTATCCCAGGCAACACCGCCAGCTAACCAGCTGCAGCCCCAGATCCTTAGCCTTGCCGGGTTTGGGGACTTAATTCATTGGTGAAAGAAAACGCAATTTAAAATGCAGGCAGTATTACTAAATTTTATATCCAGAATGTAGAGTGTCTACTTTATTTATTCCTCACAAAATGTTCATAATTCTATGTAGATACTAAATGAATCTTTAAAAAACACAAAAACCATATTATGGATGAAATGGGGGTATTGTTGAACCTTTTCTATTGGAGTCCAACTATGTTTACTTTTTTTTTTTTTGGTACCAGGGATTGAACTCAGGTCCTTGCATTTGTGCAGCAGGCGGTGAAACCACTGAGCTAAATCCCCAGCCCTACATTTACTTTTTAAAAAACAATTTCTAAATAGCTAAGATTGTTAACATTAAATTGTGAATTATAGGAAAATCTCACACTGACTCTTCCTTATTATCTGAATATTGATGAGTTCAGATTTTATTTTTGGCTGCTCTTATTTTGCTGAGGAAATATTTTGATGTATATTGACACTGTCTATTCTCTTTTTAAAAAAATACTTATGAAACACAGTAAGCTCTGTTTACTACTTATTATCAGTAGTTTGTTTTGGTTTTGGTTTTGGTTTGACAAGTACAGGTTTTCTAGCCAAAAACAATGACATAAAGGAAAGACCAGAGTGTTATCTGTGTAGAGAAGTTGGGACAAAAACACAGTGAGACAAAGGAAACTTGAAGAAGTTATTCATGTTTATTACTTGATTTACAGCTGACACAGCAAAGGGAGGGGCCCAAAAGCTGTTTGACATTCAGTTCCCATCCTTTACACACTGGCATCTCCCAGATCCCGGGGCTGCATGGCTGAGCCTAGGGCATGGAGCGTGGAGCACCACCCCACACAGCCACAGGCAGAGAACACTGAGGGCCCTGGTTCCAGAAGTCAGAAGAGGATGTGAGGCCCACCCAGTACTAATCATGTTCTAGAATAATCAGAAAAAATAACAAGATTTGAATACTGTACAGACTATGTCTTTTATAGACATTATATTTTATAGACATTTATGCTCTCGTTGTAAGCTGCCTCTAACTTATTTCCTCCCTTGCCAAAGCCTGACCGTTTATGACAAATCAAGGGCAATCCCTAAAACTTAAAAAAATAAATGACTTTAACAATAATCATTAACTTCTCCCCAAAGATCTATGGCTAAGGCTATTTATATAGATTTGGGGTCTTCATAATTCAGGAGACCTTTAAATTTTGAGCTCACAAAGGTTACCTCTCTTATTAGATAATAGGATATTCAGAAATACCTGAGGTATAATCATTTAAAATTGCCAAAGAAGGAATTAAAAAAAAAAAAAAGATAGGGATTTCCCATACTGGCAAGAAAGTGCATACCAACTGATTCTACGGAAGAACTAAAACCTGACACAGGTAGGCCAAGGAGCCTGCTGCAGGGTTCCAGTTCTTACCTCACTTTGCAGACAATTCTGATATAACAGATTTTCAGGCTGTACCAAAATGATTTTGGATAGACTGCAGAAGGAGCAAAACCCAGTTTCAAGACAGGATTCATTTCTACAGAACAGCATGCACCCGTCTAGCATTCCCGGTTCTGACAGAACATCCGTATCCATCTAACTTCAAAGCCTAAGTCTGTCTTGTTCAGTCAGGTGTGCTTACTGGCTGCTAAAACACCCACTCTGCCTCCACTGATCATAAGAGTATGCCAATCTCACTTAGCGTGGAACACTACAAAGTCCAGCTTAGTTCTAGTGATTTGCGCAATGTAATTTGCACAATGGTAACTTAACACTGCACCTCTCCCTGGCCCCACCTTTTCCTGCTTCTGATGTTCTTGGAAGGTGTGAATGTTCAGGCAATAGGAACACGTCTTTCTTAGAGGAAAAATGAGTAGCTCTAAGAGCTGACTAAAGGGAGCACCCAGAGTTACTGCATATAGCAGAAATTCAAATGCTATTTTTTAAGAAGTCAATTGGGAGATTTAGAAGTTTTAAACACCAGGAACTCTCCGGTTTTAGTGTCTGACCCACTCAGGGACAGACACTGACCTGGGATAGCTTCTAAATGTGTGTGCAGATTCAAGACTGGCTGAAGGAGGAAGGAAGGACATACCTCCCCATCACCTATTTTTAAGAAACCTATTTAGAAGAGTTATTAAAAGATTCTAAAGGGTAGGAAAACTCACACATTCGTACCACTGCCTACGTGTTGGCTTTTCTACACTTCAGAGCACAAGCTCTTCACGTAGGGAGAGCAGCACAGGAGAGAGGGGACCCCACTCAACCCCAGGATCAGGTGAGCAAGGAACAGAGTGGGCATGAAGAATTCTTCAGAAAACTGCCTTTCAGCTAAGTCAGGTTAAAGGGGTAAAACATTTGCAAATTAAGCACCAAAAAGACCAAGTGATACATCTATTTTTATCAACAAAAGAACAAGTCACCTCGCTCATCTCCCTGGCACAGGCTTTCCTCCCTAGGCCTCCGCAGGGCCACATCACCTGCCAGGAGCAGACCCTGACCGGCAACCCAGACCCAGGCTGCTTCCTCCCAGGACAGCTTTGCGCCACCCTGCTGACTGCTGGCCCCTGACCTGACAGCCTTGCCTCTTCAGTTAGTAAAAAAGAGCCTCAGAGAAAAAGAAGCATTAACTCCCCCATTAAAAAGTTCATTCTTCCATCCCCGGTACCAAAAAAAAAAAAAAGTTCATTCTTCACTTGATCTTAGCCAAAAGGCCGAGAAGTGATAAAAAAAAGTTCATTCTTTAATTCCACAGATACCAAGAACGAGGCAGATGTGTTTTAATACACATCAGGAAAAAATAAAAACAACACACTCTCAAAGCAAGCACCTGGGTTTTACTTTAGTTGCTAATAATTTAATGTGCCTGAGAATTATTGTGCAAATACATGTCATCTTCATTAAAAATATGCATAGTGCACTTTGGAAAAAGTTGCAACCAACTTTCCTTAAAAAACAAATTAAATAGATAAATATGCATAATCTATGGTAATCTAATTACCATTGATTGCAGCCTCTAAGGAAATCTGAAAGACAATTATGTTCGCATTCCTTGGCCGCTGTATTACCCAGAAGAAATATTATAAAAACAAGCTTCCTTGGTTCTAAATGACTCATAATTTTCTTTTAAAAGTAAATCTCTCCTAACCCTTATTCATGGTTTTTTTTTTTGATGCTGTATAAAAATACAAATTTTAAAAATGAACTTCTGGTAATCATAAATACAAAGGAATTTAGATGGTATTTGGGCCCCCAGTGGCTCAAAGATCTGAAAACAGAAAGGAGAAGCTGTACTTGGATCTGCTGAAATACATAAAATCCCTTGTCTTGCTAGCGCTGTGCACACGCACGAGCTGACTCGTAGTTTAATCGGACATCAGCAGGGGGCACGGGTGTCAGTGCCGCCTGCCACTGTGACAGACCCAGCCTGCCGCACCTGCCTGGAGAGCAGCTTCTGCCAGCAGCAGCCCAGCTGCTCTGCCCTCTTCCTGTCCTGGGCAAGCCTGCTGCTCAGCTCACCAGAAGGGAAGCTATTTCTGGAAGTTTCAGTATTTTAGAATTTATTTTCTATTCAGTTTTTATTTTCAAGACAAGAAAGCTCAACTGAAGGAGGATAGTAAACCTTTTGTTTTCCTGTCTCTGGACACTCCCAGACCATTCATTTACACTTTCAATTTACCAGACTTCATCCTTGAGGACCTCATCCCAGCTTCATTCCCAACCCTCCATGTCCCTCCTCACATTCACAACCTCCTGCAACATTCTCTCCAGTCAGACCACACTGCGCAAGTCAGTGAACACTTGCCCTTCCTGGGCCACCCTGTACAACACGTTGGTTAACACTAAACCTCAGTCCTCCTGCGGACGCCCACTCTCGGGGCAGATGTGCTAACCAGGGCACCAAGGCTCCCCATCGTGACTGGAAGACTCTGATTTCTCCTCAGCCCACCCAATAAGCTGCTCCCTGAATTTACATACACAGCAGAGTCCGCTTTCTGAAGACCGATGTCTGCCTCTTGGCTTTTCCCATCCTTCTGCGTGTCGGGGGCCTTGACCACTCTGGCTATGCCTAGCTTCTTCAGCCTGTCCACCAGGTTCATCTTCAGCTGCCCCGCATCAGGAGGGTTCCGGGAAGGTCTCAAGCCATACATCTCCTGGAGGAACATCTCAGCTGGTCGAGAAGCCAAAAAGCTTTCAGAGAGATGCACTCGGGGCTCAAAGGCCACAGGAGAGGCGCACGGTGAGAGAGATGGGGAATTTGGCGGTGTGGAAGGTGTGGTCAGGGTTCTGGGGAGCAGCTGGAGAAGGGGCTTCTGGGAAACTGGGCTGCAGTACGCTTTAGCAGAGATGCCCCGCTCCTGTAGGAGTTTGGCCAAGCTCACGGTGCTGCTGAAGGTTGTGGTAGAGTCTCGCCAGCTGGTGATGGACTCACCGATGCTGAGCCGGTAGGACAAGGCTGGGGAGTTCACAGCGGTGCTCGAGGACCGGCTCCCGCTGCTTCCACAGGGCAGTGAAGGGAGCCCAGAGCTGAAGAAAAAGAGGGAGAGAGTTTAAGACTGAAAGTAATCACAAGCTGCTATTTAATTTGTATTAATACCTCCATTCCCTAAAGTGAAATATATACCAAGAAACAATAATCCCTGAGTAGCAACTCTTCAGCTTTTTAATAAGACCCAAAATGCTAAAATGTTTATTTCTAATTAATTTTTAAGTTCTATGTCACTGAGGGACAAGAAATGCCTATTAAATTTCCATTCTTCTCAAGAAATGCTAATTTCAAACAATGCTAATATCCATGGAAACTTGTCCTGGAATATATGCTTCTAGAAAATTAAACATAATTAAAAGCTTTGACAGCAATTACAGTATTTCTTCTTATTCTATGTTAAGAAGAAAAATAAGAAATCATGTACTGAAGGGAATGGCAATGGAATGGACAGGGTTTTTCTTTAGCCAGCTGTCCACTCTGAACAAATGTTTACGAGTATTTAATAAATGTTTACTTCAGTACAGAATACCACTATATTGTATCATAACTGTTAAAGATTATGAACAAAATACAAGTTTAAGAGTAATAAATAAACTTTCTACAACAACATTCATTCAAGCACATTTTCCTCTTTGGTTAAATCAACTGAACTAAGAAGCTCTGATCTGGTGCAGTCGATATTCTGATTGGTGCCCAGTCTCTAAATTCCCTCTTCCTACTTCACTGTAAAATTGCCCATCCTTTCCCAACTGCAGACTTCATTTCCAATTTTATAAAACTTATCTTGGTGACAAGAAAAATACAGAAGAACTGTAGGTATGTTTATTATAGACTTTACTGGGATCTTTACTGGAGGTAAACAGTTGATGTGCTATTTTATAGGCACTGTGAATCATAACTGTATTTCCCTCTACACTGGCTAGAAAGTTAAGATTCAAATACATGAGTTACCTTAGCAGGTATTCCAAGACTTCTCACACAGTGTGTACACTAGGGTTCATTCTTCCACCCTTTACACCCTAGCTCCTGGGCCCTCTTTGCATTATCTTTATTTTCTAGTTCTAGTAAACATCCCTACCAAGGTCAATGTACTTCTGAAAGCTCCCTTAGCTTCTTTTGGGCATTGTTAGGATAGAGACAGCATCCATGTGGATTACAAAGGAAGCCCTTGTAGTAAGTGATTTGGCCTTGTCTAGAAAGTCTGCCCTCTACTCTGGGAGGCAATCTGAATCGTAAATGCTAGAAGTGGCTTTAGACGGAGTAGGGAATGGTCGAACTAGATCTCAGGGTGGGCCTGGCCGTACCCAGTAACCACAGGATGAGGTCTGGCCATGCCAGAAGAACCAACAGTGTGATTTAGAGTGGGGGCTTTGGGTCATGCAGAGTTAGTTGTCCAGGAGGCCGAAGCTTCAATCACAATAAAAACTCTGGACAATGATGCTTGGGTCAGTTTCTCTGGCTGGCAATATTCCATGCACACACATCAGTGTCAAGAGAGTAATGAATCCCAAGGACAAGGAAAGTGTCATATGTACAATCCCCAGAGATTGTCCTTTCGTTTCTCCTTTGGATAATCTCATCCTGTGTCCTTTCCTTACGAGCTCAGCCACAGGTGTCACAGGTTTCTGATTCCCATTGGAAGCTTCTGGGACCCGAGAACTCGAGCTTGGCCTCAGAAGCGAGGGTGTCGTGTGCAGAGCCCGGTCCCTCACATCCTGGAGTCTGGCAAGCTCTGAGCACAGCCTAGGCCAAGATGTCTGCTGGCTGTCTGCCCTTGGACCAGTAACTTGAACTTTTATGCCTCTGTTTTTTCATTTTACAAAGTATATAGTCAGTTTGTCCTGCCTGTTTCAAAGTTATAATGATCAAGTGAGAAAATACAACATGATACTCTAAAGACAAATGATCACAGAATACTAATTAAAATCTGGGTATTAAGATAGATGGTAACTTAAAAAAGATTCATGTGAGGCCTCAGATTACCCAGGCCTCCTTACCTCGGGGTGACCTGAGTGACATCAGAGGGATGTAATATCCTGCAGGTGGTGAAGGTGAACGTGGAGTTCGTGCATGACAGACACTTCCCTGGGTTGGAGGTTGCAACTGAAACAGATTTTTAGAGTTGTTTTTTTTTTGCCGAACAGAAAATTGGAAGGCTAGGTTAATAATGTAATAAGCTCATCATTATTTATTACTAACATAGCATTTATCAACTTCCTTTGTAGTAAAAGTCCCTAAATATGGAAATGAAATATACATAGATTATAGTAGTATTAACTGGCTAGTGTGGAGCTGAATCCTTCAAAACTTCAAAAACTGTACATAAAAGGCAAAAAAAATTATAAATGAGAGAAAATCATACTCTGAATAAACACATTAAAAACATCAAAAAAATAAGATCTAGTCGTCTAAAGTACTCAGCTGTGGTTTTCAAGTGTGGTCTTGTTGACTGTGGGCGTCTACAGATCAGAATTACTTTCAACAGCAATGCTAGGATGGACCCTTTTCCTTTTGATGGGGCTGACATTTGCATTCTCAGTACAATAACAATAGTAGGTTAAAGCACTGGCTCCTTACGTGAATCAAGGATGTCACAAGGTTACACGTGTATTTATCAGTTTTACACTCACAGTATGTAAAAAAGTCAGGTTTACCTAAGAATGTCTTTGGTGAAGCAGTAAAAATTACCCATTTAGTCTTTGTTTGTTTTTGAGACATACATATATATATATTCCCCCCACGCCCAGATAGGCCTCAAACCTACTATGAGTAAGTTACACACAGTGATTCTCCTGCCTCAGCCTCCCAAGTGCTGAGATTACAGGCGTGTACCACCAAGCCCAGCCAAGCTTTGCTGAGATTGTACCAACTACCATTCACACATCACTTGTGGGTCAGTGATACTGAGGACTGCACAGGATCTTAATCACTATTGTATGAACCACATGAATGTCCAGATAGTCTCTATTCTTTGCTTCAAACCAGTCAAATTTTTATAACATTTGAAAATAGGTAGAAATACATATAACTATAAAGTAAAGCCCGTAGGGTGTGCAACCGTCATCCCAGCACTCTGGAAGCCCGGCCTGGGCCATTTAGCAAAACCTCATCTCAAAATAAAAGGGCTGGGGATGTAGCTCATTGCAAAGGCCCTGGGTTCAATCCCCAGTTAAGATTATTTTTCCTATTTTATTTTCAATTCTTTCTACAGTGATATTTAAATAAAGACTATAATATAATAAAACAAAATTATTGGATCAGTGCCTCAGTCCATGCAGCTCCATATTATAGAAAGAAAAAATCCTCTCAGGTTTTCGGGTATCATACAATCGAGTTTTTCCTCCCAATTAAGTCTTGAATCTCGGTGCCTGAATCTCCTCGCTGTGCTGTGCAATGACAGTAAGTGTGCACTCAGAGACGATGATTACCCTGAAGAAGAGCACTTGCAGTTGAGCTGAAACTTTGTCCCGACAGGACACCATTTTTACTTGAAAAAACAACAGAAAAGCGATTCAGAATAGAGTATTTGGCATGTTCTTAAAAATGAATGAAGTGAGGGCCTGGGATTTAGCTCAGTAGTGCCGGTGCCTGGCTGGCAAGTGGAAGGTCCCGAGTTTGATCCCCAGTACCAAAAAAAAAGAATGAAGTGAGCCAGGTGTGGTGGCGCATGCCTGTAACCCTAGCACTCAGGAGGCTCAAGCAGGAGGATCGTCATGCGTTCGAGGCCAGCCTGGGCAACATGGATAGCAAGACCCTGTCTCATAATACTGCAAGAGACTAAATGTAGAAACTGATAATGAGAATCTAATAATCCAGTTATATTCTAAGCCAGGAGTTAGAGGTTTGCAAAATCACAAAACAAAGCTATTTTATCTATTTTTCAAAAATAGCTACTTTCCTAGAACATGGTATTTGTGTAGCACTTACTTATAATTTTATTAAAGTATTTATTTTTAAGTGAGTTAGTATTTTAATAATTCCTTAGTTTTGATTTCTAATGTAGTAAATACCAACAGATAAAACCCACACAGATACACCATCTGGAATTCTCAAAGATTTTTAATATAAAGATCCTGAGACCAAAAGGTTTGTGAACCACTGACTAAACCGGTCTCTTTCTGCTGAATCTACTTATGTAGGTTGGCTAGGATGAAGTGGAGAGAACTGGGGTTGTTACTAATGCTGTAGATTTTCATTACAATAACTATAAATATTAATATTACATATGAGATACTGTGGCACCATCTAACAGTAATAATATACTGACATCGAGCACACTCCAGTGAGGTTAGAGCAGAGGTAGCTGAGGGAGTGTGAACGCAAATTCCTTTTGGTTACTGGGTCATGTTCAGCCAAGCCATCTTCTCACCTGTAACAGGTCCATCTGCTGAAATGATGTGTGGCAGGAATATCCCGACTGCTGGTTTGGACACCTCAGGTTCCTGCTCCCCTTGAAGAGGCTGCTGAACCCGAAAAGTGATTCCCTCCTCTTCATCCTCCTCTAAATCTGAGATGTGATAGATGGTAGTATCCTCGGGCAACTGGGTAAAGCCTTTAGTAATAACACCTGGTCGTGTGTCAAGAATGGTCCCCAAATTTGGTTGAGCAAGCTGCTGCCAGTGGTGTAGAGTTTGTGATCCTGAATATGGAAGCCAAAAGGGAATAAAAAGAGGTATTTTGTTAAAAATTTGCAAATTAAAAGTTCTCAGTGGAAAACTGACAAGATGAAGATATGAATAATCTTTCTCTTCTAAAATAACTTTAAAGAGGACATCTAAGGAAGGGGAGAAACAACCAAGAACTCTTCATAGGAACCAGGATGCTGAGACTGTGACAGTGTGCACTGCAGAGGGGGATGTGTTTCCCTGGCCTGGGACCAGGCCTATGAATTTGGAAGTCAAAAGCCAGGGTCCTAGGCTGGAAGATAATTTGGATTCTCAGTAGTTTGTTTGTGCTGATCCCCACCTGCTCAAGATTCTCCTTCCTCTGGGTTCCAGGGAGAACAGGAAACAGAGATGATAATGAGGAGGGCACATCCTGTGGTTCTAGTCTAAGGGACTTGGGTGAATGACCATCCCACGCATTCGCACCAGACATAACAATGAATTATGTCACCATGGTCATTTCATCCTAAAAATGGGAACTGACAAATACCTGGATGAAGTTACAGAGCCTCTGAGTTTGTGGCATCCTTTTAGGTTACCTACTCAAATTTCATTTAATGCAGAAATATCTTACAACAATGTCAGCAAAAGATTCAAAGACTGTCAATATTCCATAAAACCTAGAAGTTTAAGTTCTATCTTAGAACAGAAACTGAACTGAAAAAAGAAAAATACAGGCAGACACACCTCTAAGTCAATTATATTTCTAAAGGACTGTGGGTTAGATCTAGAATATCCCCCACACCCTCATATGGTCAGAGGTGCAGCTTTTGGGATGTGATGGAACTGTGGTGACACTGTACTCATCAGTGGATCTGTCCGTTTATGAGTTCAGTAGTTGAGTGGTCAGGAGGCAGGGCCTGGTTAGCTCACACCAGGGCTGTGACCTGGAAGAGTGTCCCCTCCTTGGCTCCTGTCTTTTTGCTCTGTTTCCAATGCCAGGACCTGACCAGCTTTCCTCCTCTAGATCCTCCCTCAGGCTCTTCCTGCCTTGGAGCTGGCCAACCATGCAGGGGCTGAGACTTCCGAAACCGTGAGCCAAGATAAACCTCTTCTCCCTTAAGTTGTAGGTGTCAGGTATTATGTCTCAGCAACGAGGAAAGTGGCCAAGAAGCTGGGTTAAGCATGTCTTTTAAATAGGAAGGTGTAGGGCTGGGGATTTAGCTCAGTGGCACCATGCCTGCCTGGCAAGTGTGAGGTCCTGAGTTCAATTCCCGTGGAAAAAAAAAAGGAAGGTGGATATGAAATATTAGCTCTACACCATTCTCATTTATCACATTCCACTTATCTTACCATGGAAAATGCTATCAATGACATTCCTCAGCAAAGGACAGGAAAGATTCCTCTTCCCCTTTTACATTTATATTAAAAGTATCAGTGAACTGATGGCTGCAGACTTAAGAGAATGCAGACTTCTTTATTCACAAATTTTCCAAGTACTTCAATGCACGGCTGTCCAGACAGTGAGATTTAAAGATAACAAGGGGGTCTCTACACACAGTACTCTTATTACAACATGAATCTCAATTCTGGGGAAGGGAAAGTCCAGGAAATTGTGTGGCTTGGAAAGGGTCCATAGTGACTTATTACCTTCAAGGGGCTTGACAATTTGTAATTTCTCTGGCATAAATCCTCGAAGGCAACTGGCACTGCTGATCTCCGACTGGTCAGTGCCCAGGGAGGCAAGGCTCTCCGGGGGTGTGTCACAGCCACTAACCCCTTCTTTCTGGTCAGCCAGAACCTGGATCTTCCGTTCCCACTCTTCAGCAAAGAACTGCTTCTCACTGAAGTGGTTCTGCCGACGCAGGCTGAGACGATGCAGTGCTATATCCAAATCACTATCTCCAGAGGGTCCGGGCTGGCTCGTGGGCTGAGAGCTGCTATGGGAGAATCACATGCATGATTAGATCCAAGGGTCAGGGGCACAGTCTAGAGCCCTCCTGCTTCGTGGTGAACATCCAGGAGACCACAGTCTTACGAATGAAGTATTTTCTTAGCTACCTGGAATGCAGAAACGATTACAAACCCAATCACTGGCACACTAAGTATCTTTCATTCTTCCCAGTGCTGGTGGTAGAACTCAGGGACAATGCACTGAGTTACATCCCAGGCACCTGGTGTTTTTCCTGAGACAGGGTCTCACTAAGTCACAGTACTGCTTATAGCGATCCTCCTGCCTCAGCCTCCCAGGTGCTGGGATCACAGCCATAAATAATTTCTATAGATCATTTCAAATGGCTTCAGAGAAGCAAACAATCTATTTGTTATGCTGTGTTTGCTAACTTTCCTATTTCGTTTAATTTATGAAACTACATATATGCCCATCAATATATGTAGATTAGGTAATCATAAAAGTAAATATTCTCAATTTCACTGCTCTATCATTGACTGGAAGAGGTACCACTATTTTATGCATTTTATGAAGAAAGAGAAAATGCTTCCCAATAAACTATTATATACCATCAGTTGCAAAACAATTTTAAAAATAATAATATGCCGGAGATTTAGCTCAGTGGTTTTGCTGTCTGGTGCTCAAGCATGAGGACCTGAGTTCGATCCCCGGTACCCAAATAAATAAATAAATAAATAAATAAAACATAGTAATATGCGGAAAAAATTTGCTTTGGGCCATTGAATTCCCCACAAACATTGCAGAAAATTTTAAAGAGAACAGCATTTGTATAAAACTATGTTTTCATAGTCTTCTGGTACACATTTTCTCACATTCCAACATTTGAAAGCAGGAGAGTATTTTACAACTGACTCTGAAGGAGGGGCTGCAGTTGCTCCTGGCCAGCACGTTTCCCTTAGACCTGTTTCAGGGCTCTCTGAACACAGCTGTGCAACACTGAGGCCTGTCTGACACCTAAGGCCCCTGGGGCTCAGAACACTGCTCAGGACAGACCAGGAAACGCATCGACACCTCACAGATGGGTTTGTGTTTCAGGAAGAGACTTCCCCAAGATGCCTACAACTATCTTTCAAAGGCTTTTGACTAACTTTCCAGTAAAGTGGTTTAACTTCTAGTTTATGGAATTCAATGAGCTGAATGAAAGGAAGAAAAAAAGTCTAAATGTAAACAAGAAATTAAGAGCTACTTTGCACTTAGCAGTATACACTTGATCTTAGCCAAAAGGCCGAGAAGCGATACTTAGCAGTATATACTTAAACTTAGTATGAGTCCCCAAATCACCAAAGTGTTTGAGATTATGAACATCGAATAGGAGAAAATGTGACCAATGCATTTATGCTAATGAGCAAATCGATTCAAACAATTCGTACTTTGAACATGAAGCTTTACACATATTTTGCAACACTATAGTAGTGAAGAACTCTGAAATTAAAGGCAATCTCTGTTTTGAATACTTTAATGTCTTTCCATTCCAATAAATTTTTATGGAATCAATGATGTACCCTACAAATAATGATGCAGGGTATTAAAACTGAATGAAGGGGCTGGGGATTTTTAGCTCAGTGGTTCTGCCACCTGCCTCGAAAGCACAAGGTCCCAAGATCAATCCCCAGTACCAAAAAAAAAAAAAGAAGAAAAAAAAAACCTGAATGAAAACTGACAGTTCCAGAACTTCATGGGACAGAAGAGAGAAATGCTTGAATTTGAGCACGTGACACTCCCACATCAATGCCAAAGAAGTGCACAATTCCTGTCATAATGTTTTTCTTACTCTGGAACCTCCTTGGAGTCACTCCCCTGGCCCAGCAGTGTTCTGTCCTCTGTCTGTTGTACACCAGACTCGAAAGGTTTTGTCGTCATGATGACACTTGAACGGTTGGATCCTGGGATGGGTAGCAGAGCTGGAAGAGGCACAGAGCGGCCCTGTGTGTCACTGGCAACCTTGACAGTATCAAATACCCGTTTCTGTTGGGCTCTGTCAAAAAAGGAAGCATTCATTACCATCACTACTCACTAGCAGAGTGTTTTAGAAGAGTTATGTGTGTGAAGTTCTGCAGAAAGTAAACTTCAGAATAAGAGAACTCTGCTGTGAGGACAGTGTAAGGGAAAAATTGAATAGTAAGCAAATTTACTTCTGAATTTCTTAACACCACTTTGGAGTGCGGCTTCTTTTTATTTTAATGATGCTGCTGTTCAGACCTAGGGCCTTGCACGTGTGCAGGAAGTGCCCCACCACTGAGCTGCATTCCTGGCCCTACAGATCTTTCAGTGGATACCAACAATGTGACCCGTACTTACTTTTGTTTAAAGAAAGAAGATTCCTCATCCAAAACCAACTTTTTACGCATGGTCCTCTCAATCTCAGCTGCCAAAGATTCCTAAAAAAAAAAAAAAAAAGAGTTTGCGATTCCTAAAGTGATTATTGCTTTTAAATTGATTAAGAGAGTCTCTACAAGCCTGTATTTTGGTGTTATAGTAAAAGACACACACACACATAGTCATGGACTACAATTCAGGGACTAAAAAAGAGACACTGTAGAAATTTACTTTAAAGCAAGAACCAACTATCTTTTCGTGAAATATTTTTTACAAGAATGCAATGGAAAAATCAATTTGATAAATAAAAAATACTTTGTGTACAGATGCACAAAAACAAAAGGTCAGGAAGGCCATAAACCAAGTGCTAATTGTGATTCTGTGATTCTTCTTGCTTTTCTGTAATTCCTAACTTATCTACAGCAAACATGTATAGTTTTTATGATATTAGGAAAACAAATTAAAACTATGCAAGTTTCTTCTTCCCCTAGTCAGAGATGAGGATTCAGCTGGTACACGTGACACACACAATGGGGCTGAACTGAGAATGATGGGATTTGGGGCACTGGTGTCAGCTTATGATTTTTAAGACATATGAGTAGAAAGACAGACATATGTACAGTGTGGCTGCACAGATGAAATACACAGATGAGTTTCCCAGTTCTATCCACTGAGAGGGAAGAAATGGTACTCTAGTGGCAATGTGTACACACATCTACCACCCAGGTCTGGGATTCAGACCATATTCCTCAATTAGTGTTACCAGAGGGCCGGGGATTTAGCTCAGTGGCACCGCGCCTGCCTCACAAGCGCAAGGCCGTGAGTTTGATCCCTGGTACCAAAAAAAAGGTGTTACCAGAGCTCCTAGGACAAAGGGCTGATTCCAGGGCTGAGACAGAGAGTGCAAGAGGAGCTTGAAAGAGATCCTGCTGGCCACAGCTGGGACAATTTGACTATCAAGTAATAGTAATGGCTTACAATCCACCGACTAATACAGGAACCACTGAGTCACACTGAGAGAACTAAATGAACAATGAGTAAATGTGACAGAAGAGGTCTTAAAAGAGAACCATTCATAAATGTTGAAAAATGATGGAACTTGGAATTCCCAATGGTCACAGTAATAACAGATAGATTAGAACCATCAATGGGAGCTAAAATTAGTGGACAAAAGTCTGATGAGGAAGGGGATATTTAGTTTCAAAGTATCTCTCTATAAAACATTAACTTTGATCAGTTAGTTAAGTAGTATCTGCAGATTTTCATCACTGCTCAATGAATTAGCAATTTAGTTAACTACTATTATTAATTTTACAGTGAAAAAATCAGCAGATGACTACCTTAAGCAGGAAACCAAAGTTAATTAACACTGCCGGGCATGGAGCTCAGTGGTGCCGCTGCCAAGCGCAAGGTCGAGTTTGATCCCCGGTACCACAAAAAAATGAAAACAAAACAAAACTTCTCAAAGTTAATTAACATCACCAGTGATGGGGTAAACTGACATCATATGCTTACTGATATGAGGCACTGAATATAATTATTTCTGCCAGAAACACATTAACTAAATTTAATCAGAGAAATCTAAATTGAGGACATTCTATAAAGGTCATGAAAAATACCCCAGGTGGAAACAACTGAATGACACGTGTTGCAGATACTACTGGGAGAATGTCGAGCCCACTTCCTGATGGCGACAGCCGGACTGTGATCATGCTGGAGTGTCCTCCAGACTCCCCTTGTTTTTAATAAACACGCACTAAAATGAGACATCTAGATAAATGGTGTATGAGAGTTCTTTGTATTATTTTTAGAAATTTATTCTAAGTTTAAAATTATTTCAAAGTAAAAATTAGAAAACAAAACTGCTGCCCCTGTAGTCTTAAGAAAATATATTAAAATTTATAGTTCTGGTCCTTTAAAATATTTCACAGGAAGACTGGGGATGTAGCTCAGTGGCACAAAGCCTGGCTGGCAAGCACAAGGTCCTGAGTTCAATTCCCAGTACTCCCCCATTATAGGAGTGCATATAAATGTTTAAGAAATAGGTTGTAAAAATAACTCTTTGAGCCAACATTACAAATTCTAACATAAACTAAGAAATTTCTTATCATTCAGAAAAATACTATCATTAATGAATTAAACATAATTCCTATTCTCAGAGGGCTTACACTCTAACTGGAATTAAACATATCAGGAAACTCAAGATTTATTGAAACAGGGTATATTTTTGAGAACTGTTTCAACAAGTGGCAGACTGGAGGCCTAGGGTTAGACCTTGGTTAAGGAGCCCTATGGTACACAGATTTAAACCTAACTTTCTGATGGTTCCTCTCACTTATTACATGGCATCTAAAAGGTCATCTGTTAGAATAAACAAGAACAAAGGAGGGTGCAGACATACAAATTAAGGACAAATCACATTCTGTCTTCTTGAGATACTTTACCACATCATATTGATATCACTATCAGGACAATCTTATCTTAACAGCTTCTTTAAACACACAGCATCTTCCTCCGTTCCTCACCCCAGTAAAAGGTCCACAGGACGGGGAGAAGTAGAGATGAGCAGCAGGGCCAGATCTACTACGAAGTTCCTTTATTTCTTCTTGGGATTCGTGTAACATCCCCAGACACTCCATGTTCCTGTCTTGTAACTCACGCAGCTGAAAGGAAGGGTGGTAGTGGACTTTATCACTTTCACAAAAGAAACACATAACCTCTGGAAGTAAGTGTTAGTCTCATTCAGGGGCTAGCTGACTTTGTGAACACCATTTAAATAGGAAGACTCTGAAACAAACTATGCAAAGAGAATACATTATTTAAAACTGCCAAGATTAGGGGTGGCTTGGCCAGAAATATACACAAACAGGACTCCCTAAAACCTGAAACATAGCCAAGACAGTCAGAACTGCCAATTCAATATTTAATGCTTCATACCCCAAAACTTAAACAGGAAGTGTAACAGCTATGGTGAAGTTAAGTTTAGCATGGTATTAATCTTTCCATTAACATCACTCTGAAGTCTGTAAATGACATGATAGACTCTACATTTGATGTCAGGGCACTGAACCATCCTAAGGAAGCAGTTTTCTTCCTTTTGGGATTCATGAACCTTGGGATTCAGAACCTTCTTTTACAGCTAGATGCACAAGTCTGATAAATGAATATATAAATTTCAACTGAAAAAATTCTTCAAGTGTAGTATGGGGGTACCTGCTTATTGGAATCACCAGGGCTGGAGAATTTCATTAAAAATGTACATTCTAAGTCAGGCATAGTGGCACATGCCTGTAATCCGAGCACTTGGAAGGCAAAGGTAAGAGTATTGCCACAAGTTTGAGGCCAGCCTGGGCTACACAGTGAGTTCAAGGACAGCCTGAACTACAGAGCTAGATCCTATCTCATCAACCACTCCCCCAAAAAAGTACACTTTAGGCTTCACTCCAGATCCAATAAATTAGAAATTCTTGGTGGGGGAGTTCTGGGAATCTCCATTTAAAACTTGCTCTCCCAGGTGATAGGGATGCTACATCACCAGGAAATTATATCTAATATAAAAAATATGTGTATAGACAGAAATTAAGATTTTTGTTATTTTTCTTGACATACTTGCAAACACTGTTAGAAATCATCCTACTTTAAAAACTAATGGGCTAGTTAAGGTAGACTGATAAGTGTTCTGTACTCCTGAAGAATCTTATGAAAATCAAGATTTTCCCAAAATCAATGACACTGCCATTACTGGTTTTAGAAATAAGATTTTCTTAAGTGATTTCCTTCTTAGATCTTATAATTTTCCCTTAACCTTTTGTTGTTGCTGTTTTTATAGTTAGTAATTCCCCTTTAATTCTTACTCACAAAGACAATGGAAGCTCCTCATTCCTGCCCTCCTGAACCACACAAAATAAAGGAAGAGTTTTTACCTCCATCGTCAGCTGGCGCTGGGCATCTTTGGAAGCTTGCAGGTGAAGTCTTAGCTCTTCCTTCTCAATTACATGCTAACAACATATGAAAGAAGACACGTGAGGCCTTCCTTCCTATATAAAATGCTATTCTCCCCCTTTTAAAGCCAACTTGAGAGTTTTCTTTCTTGGGTGCAGTTCTAAGGTCTTATCTTTCAAAAACCAATTAAGGGCAACAAAATGGGAAGAACACAAAATCCACAAAATGTTCAGAAGACAATGAGCATGAGTTAATAATTTACACCACAACTTTCCAAGGAAAATCTAACTCCATTCACAGAAACAGTGACTTGAAAATAGTTACTCATGACATTCTAGCAAATAAGACTAGAGCAGCAATCAGACTAAGGCATTTAAAAGGGCACAGGGCCTAACAAGTGTCAGCTGAATGAGTGAATGACCTTACTTCCTTAAGTCTGTGCTGAAGATCTACAATCTGAGACAACAGAGAGGAGATCTCTTCTTGGTATCGAATTAGTTCATCACTCTTCCCTGACAATTCTTCAGTCATTCTGGACATCTGAGCATTTGTTTCACCTTCCAAGAAAAATAAACATTTAAAAATTAATATAAAGGTAGGTCAGGTGTTGGCAGATGACAGCTTACAGGCCAAATTCTGATTTATAATAAGCACTGGACTATCATGAATAGATTTTTCTTCAACATAAATTAGAAAAATGAAGATTTTTCTGAGATAGGCTGATGCTGGGAATTGAGTAGGGGAAATGACACATAAAGGGAAGAGGGCAAAAGGTTTTGCTTAATTTTCTTTATGAAAAAGATATTTATTCCAATCTTTCTCTTTATGAAGGATAAAAAGGCTGAAAGGAGAGCTAAGTGAATTATATATTCTTGCAAGTGTGAAGAGTTAATTTTACTTACATCTTTGAGAACTCTCCAGGGCATAAATAAAATCCCACAAGCAGCAAGAATTAATCCTAACAAATCTAACACAGGGAGTTTTCTGGAATAGAGTAGTCACAATCTACGAGAACATGTGATGAAGCTTCCGAGCTGCTTTTGTAGCAGATTCTCCAGGGTACTCAGCGAACTGAGAGGGCCTCAAGAGGAACTCTTAGGGCTTTGCCTTCTTACACCCCATGAAATAGGACTTTAGAACCCACTGTGGAAATTAAAAACTTGACTGCATACAGAAAGTCTGACATCTAAACACAAACAGAAAAACTTTCTCATTGTCACATAAAACTTTCTTAACTGACAGAAAGCTTCTTGGATTTCAAGGATGGAAGAAGGAGGCAGGAGTCTTGGATTTTAGTTTTTGGGAAAGTCACTTCTTGTTTTTTTTAAATGTCAGGTAATAGCAATGAAAGAGAAGATTCAATCACATCTCTTCTGGTTTTCCAATAGTCTTACTCTAAGGTATCTTATTTTGAGACCCACAGCCAAGCTGAACTGACATGACATGATCATGTATCTCTTTCGAAAAAAAGACTGTATTTATAGCCAGGTGTGGTGGTGCAGACCTGTAATCCCAGCACTCAAGAGGCAGGAGGATCACAGTGAGTTCAAGGCCAGCCTAGGCTATATAGTGAGTTCAAAGCCAGCCTGAACTACATATTGAGACTCTGTCTCAAAAAACAAGACTATATTTATAGAAAAACTAAGTATTTTTTTAGTAAAACTGGCATTTTTCCATGATTTACTTTTTGTTTTTCTTTCTTTCTTTTTTTTTGTACTGGGGATCAAACTCAGGACCCTGCACTTTCGAGGCAGATGTGGTGCCACTGAACTAAATCCCTGGCCCCTGCATGATTTATTTTTAAAATATTAGTCATTGGTTTTTGTTTTGAAACAGGAGCTTGCTATGTAGCCCAGGCTGGCCATGAATTCATGGTGGTCTTCCTGTCTCAGCTTTCTAAGTGGTGGGATTACAAGTGTGCGGCACTATGTCCAGCAAAAAATCACTTTAATTAACATTGCCTCAAATCAAAATATAGTCCTTTAAAGACACATTGTTGGTACTTGGTAAACACTCACTGAATGTCAGGTTTTTTGCTGTCTTTTAAGGCCAGGCTCTGCCACTAGTCAGTTTTTCTGACTTCTGGCAAGTCCTATCGTCTATGGAGAGATACCCTCAGCAACAAAACGTGAGCTGTGCTTCCTTTCTGACATGTTATAGCTTATTTACAGAAACACAGGTCTTTACTTAATAATGACAATTAAATACATTTCTTACAAATACATATGTTGTCTTTTTTTTTTTTTGGTACTGGGGATCGAACTCGGGTCCTTGTGCTTGCACAGCAGGCAGCAAAACCACTGAGCTAAATCCCCAGCCCGGTGTCTTATTGGGAGTATGGGCTCAGTGTAACAGTCTGAGATGTTCAGTGACTGCTGTGTTTGGGTGTAGCTTGCCCCTTAGAGTTGTGGGGAAGAAAGCATGGCCCAGTGTGGTGGGGAGGTGGCGGGACCTCTTGGGTGGTCTCATGGGAGGTGTCTGGGGTCACTCGAAGTCTCTGGAAGACACGAGTACACACTAGGACACAGGCCCAGGTTGTGGGAACCCTCCAACACCAGAATTCTGAACAAACAAGCCCCTTTATAAGTCACCCAGTATCTGAAAAGACTCCAATACTCTGTTATAGCAAAACAAACCAGAAGAAGACATTAAGAATTTTACGGGCTGGGCATGTAGCTCAGTGGTTCCGCTGCCTGCCTCGAAAGCGTAAGGACCTGAGTTCAATCCCTGGTGCCAAAAAAAAAAGGAATTTTAAATTGCTTGTTCAGATGCTTCTATTGAAACCACTGATCGAATTTCTGAGTTGGAGATATCCTACCAAAGAATCGTCTAAAGGCTATGAAACAGTGTGTTCTTACTTACGGAGTTCTTTAACACAGTCACTGACCAGCTGTTGCTCCTTCTCTTCATAGGTAAAAGTTTCTGTCTTGATATGATAAGCCTTCAAGAAAAAAACGTCTGTATGTGATGCTATGGTCTAATGGTTTTACAGTAATAACTACAACAAGCTTTGCGGTTTGAAGATTAGTTTATCACTCATATAAGAAGAAAAAGATTCCAACCATTTGTCAAGCCGGCCACAAAATGAAGGTACGGAAATTGAAGCAGTAAACATCTGCCTCACTCCCTCAGGGCCTTTTCGTGCTCACTCACACCTTGGAAGCTGCATGTCTGTCAGATGAGTCTGTAGCTTCAGCCCAAGTGTGCTTGCTTAAACAGGACTTCCTTGACTTACGCTATTCTTCAAGCTCACAGACCTTTGTAACTTTCCAACACAGCTCATCTCCCAGTTACTTAGTTATTTGTGTAGACTCCACAAGATGTGTATCCTCTGCTGTAGCTATCCTTATTTTATTTGACAACCTGCTATCACCACTTTTCAGTGGGCTCCAGGTAACAGTGGAAGGTACAAATATCTTTGTCGGCCACCCCTAACTGGAATGCTATTATATTTCATTTCAATACTACCTGGACCAGTTTTATAACCTTTCAAGTAAAAGAAAATGAGAATGAACTGAATGTACTTTGGACCGAAGGGCCATATTCTCTTCTTCCAGTTCCTTGAGCTTTTCTTGCAACATATCCAACTGCAGCAAACCCTGAGATAAGCTAAAGGACTCATTGAACCGAAGAGGTGTAGAACAGCTGGAATCAGTTTCACTCTCTTCAGAAGCAATGGAGACGATTCGAAGCAACTCGTCTTTCTTGGACAGCTCATGCTGCAGCTGATTAACCTGCACATAAGAAGTGCTCGGTTAAAATATGCTCCTTATTTTGCATTAGTTAGATATAATATAGCTTCTAATTTATAGAACAGTTTTTCACCATAAAAAAAAAAATCACAAAATCAGCTGCTAGATTTGAATAACTCTAGGAACAAGTGCTAAAACAAGAGAAACTGATCCCAGATAATTCCTAAACTTCAGCTTTGTATCACCCAAAAAATATAACTTTTTCTATAGTATAGTATTCATACTCTACAATAAACAGGAATATAGGAGGAAATTTGTACAGAAGATAATAATGATACAATCACAACTGAAAACGAAACAAAACTGAAAAACTTTCAAAGTATCAGAACAGACCCCTATTTCAAATTCTCATCCTCAGGGCTTACACCTTTAAACTGTATACAACTGTCTTCCTAGGAGTAATAATTTTAGTTCTAGGGATAAATACTTTCAACATAAAGGTCTAAATTCTATCAACCATAATGTATTCATTAAATATAATTGAAACCAGACAAAAATAACAAGTCAGAAAATTTGAAATTTAACTGTTCAAGTTAATAATAAGATAATTTTACTATAAGCATTTATTGATATGGAACAAATGATTTTCAAATATTTCTTTTTTCTCCTACCTTCTATTTTGGTTTCTGAGTAAAGATACCTATATTTGGGTACTTATTTTTCTTTTTAGTTTTTTTCCCCTTCTTTTATTTTTACTGGGTACTTATTTTTAAAAAAAATAAATTTAAAACCAGGCAGGGGCCGGGAATTTAGCTCAGTGGTGCCGCACCTGCCTCGCAAGTGCAAGGTCCTGAGTTCAATCCCCAGTACCACCAAAAAAAAAAAAACCCAAACAAACTAGAACAAATAAGTAATTTAAATAAATAAACTGAAAATCAGATCACAGACAAAGTGTACACACAAAGGCGTGGGGACAGTCCAGGAATCTAAGAAGCGTGTCACAGGCACTATGATGCTGAAAGGCTTTGAACTGATGAGAGCAGAGTACCCGAGCACTCTTCTGCATCACAGCATTTCACTCTCTACCGTTTAGCTCAATGGCTGTCAACAATTCAACAGGTACCAGTGTTACTGACCTACTGTCATCATTTCAGGGATGCCTGTGGAAAATATATTTCTGCACTGCATGAGATCTAATCATCTCATGGTACAAGTATCACATCCAAGGCTTACTTGATCAAAGGCTTGCCCCAACTGCTCCTCCAGGGCTTCATTCTGATCAGATAAGACATGATTCCGCTTTAAGAGAGCTTGTCCAATTCGAGCAGCTAGCTCCAGGTCACGATCCCTCTGTTAAAATACCAAATACATCTTTTCTTTGGGTACAGACAAAATTAGATAGCAATTTAGAAATTCTGCAGTTAATTTCAATACACTTTTTCAAATGTCCTAGAAAGCACTGAGATTCATTTTAACACGCAAATACCATAAAGGAATGTTTAACAAATTTTGGTCAAATATTATGTTTATAAATGCAAGAAGGAATCTCTTTTCTTGACATCAAGTGAGATGGTATTGATTATCCTAGTCATTAGGACCCAATAGTTCAACCTTTAGACTTACATAAGTTTAGGGAATTAGGAGATCGACATAAGACAAACAAAAGGAAAAAGAAAAAGAAAGTCAACATAGACTTTGAGGAAGGTGAGGTGTTGGGGGTATAGTTCAACGGCAGAAGCACTTAGCAGGCTGGAGGCCTTGGGTTCAATCTCCAGCATATATACAGACACAGAGAAACACACACACACACACCATGTATAGTAAAAGCCCCCAAATACGTTGAGAGGAACTGTGCAGGAAGCAGAGTAATGATACAGAATAAGGTCTTTATGACACAGGAACCAGGTGAGTATGTTGAAAACAGTTCCATCTAGAGCATACTCACATGTAGTCAGACCCTGCGACTTAAGAGGACAACACAGCCAAGAGCTCTGCCGATAACTGGTACAAGAATGACAATGTGAAATAAAATAGGAATAAAAGATTGGGCATTTTGAGACTAGAGGATTCAGCCTAGACTACAGAGAAGGAGCTATGATGCTGCTGGTGTGATGCAAGGAGGCCTGCAGGGAGGGTCAACCGGGTCTACTTGGTCACTTTTTTGGACAGATGAGCACTTGGCAAGGGCACGTGCCTGACAGTGATCATGATTTTATTTATAGGATGAAAAACCGTCTATACTTAATCTGCTTTACAGATGAATGTGGGTTCTGCTTTCATTAATCACTTAATGAGTAAAATTAAGCTTCTCTGCTTCCTCTCCATGGCACATGAAAATGGATGGATTATCTTTGCATTACAAGGCCACGTATCTTTTAGCCACACATGGAAGTCCTTCTGGGGAACTGGGCAGAGAGGACAGAAATGCACACCATGGAGAAAGTCTTTCACAAGATCAAGTGAAACTGAGTACAGAAGAGAACACCTTGACTGCCAGTTTTACCACTGTGCATATTAAAAATGCCATGGCCAGGGTGAGCTCAAAGAGCCCACACGAGGAGTAAACAACGGGAGATGCTCCCACCTGCAGGTGCTGGTCTGCAGTTGAGCTTCTTCTTGAACGGGCAGCTCTAGCCCAGGATAAGTAATAGCAAGGACAATTTTAAAACCATTTTTTTTCCTAGGAAAGGTAGCCAGCTGGCACCACATCAATCAATCTTCCCATCATCTACAACTTCACTACAAACTTCAGGAACCATCTACCCTGGAATGCCAGTTGGTATGCCAGTTGTTCCCACTGCAACCACCTTACACTAAATAACCCCAATAACATGTCGTCTTTTAACTGATAAACAATTTGACAGTTTCCAAATAATCCTCAAGTTTTAGCTTTTTGTACTAGAGAAAAAAAAAGATGTGTTCCTACCTCTGCCAGGAGATGTGTAACCATGTCAATGTCATTGTATGTTTTGGTCATCTGCTCCACCCTGTCTGTGCCTAGAACTAAAACAGTTAAAAACAATTATTTATAGGCCTCAGAAATAATAGATAATTTTAAATACTGGTAAGAATTGAAAGATAATGAGAAAAATTATAGGCTCAACGGTAGGAAACGAGATAAAGGCTTAAGATGAAAATACAGAACTTAAAAAAAGCTTAAGTATTTTTACTCCAAAAGAATTCATATTCACAAGTAGAGAAAGTGGCCCTTTAATCTAACCATGGTGCTAAGAAAAGAGGCAATTGAGAGTAAGGAACAGACCATTTTTCAGACAACTAAACTGGGTGGCAGAGCGAGAACAAAGGATTACAAATTAAGGCAGGTGCCTATAATCCATGCTTTCTTCTACTTCTACGTCAATAACAAATTAGGGGAAAATTAAATCAATACATCTGTGCTCTAAACTAATTACAGAAAACTAGCTAGTGGGGCTGGAGGTTCAGCTCAGTGGCGCCAGTGCCTGCCTGGTAGGAGCAAGGTCCTAAATTCAATCCCGGGTTCTGCAAAAAAATAGAAAACCAGCGAGAGGCTGCAAAACCGAGAGTAACCTGGAGCAGAGGTGCTTAGCTACAGATTCTGATTGAATTGATCTGGAGCCTCGGGTAACAAGCAGATTCCCAAGTGTTATGATGTGCAGCCAGGACAAAACCACCAACCTAGGGCTAAAAGACACCCAAAGTGAGAACCAGGCACCCTGGGACCTCAGACAAACAGTGTTCAGATAACTGCTTTAAAAGTACACGGCACGTGAGGGTCCAGTATGCTGAGCAGGTAACAACTGTGACTGTGGGTCACACATGAAGAAAGGGGAAGAAAAAGGACACTAATACAGTAAATAAATGTTCAGAATAAAAATGTTGTAAAGAGGAAAAACAAAAGTGCATCTCTTATCACTAATGCTCACCACTTGTCGCAGTATGAGAATTTAAGTTTGCTAGTTCAACGATCTCATTTTCTCCTAAGACTTTTCTGAGAGGAATTATGTGACATTTCCAAGATCACAAAGCAAGCCACAAGTGGCAGAGTCAGGATTTTAATATGCAGGTGACAATGCTCAACTCACCATCATCAGAAAAGCTACAGCTCTTCCCGCCATGCTGCTGTTTCTACCACAGCCACCCTAAGATCAAAAAGCCCTCATCTAGGGGCCAGGGATTTAGCTCAGTGGTTTTGCCATCTGCTGGGTAAGTGCAAGGACCCAAGTTCGACCCCTGGTAGCAAAAAAAAAAAAACCCTCATCTAATGAAACACCAGAGTATGACATCCGTGAACACATGTTATAAAATAGCCCAGATCTCAATTTTGCCTTTTTTCTTTTTTTGAGACAGGGTTTCACTATGTAGCTCAGGCTAGCCTTAAACTCACAGTGATCTCCTGCCTTAGCCTTCTGAGTGCTGGGATTACTACAGGCACGCACCACCATGCCTGGCTCAATTTTCCCTTAAAAGTGGGAGCATAGCAATACATACCTGTATACAAGAAAGGTTGGAAGGATATACATTAGTATGGGTGGGTTTTTCTTTTTTTGGTGGTAGTATGGATCCATCCCAGGGCACTCTACCACTGAGCTAGACTTCCAGCCCTTTTTAATTTTTATTTCTCTCAAAATTTTTATTTTGAGAGAGGCTCTTACTAAGTGCCCTCAGATGAAACTTGAACTTGATTATCTTCCTGCCTTAGCCTCCCAAACTGCTAGGATTACAGGTGGGTACCTCTGCATCTGGCTTTAAAATATTAGTAGTGGTTATCTCTGGATAGGAATTATGGTTGATCTGTTGCTTTCTTTTCAGACTTCTTTGTGGGGGTTTTTGGCTAATTTCCCATGAAGAAAAAATGTTTCTGCAATCATAAAAAAAAAACAACTCTTGTTAAAAGGTTTCAAAATATAAAAATTAAATTTAAGTTATTTATATATTATGACAAAAAAGTTAGTGCAACCATAATTCTCTGATTCTTATGCTTTATGTGAAGCAGACTATATATAACCAACCCGAGACTAGGCCACCACAAAGCTGAAGGCTTCTTCCCTGAAAGCTCATCGGTGCTCTCTCTCCCTGATACATGTTTTGATAAGGACACTGCCTGATGACTCCAGAGGTTCTCTGCAAATCTCAGAGCTCTCCTGTCACTGAGCACAGTAATTAAATGCTGCAGAAGCCACAGACCAGGACTGACCAGCAGGCTGTCTTTATTATAATCAGTTGTATCAAAATCTAACAGTTCTCTGTCATTAAAGAAAAATATGTTAAATGGTACAGAAATAAGCAATGACCTTTTCTTATTTCCCCACATAAACTTTTCTGTATATCAGGGAGATGATAAACATTTTTACAGAACAATGTGCCACTTGAAATTTTATTTAAAAATATATATTATCACATAAAAAATTTTGCCACTTGATTTCTGAAGGTTGTTCACTAATATTCACTGTTTTTTGGGGAAATACTTGGAGAATCAATGTTTCTGAAAATAGGAGCTGTGTGGCAAATGAGCACTTTCCTGGGGTTTTTTTTGGTACCGGGGATTGAACTCCGGTCCTTGCGCTCGCGCAACAGGCAGCAAAACCACTGAGCTAAACCCCCGGCTCTCTTTCCTGGTTTTTACTTTATGTTGTATCCGTGCCTAATTTCTCACACTATGTCCAGGAATACCAATGTCACTTCATTCTGCTGTCTGTCATTTACAAGAGATGGTGCATAACAGTTCTTTCACATGTCCCTTTCCAAGATACCACAATTTCTGAATTTTAAAAAGACTTCTAATCTTTCATTACTCTGCAACCTTCCCATACCAGCTCAAACCAAACCAAAATGACAACAAAAAATAAAAGAAAACACAAACACTGTCAACATGTGCAGTAAAATCTGCAAACAGCTCCTGATAACTACAGGCAGGGTGAGTGGTTTTAACCTGAAGTGAATGCAGCTCTTCCTTGTATAATACAGAAGACAATTCTGCAACATGGAAAACTGCCTTCTGAAGAACAGAGACAGAACAAAAGGAGAAAATGCACACCAGCCAGGCTGCCTTTCTCAACAGGGACCCCCCACCCACCGGGAGAATTACACACTGCAGACAATGATTTGAGGGACAAGTTTCCCAAATCTCTAGAGGAAGGCACAAAGCTAGTATACGATGTGTAGGTGTTAAGATTATACAACAGATGTACGAGGGCACATGCTTAATTCTCTTGTGAAACCAACTGAGAGGGCTGATCTAGGGGTATTATAAATCTGCTAGCCTTGAGGACCTGGCTGACGATTAACACTTTCTGAACATTATCAGTCACATTTTTTTTCATGCTAGTACAAGCTGATGATTTCTGAGGGCAGAATGTGAGGAAAAATATACGTACCAACGACAGGCAATAAATTCTGCAAGTATATTTATCTGTAAAATTGTACACCCTTCCTAATTCCTCGGTGAAATGGCTACTCACTTTGGTTTACCACGCTTCCTAGCAGTGGTTCTCAAACACGAGTGCACATCAGCATCACCAGGAAAACACATTAGTGCAGCCTGCTGGGTTCCAGCCCTGGTGCATCCAAGAATTTGCCTAACAAGTTTCCCGGTGATACTGATGGCGGGCCCACATTTTGAAAATGACTGCCTGAAATAAAACTTGTGTTACCAAACATTCTCCCTTCCTCTTTTTCTTATGCCTCAGAGAGTGGTGCTGGCAATCCTCTATTCCCAAATAAAATCTACGTTGTCTATTTTTGACCTCTTCACCAACAGATGGTATTTCCGGTCCTGTGTGTTTGGGTGCTACAGTTCGCCCATAGCTTACTGTCGGGCTTGCCTTACTGCAGTAAAATGAGGAAAACCCCGGATGACCTATTCAACACCTAAGACATTCCTTGAGCACCGTGAACTTCTTGAGCGAGTGTAGCAGGCACTGCTCTCAAGTGCTCTCAGTAAACAACCACTTTCTGGTTTGAGTCACTTCAGGAAAGCTCCCCGTCTTTACTGCTGTGAGAGAGGTTCCAACTGAAAGGCCCATGCTTCCCTCTAACAGCGTTTCCTTCTCACAGCTCTGTGCGTTACTTGTGAAGCATCTATGCTTGTGCCACCTCTCCTCCTCAGTGACTGGGCAGCACTTTAGTGAACACATGGATCCACAGCCCATGAGGGAAGCAGGAAGAGAGGCTCTGAGCCCTGGGATGGGCTGCCAGGAGGTGACAAGTTATCCAGTCACAAATCTGGACCCGGGGCACAGAGCACTGTGGGAAGAGAGGCCGGAGCACAGTTCAGTGGCAGAGGGCTTGTTTCACATTCCCAAGGCCCTGGGTTTGATCCCAACGCGGGCGCGCGCGCACACACACACACACACACACACACACACGGGAAAAGAAGGTTCTATATTCTTGCTTTTTAAACTTTGTTCAATCATATGTACTAATAAAAATTTAAAAATTTAAATAAACTTTGCTCAATTCTCTAAAGTAAATCACTTATCTTTTACATTCATAAGATACAAATTCAAAATGTGATCATACTTGATTAAATTATTAACCCAAAGAATCGATGTCTTTAAAATAATAGTGAAATTAAACTATAGTACAGAGATAAATTAGTGAACCAATTATAACCTATTTGTTTTATGATCTAGGTCCATCATCTATAGTTCAATTTTCAAATTACTGAAGTGAAAATAATACCAAGAGACTAATGGAAGAGGTTACTTTCCCAGAAACCAGAAGTATGGGCTTGTATTGTATGATTAATCTCAAGTTAAAAATTATTCCCTTGGGGCCCGGGGATTTAGCTCAGTGGTTCCAGCACCTGCCTTGAAAGTGCAAGGTCCCGAGTTCCATCCCCAGTACCAAGGAAAAAAAAAAGACTATACAAAACACATCACAGTGTTCAAGGGAATAATTTTATTTATTTATTTATTTATTTTTTGGTATCGGGGATTGAACTCGGAGTATAAAGTCTTAAAAAGTATTTCAGGGCCAGGGATTTAGCCCAGTGGTTCCAGTGCCTGCCTCGAAAGTGCAAGGTCCTGAGTCCGATCCCCGGGACCAAAAAAAGTATTCAGAATTTTCATACCTTTTTATTTTCTAGTCTTTTAATTTAAAAGTTCATCTTTTTTTTTTTTTCTTTTTTTGGAACCGGGGATTGAACTCTGGTCCTTGTGCTTGCGCAGCAGGCGGAGAAACCACTGAGCTAAATCCCTGGCCCTAAAAGTTCATCTTAAAAGTAACTCCATTAAATCATGATCCTAAGATACCTTGCTAAGCTATAGCTTTACTCTCCACCTCCCACAGTGTGGCTTACAGGACCAGGAACAAGCAAGGGGTACTTTCTATGTCATTTTATAAAAATAATGACAAATTAAGTTTATCCTAATAAAATTTCAGTTTGATAGTTTTTCTCAAAATATTTATAAAGTCGGGCCGCGGATTTAGCTCAGTGGTTCTGCCACCAGCCTCGCAAGTGCAAGGTCCCGAGTTTGATCCTCGGTACCAAAAAAAAAAAAAAAATTTATAAACTCAAAAAAAAAGAAGAGAAATGGAAATTAAAAATATTCCTTCTAAAATAATTTTCCAGAAATCCTAAGAAATTTCTCAAAACTAAAAACAAGGAAACTTTGAACATCTTAATTTAGCTTAATTCAGATAGCCAAAAGAAATATTAAGGACACAAATAGTTTTATTTGAGCTTCCTGATATTTCAATTCAAGTTTAAATGATGTTTAGAATCTCCTCCTCCTCACACTTGTAGGCAGTAAGTTCTAGAAAACTACAATAAAAGAGTGAGGCATGACAGTGCATACGTGTTTTCCCAGCACACCAGGGGCTGGGCAGGAGGATCATTGTGAGTTCAAGGCCAGCCTGAGCTACATAGCAACCCAATCTCAAAAAACTTTTAAAAAGAGAAAGAGCAAGCAAGAGAGAAAACTGTAAGAAGTAAATAAGTTCTAAGAGTTCCTGGTTCTGATCACTATGAAAGTCAGTACTGCATAATAATCATTCTGTAGCAATAATGTGCATTAAAAGCACAGAAGCATTCACTGGGAAAACGTCAAGGACCTGATACAATCTCATACTTAATTCAAGTTAAATGAATTTCACAAATACACCACTGATGCACTTAAAGACTTTGTACATATTCTAATAGGTACTATGCATATATCTGTATACTGCCATTAAAAAAAGAAAAACAAAGAAAGTTCAGCCTTAATGCAGAACTCTAAAAGAAGGATGAAGTGGAAACAGGTCTCCATATTTCAGAGTTTAGCTCTGATTCTGTCATTTCTAACAGGTTGGTGGCAACACGGATCTGTTTTCAGGACAATCCAGCTCAGTCCCTCACTGAAGCGTTCTCTCTGGATCTTTACGTACTTAAGCCACTGCATCTAGGAGCTTTGCTCTTTAAGGACTGACATAATTTCTGAGGCTATGTGGAATAAGAGAAAATAAATGCCAAAAAAGGTACCAAACTATTGGAATTACAAATGTTGACAGCTATACGGGGATATTAAAATTTCAAATAATTCACTAATTTTTTTAAAAGTCCTTTTTTCTCCTCAACCTGAAGAAGATATCTCCTAAAAGATGGAAGAAATGGAAACATCCACATATGCTTGCAACCTGGTCACTCAGAGCTGCAGGGATGAGCATCTTCCTGTACCAGATGTACACTGTCTCTCCCTGTGAAGTCAGCTACAGCATCAAAGCAGGCAAACACCACATAATCGTCAAGTGTTGAAAGTTTCAAAGTCAGTTCTGTGAAACCCACGATCTTATTTCCATGCGTAAGCTCTAACAGGGTAAAAACACTCACTCATGTAGCGGAAAGTCTCTTCAGCAAGGACTGGGGAGAGGGCATCAGACACATGCTGCGGCTGGAGCTGTGACTGCACCCAGTGCTGGTTCTCGTACAGGAGGAGCGAGTCCACCCTCAGCTTGTACTGCGGCAGCTGCTCCTCCAGCAGGCTCACCAGCTCCACTTCAGGGAGGTCCCCATCAGAGCAGACATCTAGGGGGAGAGCTCGTGTAATGAATTCAGCACATTTCAGTTCACCAGTGAAATAGGATTTTTTTGTTATTTGTGCCAGGGATCAAACTCAGGTCCTTGTGCTTGCGAGGGAGGCGGCGGAACTACTGAGCTAAATCCTCGGCCCTGAAATCAGATTTTTGAAGGCTGCAAACCAAAGAAACATTAGATGAGATCATTCTTCCACTGACTTACTGTTGTTGGTCTTTCTCTGGATTTCCTTAAAAAGAGAACTTCTAAAGTAAAAATAATGCCACAAAATTTAAATACACTCTATCAAAAGTATATTGCTTGGGGCCGGGGATTTGGCTCAGTGGTTCCGCAGTACCAAAAAAACCCCAATATATTGCTCGGTGAATATAACTATGTTTTTAAAACTTAATATGAATTGGAGACAATTTCTTATCTCTTCTGTAGAAATTTTTTTTTGGGGGGGTTACAAGGGATCAAACTCAGGACCTTGTGCTTGGAAAGCAGATGTGGTGCCACTGAGCTAAATCCCCGGGCCCCTGTTATCAATGTTTTTAAAGGAGTCTATCTCCACTTACATCTCGAGCAGGGGATTGAAGAGGAGCAACACAAACGAACCAGCAGAAAACAGTCAATTCAAAAAGGACAAAATTCAATGTTCTGTAATAATAAAATCTGAACATTGTGGAAGAATTTTTTTCAAAATATGTAAAATTATGTTTTACTATTCTCTATCAATAGCTAGAAATTTTTTAGTATATGTGGGGCCGAAGCGAGCACAACTAGAAATTTTTTAAAAAATTAATGTCTACAAAGCACTCGTAAGTACTTGAGAATTTTTATTTTAAAGTGTGGTATAATTAAAGACTTAAGTATGTGAGAAGGATATTTAAAGGAGAAAAAAACATAGCTTCCTCCTAACAATCCTCCCTTGCCTTCAGATATACATTTCCTAGGATACAGGCGACTGTCCTGGGCACAAGTCCTGTCTCTGCACATAACGTAATGTGATGCCGGGTGGGTTACCTACCTCTAAGCCTTGCTTCTCATTTGTACAATGGCTGTGACAGTATTGTGTACTTATCCACAGTGGCTGTGTGAATTAAGTAAGACGAGCAGGAAAAATACTCGTACTTAGGAACAGTGCCTGGCATGCCATGGAACATTTGCTAAATATCTTCATTATTGTTTCGCTGATGAGTTTTTAGACTTAGCAATCAACTCAAGTCTAAGGTTGCTGGAGCATCTACATAATTACAGAATACGCATGGTGGCAGGCACTTCAGAAACCACCCATCCTGTCACCTACCTAAGGAAACAGCCATTCAGGTGAGTGGCTTACTGAGGAGCACTAGGCTTGTGAGATTTCCTGTCCAGTACTGTGCCCACACAAGCACAGGCTCCCCTTACTGCTGTCCCCCATTTCCTCCCAGGACAGAGGCTGGCCACTTGTCCTAGGACAGGCTCCCACACATCATGCCTTTAGCAGACCGTATTAGCCTTACAGATCTGCTAACTTCTCCAGACACCTACTTTATTTATTTTCCTATTTTTCATTCTTAATGTCAGAAAGAACTCGGGGCTCTGGCAACAGACCCAAGTTTCTAAATTTACTCTTCCACTTATTAGTTGTGGATGTTAGATACATGACTTATTCTGTCTTCATTTCCATTCTGTGAAATAAAGAGAATCATCTACCATACACAGTAATAGTTAGAAGTAAGTAAGTTACAAACAACCAAAGCACCCAGGATAACATTTGGCACACAGTAGGGCTCCCTGGAGGCTGTTCACATTGCTACTTTCTCACTAGCGCACTGTCTCTGCACACCACTGGGATTTTCTTCTTGATGTGTCTGCTCCTGGTGTCCTGTTTCCAGGATACCAGGACAGGAAGATGATGATGTCCATCATCTAACACCTCCCAAATTTAGCCATTTAAGCGGGGGGATGCCTTATCTCTTTTAACATACTTAAAATAGAAAAAACACAGGATGTAATTATCCACCCTCTCACTTTTAAGCGATGTGGTATTTCCTTTCTGAGTAGTAAAAAGAAATATGCTCTAACTCTGGCAAAGAAAACAAACTTTAAAAGGATAAATGTGTACTACTTGACATTAACTTATTAATAACAATTTAATAAGTCAAGGACGAAGGCCAGCAGTGTCAGATATCCCTATTTATCCAGAAGGAGAAGCAGGCTTTGTAATGCAGATATAAATCTTAGTTATGGCTCTAAAGAAGCTCTCAATCCTTGACAAATCTCTTAAATAACAGCCCTGAAAATACATTCAAATTTTATTACGACAAATTCCAAGTGATGGTGCAACTTCTTCTTGCCACACATATGATGTATACAGGTTGTCACTATAATACTTGCAGGAAGAGAGGGTGAACATAAATATACAGAAGTGAAAATGCAAACTATTCAATATTCAAGAGTGTAATGGAAATGAAGAGCAAAACTGATGCTGGGTTAAAGAGAAGTTTTCTTTCCTTTTTTTTTTTTGGTACTGGGGATCGAACTCGGGTCCTTGCGCTTGTGTAGCAGGTGGTGAAACCACTGAGCTAAATTCCCGGCCCAGGAGAAGTTTTCTTTAAGTATTAATGAAATCCTGTGAAAACTCAAGGTCATAATTTATTATTTCCAAAAAAGTAATTTTAAAAATGAATTCACAACCCAAATTTAGTAGACTGAGCTAAAAATTCTTCAGACTAGCTCCTTCCACCTGCTTCCATATTTCTGATGTACTATTTATTACTCTTGTTTGCCCATGCTCAACAAGGTCCTCTCTACCATTTTACCCTCCAAATGTCTCTCCCATATTCTCACTTCTTCCCAACTACACTGTCTCCATTTTAGATTCAGAATGTCCTTTTGTTTCTGTTGAATATGGCCTCAAAATTGGTCTGCCCTCATCACAATCAAATCATCCTTCACAGTATTATATCACTCTCCTACAGAAAGGTAACAGGTCTAAATTTAATCTTGCCAGAATAGAAAAAAAACCCTACTGAATATTTTGAACAATCACTAAAGACTGTACAAGGTTCATGCCTACTGGTAGTGGGATTAAATTAATGCCAGAATAAAGAATACCACTGTGGGGTCCACAGACCCACATAACAAAGATTAAAACAAACCTCAAAAAGATAAACCTTGTCAGAAAATCTGCCAAAACAAATTTTGATACTTTCCCAAGGAAGGCAATAAAAATCCAAACACCTGGGCCAGGGATTTAGCTCAGTGGTTTCACCACCTGCTGCGCAAGCACAAGGACCCGAGTTTGAGCCCCAGTACCAAAAAAAAAAATCCAAACACCTAACAATGTAACAGTCACAATGTCCAGCATCCTGAAAAATTACTTGATATGTAAAGAATATGCAATTTGAAATCCATGATCAAGAGGAAAGTCAAGAGAAACAGATGCAGTAATGACAAAGAACAGAATTAGCAATTTCAAAACAGCTCATAATTAGTATGCTCAAAGATTTAAAAGGAAAATATGAACTTAATGAAGAAAAAAATAGAAGATATACGAGACATTTATAAAATGTAGATAAAACTGGCACATAATATCAAAAGTGAAAAATTCAAGGGCTGGGGATTTAGCTCAGTGGCTCTGCCGCCTGCCTTGCAAGTGCAAAGTCCCGAGTTCGATCCCTGGTACCAAAAAAAAAAAAAAAAGGGAAAAATTCTCTGGGTTAAGATCAGCAGAGTAGGTGTTCTCCAGAGAAAAGTTCAGCAGGCTTGAAGGCACAGCAATGGAAATTATCCAAATGATAAAACAAAGGGTAAAAAATTGGGGACAAAAAATGAAAACTCACATCAGTGACCAACAATTTAACATACACACAGTTACAGTTATAGAAGAACAGTAAACAGGTGAGACCAGAAAAAATATCTGAAGAAATCATGGCCAAATCCACCAAATTTAATTAAAACTACAGACTCATAGCAAAGACACTCAACAACTTCAAATAGGATAAGCACAAAGAAAACTATGTTAAAGTCAAATTGCTAAAAACCAGTAATAAAGAAAAAATCTTAAGAGCAAAGAAATAGGGAAAAAAAGATACACTAAAGTTACAAAAATGAATTGAAATTATTCACTGGACACAAGGTAGATGACAGTAGAACATCATCATTAAAGATGAAGAAAAAAGGGTCACTAAGAGTTCTGTACCAATGAAGACACCTTTCCAAAAAGCTGAAGAGGTTTTTATCTTCAGCGAAGTAAAAAAACTTAACTATTCATTGACACCTGACCTATATTATCAGGAATGTTAAAGCTCTTTAGGCAAAAAGGATGCCAGATGGAAATTTCAATTTAAAAAAAAGTAATAGAAGTGGTAAATAAGTGGGTAATGTAAAGCCTTTTAGTCTCATAATTTATTTAATTTATAATTAACTTTTAAAGCAGAATTTAAGAAAAAAACAACTTTGAGTCTAGATAGGGTTCAGAATTCAGAATTTTCTGGATTTTTAGAAAAGTAGTATGTGCATTAACCATGTTATATAACATCCCCAACCAGTTTTCTGGCAGCATCCCATATTTAACATATTAATACATATTCAGCAAACATAAATATTCTTTCTTTGTGAGGTAGGTCTAAAAAAAGCCACGCAAGTCAAGTCTTAAGAGGCGAAAGAGTTTTGTGTGTTCTGTGTTCTTCTGATTCACCCTTGAAGATAAAGCAGGAAGGCCCTGCACCCACGTGTGTACCCCGGAAATCCAGAGAGCCTCCTGTGTGCCAGCCACTGTTGTTAGGTGTGTGGGGCACACAAACACAGGTAACTCTGCCCTGGCTCTCTGGAGATAAGGTGCAAGTGACGCAGTTCCTGCTCACCAGGGACTTGGCAAGTATACAGGCGTCCAACACAGAAAAGGCACGGCACACAAAGCAGATGCTGATCACAGTAAAGGAGGCCAGGGGTGGAGAGGTTAATTCAGTTCATCTCTGAGGATCCCAAGTGGGGAATGGAGGCTTGGTTTCTCACAGCAAGTGATTCAGGCCAGACCAAGGTGCCTACACCTTGCTCTGCAAGCAAAAGCACATCAATGATCAAACTGGACTCACCAGTGATGCTCTCCAAGTCTCTCTGATTGCTGTTCATGAGGTTTTCTTCACCTCTTGGTGATGTAAAAATGGCATCCTGGGACAGATTCATTCAGGATCCTTTCTTGCTTTGGTTGAGAAGGATGGCTTTGGCATGAATCAGAGCAAAGGGAATCCATTAAGCTATTTGATAAAGAAATGAAGGTGGTCATATGGACATTTTCTTTTAGATAGATTTTCTCTGATGAGCAGAATGACATCTGTACCAATAAGTGTTCTCATGTGATTATCCTTCCATGGACAGTCATGACCTAAAAGAAAAAACAGATCATGTGACTATAATTCAGCATGCTGTCTGCCGTAGTAACCTGTTTGGCATATTGGTCTTCAGGAATGTTTTCTAATGATACATAACAACATGGATATATTGCAGAGTAACTACGCTGGAAGAAATAGGTCAGAAAAAAAAAACACAGGATATGGATTATGATTCTATTTATGTAAAAATTCTAGAAAGAAGTTATCTGTAGAGACAGAAAGCAGATCACTGGCTCCCTGAGGTAGGGAGAGAAATTACTAAGGCACAACAGAAAACTTTTGGCAATGATGAGTAAGGTCATTATTGTGCTTGTGGTGATGGCTTCAAATGTGTGTGTGTGTGTGTGTGTGTGTGTGTGTATGAAATGTGATCAAAGTGCACCCCTCAAATGTCCAATGCGATGGATATTTTAAAGTGTAAAGCCATTTAAAAATGTAAAGAAATTCAACTGTTCAATGTGATATAAAGATAAGTAAGAGTTGTAAGGGCTGTAACACATGCAGAAGTAAACGTATTACCTTACCACAATGACAGGAGGGAAAAACGAAGAGCCCTGTTACAAGGCTTTATAAATGGGAGAGAACTATACTACCTGAAGGCCAAGTGTGAGAAGTTGAACTGGTACAGGCGTATTATAAACCCGAAAGAAAACAACAAAATACTCAGGAATTACAGATACTAAACCAATTGAAACAGAAAGATACAAATCAGGGTTTCTGGACTCTGGCCATTATTAACACTCTGTCATCTGGGTCCTGTGGGGTGTGCGCTGCCAGACGCTGGCAGTGTCCTCTGCTCTGTACCTACAGGGTGCTAGCAAAACCTTTGCCCAGAACTCTCCTGGCCATAACCACCAAAAGTGTCTCCTGTTGTCAGACTGGATTTTAAAAAGATGACCTAATGCATAGGAGGTGCCCTTTAAACGTAAAGATTCAGGTAAGATAAAAATACACACATACCTCTAACAAAACATTAGGAAATCAAACCTGCAATCTGTCAAAAACATAAAATGTCTTAGCCAGCCACAGTGACACACGCCTGTAATCCCAGGACCTGGAAGGCTGAAGCAGGAGGATTGCTGAGTTCGAGGCCAGCCTGGGCCATATAGTGTGTTCAAGGGCAGCCTGAATACACAGTCATATCCTGTCTTTAAAATACCACATGCACAAAAAAAGATAAAATATCTTTATTTTGTTCATTTAGAATTTTATTTATTTTTACATGAGAAGAATAAGAAAGCAATATTCCCTGATGTACACCATCACTGCCATCAGATAACTGAACAAAATCTGAACAAGGAATTCTGCCTACAAAGAAGGTGGAGAATGATGATTATTAGGTAGACAACTAACTACATCATCTGCAATGTAAGTTTTTATGTCAGGTAGAATCTCTGTCAAAGTCTTTTAAATTATAATAATCCAGAGATCTGGATTTTACACTGATTAAGAATGTAACACAAATATAGATGTAATTATAGACTAAAAATGGCAATGGAGACACAGGCAGACTTGTCAGCAGGCAGTAGGCCATCTAGCGCAGTCAGCAAACCACTGTCCACAACCAATATGCCCTGCACCAGTTTCTGTAGAGACCTAGGAATGATCTTTATATTTTTAATGGCTAGAAGAAAAAGAACTATATTACACTGAATGTGAAAATTATATGAAATTCAATTTTTGGCGCGTATAAATGAAGGTGTATTCAAACCTGGACACTCATTTAAACACTGTCAACCAGAATACCGTCAACTGGTTGCTCTCAGAATAAATGGCAGAATTTAGCAATAGTGACAAAGACCTTATAGCCTGCAAAGCCTAGAATATTCACTGTGTGACCCTTTACAGGAAGTATTTCCCCATCTCTGCTCTATAGAGGTAAAAGCATTCAGTCAACTCATAACAATCTGTCTACATCAAAGCTTTCCTAAGCAGGGCACCCCTTCCATATTTGATACCTGTAGTCAGATACCACTTTTGGAGAATGTTAGTAAACTAAAAGCAGATTGCTCCAGTCTATCCTCACAGTTGTATTTGAAAGTTATTTTCATTTTCTAAGAAGCCGTTTTTATAAAGCAGTAAGTTACAAATTTCTTGTGAAGAGGAAAGATAAGGAGGGAAGGAGCTAGAAAAGACAGGAGGAAATGAAAGACAGGGAGGAAGATGAAAAGGGAGAGGATAAAAGTAAATACCACTCATTCTGGACCAAAATGATTCCTAAAAACAACTGTGGTCCTTTTAATCCTACTTTAATCAAAGGCCATTGTGAATCTAAGGGTAAGCTTTGGACCTTCTGTCTACTGTTATACAGGAGCTGGTTTAATCTTACAGTACCACTTCCATTTTTTCTATCTATCTATCTATCTATCTATCTCACAAGAGCACAAAAATGCAAACTGCTTTTAAATTATCACTGGAAGTTGGGTTATGATTTGATCTGAATTCCTGCTTAAAAGAATAGAGGAAAGCTGAACACAGACTGAGTCTATCTTTAGAGTCACGCAGAAAGACATGTGATTGTCAGGGCACAGGACCCTGCCAGCCTGCACCGGGCACTGGGTCAGGGTTCTCCGACGACGGAGCGCCTCCCGAGTGCGCCTCAGAAAACACCTGGCTCACATTCAAACTCGTCGGCACGGTCCGGGTCGAGGAGCAGTGGGAGTACAGGACGTTGTCTACACCTTGGCATTGCCCAAATCTGAACTTTAATCTTCTTTATTACTTTTCTGACCTTGAACACATTATTTAACATTTTTGAGTCTCATCCCTCATTGTCAAGATAGAGGTATTAATAACTACTCCTAAAAGAAGGGTCAAATATGAGGGCAGAATAAAAATGAAAATTCCTAGCTTAGCACCTAGAACGCAGTAGACATCCAGATGCTCATTCTCTTCAGCTTTTTGCTATAGGCTGGGCCTGAGGAAAGGATTGTGTTTTCTCCTAATATTTCATAAGTTTCTGCTACGTTTGAATATGTAATAGATGCTTTATATAGAAAGGGATTTTAAGAACTAAGAAACTGCTGACGGCAACAAAGTAACAAGTGCCATAAAGCTGAGACTACTGAAGAGGATGTTACTATAGTTCATTACTTGGGTGGATTCTAAGGGAGGTTTTCTTATAACAGAAAGTCTTAACTAAACCCAATATCTTCCTCTAAAACATGGTGGCTTTGTTAATTTTCTACTGCTGCCACAACAAGTACCACAAATGCAGTATTTGAAACATCAACAGCATATTACCTTACAGTTCTGGAGCTCAGAAGGGTGAAATGGTTTGTCTGGACCAATGCCAAGGTACAGCAGGGCCCTGCCCCTCCTTCTCTCCCAGCGGCTCCAAGAGAAACCCACTTTGTCCTTTCTGGAGCCTACAGCTTTGTTCCTCGGCTCAGGGTCTCCTCGCCATCTTCACAGCCAGGCACATAATGTGTTCAAATCTCCTCCTCAGCTTCCACTCTCACAACGCTGCCTTCTGCTGCCAAATCTTCCTCTAACCCCTTTGTATATGGACAGGCATACACATCCAAGACCCAAGCAGACAATGCAGGATAAAATCTCCATCTCCAAATCCTTAACTCGGTCACATCTGCAAAGCCCCTTCTGCTTTAAGTTACAGGTTCTGCGGAGCTGGCACTGTGTATATTTGAGGGCCATTATTCAGCCTACCACAGTGGTCAGGAACATGAATTCTTGAGCCAGAGTGCCTGAATTTCAACCCCAGCGTCATCACTTACTGGTTGTATGATCTTGGTTTGGCCACATTACTTACTCTTGTTTCTTCATCTGTTAAATAGGCCTAACAGGATCTACTTATGGGGTTGTGATGGAAATTAAATGAGTTATGGGAGAAAAATAATATTTATCCCAGAGGGCCATGGGGGAATTACAAGTTAATACATGTAAAAGTCTTAGACTAATGCCTTAGAATACAGCAAAATGCTATGTGGGTTTTAATTATCATGATTTCTATCACTACCTAAGTACGACTTTATTATCATTATCATTCTGCTACTCACACAATGTTGGGTTCAACAGAAGGGCTACTAACAACTACTTGATGGCATCTTCTCTCATCAGGAGAAGTCCAGTTTCCTGCCTGGCCTCTGACAGCCATTAATGTTTACAGCCATTAATCATCTTCTTTGCATCTCTTTGACGTATGAATAAACAGAAAGCACAGTGAGTCCTAAACACACAGGAACTGAACTTTGGGAGGCACAAACAATACACTTCCAGTCTTTCCTGGTTGGTGCATTCCGAGGACTTCCCTTAGGGCCTCCTATTTTCTTTGCTGGATCCTTAGTCAATCTTTTCAGGAACAACTGCTCTTTAAAAAACAGCCCATCACATGCGTATTTAACAAGAAGCAGGCCTTTGTAATTCATGCATATTTAGAATAAAGTAAAGTAAAATAACCAAGTAACTTATTTTAATAAGAATGAGACTTAAACAGAAGCACTAAAACATGTCACTGACAGAAATACTGCTGGCAGGAAACAACATGGCTACTCAGTTTAGCTCAGCCATGGAACTATGGGGTCAACAGTGAGTGGCTAAATATAGGCCCTGCGCCTTACAAAAAATTGCTACTTCCTTAAAGCAGGAAACTATGGAACAAAACAGCCTTGCCGAAAAGGCTACAATTCAGGGAAATTTCACCTTACAGGAATGCAGAGCCTGGAATCACAGTAAGTGCAGTAACTTAATGAAACATTTACACTGGAAGTCTATTTCAAAATTTTATTTTACAAACAATACTTCGGGGAATCATTTGAAATATATGTTGGGCACATGGAACAGTGTAGGTTACCAAGTACAGGAGCTGCCCAGGCAGGAGCAACCTAACCCCACCAGATAACCTGTGCAATTTTCAAAATAAAATAAATTCATTGTGTTCCTACATTAAATAGGTAAAGTTTGACAAAGATATTAACTGTAATGTAATTGGCTATACCACAGGGAGAATTTACCATGAACCCCACAGTAATCTAAAACTCAGATACTGAACCAAATACAGACCCTCACAGCTTCAGTGCTAAAGGCTGATAACAGGTGGTGGGGGTAGATACCAGCACCAAAATCCAAGCTGACAGAATCCAAGTAAGCAGAGACCTCCAAAGGCTGAAACCACAAGCAAAGTCCAGCTACGCTGAGATCCACGGGAACTACACTGGTTGCACCCCAGCTCTCCTACCAGCATATGTATGAAACAGCACAGCTATTTCCACCAGAAATCTGTCCCTCTTTTTAAATTGCCATTCAGTTTAATGATCAGTAGGGTTTTCAGAATATGAAGTATGAAGGCACTCTACTTACCAGCAGACTGGACTCCAAAAGGCTGTTAAGTCCATCAGTTTAGATGCCCAAAACTATGAATGAGATTCAGGGTTAGGGCTCAGCATGTCCTCCCACCTGCTCTATCTAGGGCTCTTTTGTTTACAATCAATGCTTGCTGAAGCAAGCAACCCTCCCCGCCACAATCTTCACCAACAGAAGGAGGCCTGAGCATCCCCTGCAGGTCAGAGAAAGTCTGGAGCCACAGTGCTGATGTGGATCTGGACAAGCTTCACCAGCAGGGCTGTGGTCCACCACGCAGCCCTCAAGGTCTTGAGCTCCAGCCACCACCTGAACTTACCTGGGACTAAAAGTGCAGCATTCATCCACATTAACAGTCCCCACTCTTATCTCTTAACGTGGGACTGTCCTTCCTAATCATTCTTATTGTCCAGTGACAATTTAAGATGTGTAAATTTTATACCATTTCAACTTCATGTTCAGGAACCTATAGTAGCACTGCTGAAAGGGACAAAATGAGATTGGCAACATCTGTAAACTACACACTTGCAGAACACACACAATACAAACCTGCCACAGATCGCAGCAGGGGCTGAGCTGAGGAAGACCATCTGTGGGGCACCAGTAAGACAGGGTCCCTGGCCAGGAGGTATGTCCCCACTACCCACAAAGCTCCAACGTTACAAGGTTTGAGCAGAAGTCTGTTCAGAAAGGCCAGTAAAAGTTAAGCTACCAAACGAGGGCTGTGCTACGCATTGAAAGGTGAAGTGCTGCTTTTGCTTGGCATTTAGTTCCAAGCAAATAGTGAAGGTGTGAGGAAAAATTCAACCTAATTTCTTGTTGGCAAAAGATAATGCGCTGATTCTCCTTGAAGGAATCCCACCTAAACTACGTAAGTTCAAAGGGGTAGTGTTTCTCTATACTTTTTGTAATAGCATAAGAAGAAAAATACTGGGCCAGGGATGTAGCTCAGTAGTGCCGCCACCTGCCTCGCAAGCTCAAAGTCCCGAGTTTGATCCCCGGTACCCAAAAAGAAAACAGGCAACTGATGCCACGTATCTGTGATTTATCAGGACCTTCAAGTAACTCAGCATCACACCCTGCTGAGAAGGCTGAGCAGCAGCTGAAGAAGGCTTTCCTAAATTTACAGAGGAGTAGAGCATGTTCTACAACCTTAGTTTTATTCTCCAAGCTTCACCTTTTGTAAAAATTAGGCAAGAAAGCAGGTTATTATCAGAAGTCATTGTGTTCAACATTCCACATCTATATCCTCATCACAATACCATAAAAGTTACCAGGCCCTAAATATTACATTTTATACATCCAGAAAATCACATATTCAGTGCACCAGAGTATAAAATACAGCATCCAGTAAGGGCTATCACTCCCTTTGGATTTTATTTCCAAATTCTTAATACTATAAAGTTTTTTGTTACCAGGGATTGAACTCAGGACCTTGTGCTTGCGAGGCAGACGCCGGAACCACTGAGCTAAATCCCCGGCCCAATACTATAAAGTTTAACATGTTAGCAGATGTGTTTCTTTTTCCCATTTGGCCTTACACTGAGTTATATATACAGGTATTGAGAAGTTAAAAGTCAGAAAAGTTAAATAGCAGCTCAGTATTGCAATGGACTATGAAATAACACGTACTGTATAATCCATTAGTTTCCAATGACTTTTCATTAGTTCTCCATATTCCCTGATTAGTAATTATTAAAACTGAGAAATCTATACTTGGTTAAATCCTTCCGTGCCTCAATTTCCTCATTTATACAACTGGGGACAATCACAGTTCCTACCTTATAGGCTTATGTGTGTTAAATAAGTTCTTTATAAAATGTATGTCACATACTTAATACCCAGTAATCATTATTTATATGTTAGATATAATTAAAACATTATGTAGATAAGGAGGCAAAATTATAGAATACATGGCCAGGGATTTAGCTCAGTGGTTCTGCCGCCTGCCTCACAAGCGCGAGGTTCCGGGTTCGATCCCCGGTACCAAAAAAACCAAAAATGATGTCACCATCAAAATTATAGATTACAAACAGTACCATGTCATGGTACCTGCTCATCTAGACACAGACTTAGAAGACACATGACTAAGATCCGTGCCCACACTGCTAACAGCTCTACCTGCAGGAAACACATGCTGTCATAAAAACATGGCTAGATAGCCTGCTCTGCAACTGCCACCCAGCAATAACTCAGGAGTTCTAAAAATCACTTTTACCTACGGTAATCCTTTCTCACAACTAACCTCTAGTATCAGGTAGTTTCTAGTAACATTCTGTATTACACAGTACTGCACTTAGAATGCTAGCCTTGGTGTGAGGCCAGCTTGGAGCAAGATATGGATTAGACAATTTTTTTATTTTTTGAGACGGAGCCTCACTATGTAGTTCAGACTGGACTTAAACACACTATATAGCCCTGGCGGGCCTCAAACTTGTGGCCATCCTCTTGCCTCAGCCTCCCAAGTGCTGGGATTACAGGTATGTACCCCCATACCCAGCTTTAAAAAGGCAATTTTAAAAAACATATGGGGGCCGGGGATTTAGCTCAGTGGTTTCGCCGCCTGCTGTGCAAGCGCAAGGACCCGAGTTTGATCCCCAGCACCAAAAAAAACCCCACATATGAAAGTCCTATTGTTCTTTTGGCAGTTAATTTTCTATATAATTATTACTGTATCCCTTTAATGCTTAAAGTTTAAACTTTTTTTTTCATTAGAGAAAATGTATGTGGCAAAACTAGCAATCTCTATAGTGTAAACTATGCAGTCATAGTTCCTGACAATTTTGCAAAAAGCCATGTTGTTCTTATATATACCTGGCTGTTCCAAAGCAGTGTAGATTTCAATTAACAAAATGGAAAAACAAATGAGGTTAAGCTTCAATGTAGACATTTTCAGGTGTTTGGATACCTGATGCTGTAAACGCTTTCAAGGGAGAGGTGGTGTACAAGTTCAAAGAAGACAAGAGTTTAAAAGTGTTGCATCTTTTTCAGCTGATGAAAATCAGACACAAACTACATTGGAAATTCCCATCTAGTTTCTCTCTCTCTTTGCACAATATGCAACTAATCATGTATATAGTTTTCTTTCTCATTAAAAAGTACTATGTTTAGCTGAAAAATTCAGACAGCATACAAACATGACTAAAGCAAAGTTACAATATTTTATCACCTTTTACGAGATAGAATGTTAACGTATTACTTATCTTTTATGTTCAGATACTAGTGATCTGTATCACCATTTTAATGACTACACAGTACACAAAACATAAGTATACAACCAGTGATCATTTCCATCAGCAACTTTCAAACAATAGGCTATTGATCCACTTTAAAACACAAGAATCCATCATAAGGGCCAGCAAACATTTGGTAAAAAGCCATATACTAAATATTTTAGGCTTTGAAGCTATATAAGGTTTGTTGCATATAATCTTTGTTGTCTCTTCCTCCCAAATGTAAAAAAACAAAAAACAAACAAAACAACATTTTTAGTTATTAGGAATGGCCAGATTTGGCCCATGGACTACAGTCTACTGATGTCTAAGCTATACCTAAATCATGGTATTTTTCTTTTCTTTTTTTTTTTGAGACAAGGTCTTGCTATGCAGTCCAGGCTGGCCCTGAACTCTCTATATACCCCAGACTGGCCTCAAACTCACAGTGATACTCCTGCCTCAGCCTCCCAGGTGCTGGGATTACAGGCATGTGCCACCATGCCCATCAATCATGGTATTTTTGTACACAGAATGGAATACTACAAGGACACTAAACTTATAGAAAAAATGTATACACAATTGCCCAAACATCAACATGCTTCCAAAACTATACTTAACAGAAATTCCATCTTCCACTTGATGTTCTAGAATAACAATTGAAAAAACACAATAGTTCATACAACAGTGCTGAAAATAGCCTTGGCTGCTGTTAGGGTTTGTGTCTAGGTGTCCCCCCAGAAAGGTAGGGCTTTTTCAGAGCCGGCTGGATCTAGAGTGTGTGATGCTGGAATTGATTCATGATGCGATAGGATCAAGGGCACTAGGATTAAGAATGTGAGTGCTGCCTCCCTGAAGTAGCCGGGATAAGATACAAGGGATAGAAAGAGCTGTAATCGTCCTTATTGCTTTGCTACCTTCTGCCCACCATGAACTGCTTCTCTGAGATGCCTATCTGCCAAGCCACCCTGCTGTGGACCTGCTGATTACAAACTGAAACTTCTACAAACTGTGAGCTAAATAAACCTTTCCTCCCTTAAAACTTGTGGGTGTTCAGTACTTTGTCTCAGTAACAAGAAAAGTAACTAAGACAACTTCGTTTTGCTGTTGCTGTTTTGTTTTGTTTTGTTTGCAGTACTGAGGATCCAAATCGGGACCTTATGCTTGCAAGGCAGGGGCAGTGCCACTGAGCTAAATTCCCGGCCCAACAACTGCTTTTTATATATCCCCAGTTTTGTGTTTCTCTGCCATCACCCATTTTTTTTAAAACTCATTCTTTTTTTTTTTTAATCTTTTTTTTTTTTTTTTTGTACCAGGGATCAAACTCAGGACCTTATGCTTGTGAGGCAGGCGGCAGAACCACTGAGCTAAATCCCCAGCAACTCATTCTTTTTTTATGTAAATGTCATGATTAACTCAGAAAAATGAAAAACAAAGCAAATTATTATTTGGCAGTCAAAAAACAATTTAGTGGTCATAGAGTAGCTTACTCAGGCAATAGGATAGAATAGCTCAATACTAAACAAACTTCAAATGGGCAGACAGTCACATTCATGAGATAGTCCTGATATATTTCTCCAAGAGAAAATGTAACTTGACACTTAAAAACTGTCTGGACTTTTAAAAAAAGTGTCTAGAATTCTGCATCCTTTTAAACAAGCAATATCATCTCAGTTATTTGGCAAAAGAGCTACATAATACTTAATACTAAATTCTAGCACTTAGTAAAAGCCTTTTCAAAATAGGTTTCTTTTAATTTCTGAAGGATAGAGATTGAGCTCAGTGGGCATTTTAGATATCTGAGAGTTTGATAACGGAGAAAATAAATGTTACTACGGGGTTATTATTATCAAGTTGAATTGAAAAAGTACACCTGTTATCAGTTTAACAAGGGACAATAAAATTCCTCTCATGAGAAAAAAGCTTTTTGTGTGGGAAAGTCACACAGCGAAAGGCAAGGCCTCACAGCATCAAACTTCAGGCGAGAAGGCTTGGCATGAGACCAGGGAGTAACGTTTGCTCTCTCCTAAGAGGACAGGGGCTCCATGGAGAGAGGCAGCTCAGAGGCCGACAACCAGGGGTTTGCAGGAATCTTACAGGAAGTTTTGACTTCCCCATAACATGGCGCTAACGGCTCAAACCATCTTACCTAGCTGTGGATGGGTCCGGACACTTGGCTGACATTTGGGTTACAGACATACTAAAATACGAGTTTACAGAGGCACCTACTGTCAAGAATGTATGTTCCAGGATATTAGCACAATCATTACAGCTATTTTATTTTATTTTTTAATCTTTTAATTTGGGCGCCCCTGTGTTGCCCAAGTTGGTCTTGAGCCTTGAATTCCCTGGCTCAAGTGCTTCTCCTGCCTCAGCCTCCTAAGTCGCTTGGCCTACAGGTACACACCACAACTGCACCCAGCTTTAAATCTTTTTAAACATAGGAACTGTTGTCTTTTTAACTAAAGTAATGGTTAAAAAAAAAAAAGAAAAAGCAAATAGACGTTTTAAAAAATAAGCAATGCAGAGTAAACAACATAATGCATTTGTGAGTTTCCTGTTCTCAAAACCAAAAACAGGGAAAAACATCTTAAGCAGCAGCATCTTATTAATAGATTTTGTGGGTACTGAAATATGTAGTATGCTTCTGGGACCAAATAAATCCTTCCCCAACAAGTCAGAAAGCATTTTCTTTCAATGCTGACTGGTAAAATGTAGGTGGAAGATCAAACCAAAAGACATCATTCACTGAGAAACCTAGAAACTCTTCACAGAAGATTAAGAATTAGACTGAACCACAGATAACAACTGCGCGGTCAGACTGAGTATTCCTGTATAATGTGCTCTTCAGGATTTACCTTCAAATCAAGAAGACTCCTTGAAACAGTACTTTCACACAGCAGTAAGGAATATAATTTTAAAAACAGTGACAGGAAAAAAATTGTGTTCTCATTTCTCTGTGCACTCTAACAAAACGTAAATTGCTTTTGGTGGCTTAATGATCCTAGATCCTTGTTATTTAAAAATTACAGTATGTAACATGTTTGTGCCGGCTTGAACTACCAGCGGTACAGGCATGATTGTCCCATGCCACCCAATGGTCCAGAGTCATGGTCAGTCAGGCCTGTACCACCGGTAGTTCAAGCCAGCACGAACATAACTTGTTCAAATCAGAGCCACCCAGCAGCAAGACACACGAATTATGGCCCATCATGAACATGTTAAACCCTTCAGAAGCATCAGTTCCCATAAGACAGGCGCTCAAAACAAAACTATAGGCAATACAGGCTCTTCAAGTAAATAAAGTTATCCCGGCACGGGACACTCTATCTTTTATGACCAGGGATAGGGTGTAACTTAAAAGGGGGGAGGGAGGTTGAGAGGTGGTCAGGAAGGAAGAATGTTGATTACAAATGCGTTTCTAAGCACATGTAATTCTAGAACTACGACAGTATTCTCACATAGCTAAGACATATAACTATTGTAGTAACACAATTCTGTTAGGCAAAAGACTTTCTAGTTATATTAAAACATACAATGTTTGTCTAGTATTATTAGACTTTAAGATTTAAGACTTGTTTTTTTAAAACCAATTGTCACATCCTCCAGGATTTCAAGACAAGGGAACTTTTTGAGTGAGAATTGACATGTATTGGATGATTTGGGGCTTCCAATAAAATTCAGAAAACAAATAAGAAAAGATCATTTTTTGAGATAGTTATTGGCTATCTGCCTCTCTCTCAAGAGACAATTAAATTCTGAGCTTGGAGGGCACAACAACCAGGTGGCTAAGGAAATTTGGGAGCGCTTCCTCCACTGCTTTTAATGTCTCCTACCCCGAGGTCTTCAGGATTCTCCTGGGGGCCCTCTTCTTTCTCTCCTCAGGAGTCTCTTCTAACTCAAATGTCTTAAATTCCAACCACCTGATATAGTATTACTTCTCAAGTTTCTTCTCAAGTTTCTATCCTCAGCCCAAGTTGGTATTTCACGACTTTAAACTGGAAATCTCAGTATCAATTTAGAATCTGTACCACAAATTCCACACATTATAAACTGAACTATCTTTCCTTTTCTCATAAAATCTGCAGGTTTGTTTGTTTGTTTATTTAAGAAGTTAGTATCACCAGTTCACGTGAAGACAGGAGACAAAAAATCTAAGACTTAGCTCAGTGGTTCCAACGCCTGCCTCACAAGCGCAAGGTCCGGAGTTCGATCCCCAGTACCAAAAACCCCTAAGACTCACCCTTCCTCTCTTTCCTTAAGCCTGCTTTCCACGTGGCCACCAGCTCCTGTGAATTTATCCCCACGCCTCTATCCGCCCCTGGCTGCTGCAGCAGCTCTGGACCTACAGCTGTGGCCTAGCCCTCTCCAGCCCCTGGCAGTGCGGCTCCTGAAACGCACAGCTGCCCTCCCAACCTCTGAGCCTACTCTTTCCACATGGCCACAGTCCCCAACCCCATCTCTCATGCAGATTCTCTACAAGGGAAAATATACTAACTCTAAGGGGACCAAAGTATGCGATTCATCAGACAGTCATACTGTATGGTTCGTGCAGTGAGATCAGATATCAGCTGAGTTTCAAATGAAAAATACGATGAAGCTGCATATTTGCATTTATGTTTGAAATTCAGTCTTTTCAAGTAATAACAGCTAACACTAACTGAGCACATTCTATGTGCCTGGCATCATGTTAAATACTTTCGGTCCATGATTCCCTTTCAACATCCCAGCAACCTGATGATGTGGACATTACTGTCACCATTTTATAGACAAAGACACTGAGGCTTAAAGGTGAATTACCTTGTGCAAGCCAGTAGGGACTAGTGATGTAGGAGAAATATAACTTCCAATCTGCTAGATGTCACGTGTGCTGAGTTTGTGCTCCCCCAAATCAAAAAATGAATTCCAAGGAACAAGGAGGTTAAGAGTAAGAAAGGTTTATTGAGAAGTAGCTCTTGAGAGACGAGAGGCCCCGGAAGTGGGCTGCCACCGAGGCCCTTTGTCAGGGGTGATTAAACAGCAAAGTCACAATGTGAGTACAACGTGGGTCAAACTACCATCAAGCTACAGGATTGTAAGTACAGCCGCTTAGCTAATATTGAAATGAGTCACGGAGCAAGGGTGCATGGAAGGGAAAAGGTGTTTTGGGGAGGGATGGGTCCAGGTGTCCTGGTCACCCAGCTGGGCGACTCATGCCTGTCTGGACTTCCTGGACCAGGCAGTGCTAACTACAGTACAGTTTCAGGGAGGCATGCAGGCCTGGCCACTGCATCTCCTTCTTGAGGCCTGGCCTTCAACGGATGCCACTCCAGCCAGTCTTGATGTGGTCTTGTCTTTCGCACATTCCCTCCAGGGCCTGTCCTGTCTGACTGCCTATTAACTTCCATCTAACTTGGCTGCCTATATTACTAGGAATGAAACCCACATCTGTTTCTATAAGGTCTACTGAAAAGAGAGAGGGCCTGTGGGGATGGGTGGGTACACAGTCTGAAGATGCTCAGAGTGAATTCTAGTACAACCTGATCTCTCCACTCTACCTTTTAAAAACAAATATTGATTGCTAAAAAAGGAAATCAGCAAATAAATCTTCAATATATACGTAACTGGCTCTTATGTGCTTTTAAAAATGAGGGGTCACGGGCTGGGGATTTAGCTCAGTGGTTTCGCCGCCTCTGCACAAGCGCAAGGACCTGAGTTCGATCCCCGGTACCAATCAATCAATCAATTAATAAATAAATAGGTTATAAAAATGAGGAGCTGGTGATTTAGCTCAGTGGTTCCCCCGCCTGCCCTGCAAGTGCAAGGACCCGAGTTCAATCCCTGGTACCGAAAAAAAAAAAATTATCTGGTCTCAAAGCTGGGTGTACTTACAATGAGGCAGAGTGATGTGTGTGTTTTTATGTACATCCTTCACCTCTTTGATCTGACTTTGATTTTGCTTTGAAATGAGTTCTACAATATAAAAAAATCATTACCATAGTTGGAATACCTCTTCCTGTTGTTTTTTTTCCGTTTGTTTGTTTCGTTTTGTTTTTTAGGTACTGGGGATCGAATTCTGGACCTTGCGCTTGCGAGGCAGACAGCGGCACCACTGAGCTAAATCCCCAGCCCTCTACTTGTTGTTTTAAGCTGCTAAAAGTAGTAAGTGAAATACAGATCAAAATAAATCCTTAATTTAAATACTGCACTGTTTCTCTGGTGTGAGAAACTGAAAGTGTAAATAAGGACCAAAATGCACAACAGATACTGGGAAATGGGGAGAAAATGTTCAAATGAGAAGGGGGGGGGGACAAGAAAAAAAAGAGAACAGAAGGGAAAAAATGGAAACAAAGCTTTTGTAAAGAAGGAGGGGAAGAGGGGTTGAGGGGAGGGGGAATGGGAAAAAAAGAAGAATCAAGATATATTATGTATAGGTTCCCTATGATGAATGTGATCATTATGTTTTATCTAAAATGTGCCAATAAAATTTTTTAAAATAAAATAAAATTGCTATAAGAATAAATCCTCATTCCAATAAATTAGGTTCTACTATATCTTACTATCTGCAACTGATAAGCATTCCATAAATTAGTTCAATTGCATCCTTGCAGTCTGTATTAGGAAAAAAATTAAACTACATGAAAAACATGGAACTTAAAGCATTTAAAAACTGAAGCCTTTCTTAGTGCAATGTATAGAACCATGCAGGCCTCTCCTGTGTTTCAGTACCAACTAAATCCATATTACCCAAGTGGCAAACATTCCTTAGAGATGGGATTGATACTATTGTAGAAAAAAAAAATCTTTACTACTTTTCTTTTTGGCTTTCTGCAGTTTTCTTATAATTTATAATAACTGATGATAAAATATCCTCCACCTAAAGACATGCTATGTGAAGGAAAACTGGTCTCCTTAGAACAGACTAAAAACAACTGGCTGACTCAGGTTTACCATTAATACTATTACTGTACAGGCAATGCATATATATGTAAAAATACACAGTGAAATCCTCTAGGATTTTTTGGGGGGGATTATGATCTTATAAAGAACTTCTTCTCCCTCTATTAAACGTCCAAATTGCTATTTTTAAAAAGATTTTAAGTCCACTTCTACTTTTTTTCCTCTCTCCCTGTGAGATTATCACCCATCACACTTTCCTGTAGCCAACAGGGCTCTCCCTTCCTAACCGGCTGCTGGGCTGAGCAACCAGATAACCAGGTTATCAGAGCCCAGGAGGTGTCCCCCAGAACTCAGCCCCAGGCCCAGGCCCTATCTTTCACCTCTAACACCACAGGGCGTGGCTGCTGCTCTTCACTCTCCTCACCACGTGTTTCCCTCACCTAGGGTTCTTTTCCTAGGCTGGCTTGGAATACATTGATGTTTCTTCACTGCCTCCCAACACAAGCATAGTTCTTCCTCTCTTCGGTGAGAATTTTACTGTTAACTGATACTAGGAAATACAGACTAGATGATAACTACAGATAAAAAGGTTGAGGAAGTGTAAAATTTTCTCATCATGATCTTGCTCTTATGAGTGTTTAATGGCAATGTGCTCAGCACTCATTTCTCCCTCACTACACTGAAGCTACTTGAAGCAAAAGTTCTTATTTTCGTATGTCCAAAACCTGCCAAAGACTGCTATGCATGGCTAACCATCAGCTTACTGATTAAAATGCCAATCCCCTGAATTACAGAAATCATAAAAGGACAAAGTTAATTACTGATCTACTTTCAGCTCAACATACCGAATGAAGTGCCTTGAAAAGTAAAATCAAGCTAAGACTGAGCTTGCTAAAGAAAACTCTATTTGTTTTATGAAAAACTCTATAAAAAGTTTGGTGTTAGAATGATTTATCATTTTTATAGCAATAACACAGTACCCACTTTTCTTGTAATAATTAAAAGAACAAACCTTTCTTTGGCTCACTGCTTAGTTTTACTATATTCTCCACTAAGCGCTTGGAACTAATTATGAAGTCCTTTACAGTAAGACTCCTATCAAATGAGACATAATCAGGTATCTTTTGTTAATTAAGCCTCATTTGTAGTCTTTCAATTTTGAGAGTAAAAACAAACAAATTCTCAGCCTATTACCTGCTGAGGAAAAGACAATAGGTTGGAGATACTTTGTTTTCAGTTGTTCAGTTATACGCTTTAGGAACAGCAGTACCATCTCTGTGGTTTCCAGGCTCCTCCTCCTCTTTCTTCTGCCAGACAGAGAGCTCCTTCTTAAGCAACAAGCTTCCTTTGTTTTGATTTATACCGGCAGCCTAAAGAAGCCCATAGCACATGTCTTGTCCATGGCAGAGAGTGTCAGAGCAAAAAGGAGAGCTCTGACCCCAAACTTTAATAAGTGATGAGTTTCTGAGTACTCCTTTTTCTATACTGACTCGCATTTTAAATATAAAGCAACTAACAACAACAACAAAAAAGCAACTAAATTCCCTGGAAAAGGTCATGGGCCTTAGAATGGGTTTGCTGTAAATTCCACCTCTGTGGTCCTCTGAAACGTCCTTTCTCTTTGGGACATGTCTGTTCTCCCCTTCTCACTCCTCCCACCAGTAAATCCACAGTATCTATAACTGCTTTTTGAGAATTAAGTATAAGTACAACCTCTCTCATGTATTTGCACACTTGTTGGTGGAGGTATACGTAAATTAGTAATCCTTTTAGAAGAGGGCTTGGACAGCTCAAGAACGAAAAGGGGAGAAACTTTTTACAATGTACTTTCCAACTTTGCTACCATGCATAGCTGCACTCCCAGTCAAAAATTATGCAACAGAAGCTGATTCACAGTCTCTGCTCCTGCCTTCTCTACACTTTGCTCCAATGGTTATCCTGCTTCATTGTCTTCTTGGCTTACTAAAGTGCTCAAAGTCTCCCGTCTTATTAAAAACATATTAAATTATAAAAACTTCCCTTCCCCAAGGATTTTTAGCTACTGTCCTTACAGGAGAAGCTTACTTAAGATTCTCAGAGTGTTTATTCTCATTTTTTCTTTCTCATTTCTCATTCACACTCAATCCCACTATAACCCAATTTCTCCTGAAATCACCCTCCCTCTTTCCCCAGCAATCTCTTTCAGCAATACAATCAGACCTTCTTAGCTGTTAATGTCATTTCTTTTTCAAATCTACTTCAAATTTCCTGCCTTGGGTCTCCTGAAGCCTGCCTCTTCTGATGCTCCATGTTCATTGCATCACCCACCTCCTTCCTCTGGCTCCTTGAAGGTTAGTACTTTCCAGAGTTCTGATTGTAGCCATACTTTTTGTTCTTGTTCCTGGTGTGTTCATTTTCATTAACCTTTATGTCAAGCAATCACTACATATATTAAAACTACCTCTGTAAGGTTAATAATGCCCAATTTGGCTCTTTGGACTTCTTCCTGAGTGCCATTCAAATTTCTCACAGGCTGTTTATAATCCACCAAACACAGAATCCACTTCCATATCTTGCCACATCCAATCCATTAACAAACCCTGTATATTCTACCATCAACATACATCTGAAATTTACTCACTTTTCTATCCCCTTTTCCACCATCCTACTTCAAGCTGCCATCATCTTTAGACTATGAACAACCTCTAGGAAGACGCCATGCTTAATCTCTTGTTCCTCTTCCTCCTCTAAAGGCAGCAAGAATCATGCTTTTAAAGCCAAACTCCTCTTAAAAAAAAAAATCAAAGGGCCACGTAATACTTGGAATAAAACCACACCTCTAATCCAGGTCTACAAGGCCTGGCTTAGCCTGGTCCTGCCTTCTCCTCTCCTTCACCATGTACTCCTTGTTCATACTCAGCCAGAGATCCCTGCCTTTGTCATTTATTTCACTTCCTCAATACAGCCTCTCCTGTATCTGGACTTCTGCAACTGGGTTCACCGTAAAGAATATTCTTTCCTGGGCCAGGGATTCAGTGGTTCCACCACCTGCCTTGCAAGCACAAGGTCCAGAGTTCAATCCCTGGTACTAAGAAAAAAAAAAGAATACTCTTCCCTCTTGTTCTTTATAAGGTAGTTACTGTTCATCTTCAGAGGAGTTACCATGCACTTGACCTAAATACCCCCTGCCACCCCTGTTCTTTAACTCAGCATCTGATCTGTCTCTTTCACACACACTGTAATTTACTTCCTGGAAGTCCTCTTGAAAGTAAGGGAAGGTGCCATCCCTCTTTCCTCCTCCTTGCTGATCAGAATGCTAATACAGTGGCCAGAGCTCAAGCAACTCAATGAGTAATTGTTGAATGAACTACAGTACTGGGTACATGTACTTTAGAGCAGAGTTTATTGTATTTGTGGTTCTAGAAAGGGAACTCAGGGCATTGTGCACACTAGGCAAGCACTCTACCACTGAGCTACACCTTCAGCCCTGAAATGAACTACTAACTAAACTAGTGAGTGAATTCTTTCACCATTAACTTGCATAATTCACCAACATCACTGTTATACAATACAGTATAACACTCTTAAATTAGGCCCCTGTTTTAACTACTCCTTTCTTTTTGTGACTTTTCAAAAAACTTTCTAAAGAGAAAGAACTCAGTTTGGCCAACATTGGCAGATAAGATAGACAAGTTTCAAAGACCTCAATGATGTTTACAAAATAAATTAGTTCCACCTCTGTTCCACTGGCAGACTTTGTATGCTCATTTTATATCTTGAATAAATCACAATACAGGGTGGTTAAACTGGATATCCTCAAGGTTGTATGAGTCAGTAGTAAAGCTAGAGTGCTCACTTCAGCAGCATGTATACTAAAATTGTGAACAATACAGTAGTAAAGTTAGAAATAAAGTCAGAACATATCAAGCAGTTAGTTATAAAATAAATTTCAACAAAATGACAACTAGCAGCTTTCAAAAAATGCCACTTAAATTAAACTAAAGGTACTAAAAAAGATAAAGAGGAGTATATAACAACCTCTATCCAAAAGGAGGTTAAAGATTTAAGAAACCTAAAATCTACTGGGGAGAGCTCTAATAAGCTCCAAGATGTAGATTTGATCTAACACCTAAATAAGGTAAGAAATCTAAGACAGTAAGATAACATCACTGGATAGTAAATAGTTGATAGGTTATTACAACATAACTACTACAGTTTCTAGCTGAAATGGTCTGGCTTCACATAAGATGTAAGATTTTAATGGGTTCCTTAGGGATGGAAAGGTTTGCATGTGAACAGAGGTGTCGGACAGAAAACCTTTTAAAAACAGACAGAACATGGGGCTGGGGATTTAGCTCAGTGGTTTCACCACCTGCTGCGCAAGTGCAAGGACCTGAGTTCGATCCCCAGCACCAAAAAAAAAAAAAAAAACAGATAGAACTTTGAAAAAGTTTAAAAAAAAAAAAGACCCCAAAGCAAGCAGCAGACAGAGCCAGTTTGTTAGCAGTACAGAGACCCACCTAAGGAAAGGATTATGGGGGAGGTATTTGTAAATTTAAATGTAACTAGTCCAATTAAAAAGTCTGAACTTAGGGCCCGGGATTCAGCTCAGTGGTTCTGCCGCCTGCCTCACAAGTGCAAGGTCCTGAGTTCAATCCCTGGTACCAGAAAAAAAAAATGGAAATAGAGAAATCTGTCAGGGAACATAGGACTTGTTTGCTGGTGGGTTGGAATAGGCAAATATTTTCCTCTCCTAAAGGATAAAGACATCTGGCCTATTCCTAAGTCATTCATGCCTGAAACTGCTTCATTCCCTTGCCCCACTGAGCTTTCCACCCCAGACATTTGTGCCCTCCTAGCAAACTGGCTTCTCCACCTTCCTCCCCCAGCCACACAATACACTGCAGCCCAACAGGACTGCACATCCTAGCTCCCCAGACATACTAGGAAGCCCCAACCCACTCACTCTGTTCAGCAACTTCTTCTACCTCTGCTGTGCTCTCCTCACTCCGTGTCCAAGGCCTAGCGCTTCACACACCCGCTGAGTGCTTTCTCTCCACCGAGCTTCCCAGAAGCCCAAGCCCCAGTCACTGTTGCCTCTCACCAAGGTACTTTTGTCCAGAAGACTTTTTCTGGTACGGGGGATCGAACTCGGGTCCTTGCGCTTGCGAGGCAGGCGGCGGAACCACTGAGCCAAATCCCCGGCCCTCTCCAGAAGACTTTTTCAAGAATCTTTCATTGTAGTTGTTGCTCGTCTTCTCTTGTAAACTGTCTAACTTACAGCAAACACACTCTATTTTTTATTCCTTCCCTCTTTCTCCACAAGTAATTGAAGATCTTGACAAACATTACAGGGCAACAGCATAATGTAAGCCCAGGGACACAGACTGAAGACTGAATGCTTGGGTTTGAATCCCAACTCAGCTATTTATTAGCTATGTGTCCTTGGGCAAGTTGCTTAACCTGTCTGTGCTTCAGTTACCTTGGCGTAGCCAATGGAGATAATAGCAGGTATTTCATAAGGCTTCAGAGAACTGGGTTTATAACAGTGTGAACACCATAAAAGGATCTATTAGATACATAAAATTGTGTTTCAGAATGGAAAAAGACTGACTATGCTGTGCTGACTGGTGAAAGCTTTATGACATACACCGGGAAAGCGAAATGGCAAGAGCACAGCCAGGGTCCCCACACACTGCTATATACAAGTTCTTTCTAAATTTTCTTATGCATGCCTTACGAGTTAGCTTTTCCTTTTACAGTCTTCCTTATATTAAAAAAGCTTCTGCTTTAGTTTGGTATTTCAATATCCAGACAACCTCCTTGGTTCAGTCTCTTATGGTTATTGGTAAATTAGTCTCCCTGTGACCAGTCATAACCCTATAATCTGCTCAGAACAGTCTTACCAACATGCAAATCTGCTACACACCCATTCCACCCCCCTCAGGAGTTTAAAGCCCCTTCAGATCTCATACAAAATCTTGCTAATCAGGCCCAGCCTACTCTCCAGGGTCATATCTCAAATGTCTCTCCTGTCTACAGCCATACCACCCTGAAGACCCTGATCTCATCATCAAATGTCTCTCCTCACAATGAAACCTCAATCACGTGGCCACCCCTACAAGGCCTTCTGTATGTCATTTCTTTTGCTTGGAACCCCGTGTTTATTAGTTTCCTGGGGCTGCCATAACAAAATATCACAGCCTATGTGGTTTAAACAATCAAAATGTATCTTCTCACAACTCCCGAGGCTTGAGGGCCAGGTACCAAGAACGAACTCAGGACCCTCCTTGAGAGGCAGGCTGCGGCACCACTGAGCTAAGTCCCTGGCCCATTTCCTCAGCTTTCTTGACACATCCTCCCTTGGACTTTCCTTGTACGGATGCATCTCTGGTATTTCTTCTTACATCCAAAATTTCTGTGCTTATAAAGTCAGCTGTCAGATTAGATTAGGGCTCACCCAAAGGATGTTTTTAACTTAATCATCCTCAAACCCTTGTCCAAACATAAGACACAGGCTTCAGTTATAGGGGTTAGGGCTTCAACATGAGGATTTGGACACAACTGAGCCCCTAACCACCCTTTCCCTTTTTCTTGCCCAAGCTAATCCCACTTGTTTTCCCTGAGAGTGGCCCAGGCCTTCCCAATGCACACCGACTGCAGTGCCTTTCCTCTGTGCTCCCATTGTACCTCTGTACACTGCTCGCATAAGTGTTCCCTTCCCTCTTCAGACTGTACACCTTCACAGTGAAGACTGCACTGCCAGCACCCAGCACAGAGTCCAGTCCACTGAAAGCATTTAATAAAGACTTGATCAACGAGGAGTAAAGCAAAGAGCATACAACTTGAAGTAAGGTAAGCTTCCATTCCAGTCCTCGCTCCAGTTGTATACTTACTTTGCAACTTACTCTGTGACTTAGGGCAAGTTATTTAATGTTAAACTTCTATTCAGCATTATTCTGAATAGGGTAGTTGTAAAGACAAACACTTTATCATAATTAAAGCACCTATCTGAGGGGTTGGTACACAAGAGGTAATCAGTAAATGTTGGAATAAAGTTTCTGATCTTGCCTGGTTTGACACTTAGTCAAACCTACTGTTCTGCAGTACATGACGTGGATATACTATCCTTTTTGCTTTAGTTGCTTATCTAAAAACTATCTCATGGTGCTACTGGGGGCATAATTTAAACATTTAGATAGGTATGTGGTACATAGTATTACATAAATGTTTCCTATTATTATAAGAACACTGCAGGTCTAGATAGATATGACTGGAAACCATGAATAATTTAGCTCCTTCCATTAGTAAGTATTTAAATGTGACCACTACCTTAATGCTTCAGGTTTCTTTCCAACTAAATAGGATAAATTAAAGAGGTTCAAAAACTAGTACAGGAGATACTAGTTCAAAATGAAAAACTCAAAATGAACATGAAATAATATATTATCATGCCACATTCCTTAATTTGATGTTTAACATATTTTGGGTATTGAAATAAAATTTGTAAGAAACAAGTTTTTCTACTGTTTGTGACTACAGACACTGACCATTCACACTGGAGAACAACACCCCTTGACTCATACTTTCAACTGCAGAACCATAAACCTACAACCTGGGAAGGACCTTTGTGAGGAAAGTCCAGTCCCACCTTTTCTGACCCAAACACAATGAAGTGGATCTGGAACAGCCTTTTAGGGTCTTAATGAACAGCTCTGTGAAGGATGGGAATTGCAGGCTGAGAGAACAATTTGTTTAAAAGTACTAAATGAGGGGTTCTGGATTTATTTTAGATGTTCAAGGAGTGTTGAGACCAGTATTAGGAAAAAATGCTGAAAAATCCTTTTTAACCTCAAACTTTAGGGTGTGTAACATTTGAAGGAGGCAGAAGTCATCTGATCTGTAACTCTGGAGCAAGGTAGCTCTGGGTTTGAACTCCCCCGTGTCCCATAAGCACTAAATCTCTGAGCCTCAGACGAGTACAACAGCTTTGTTAAAGTAACTGAGCTGTGTATGCAGAAAAGCCCACAACTGGTGTACCTGGCAAGCTCCAAGTACTCCAAATGTCAGTTCTTCCGGATCTCATTCTTCCCTCATGTGAATGAAAATGTGTGCACAGTACATCGTCTTCACATAGTACGTGCTTTCTAAATGTGTGAGACTTACTGGACATCATTCCATTCTAGAAAGCTGCAATAACTGCTGCAAGGATAGTGTCGTATCTCTGCCCTTCCTCGCCTACCTCCGCAGCTAAGTGTCTCCTCGCCACCATTAACGTGCTATTTGAGACTTCGGCAGCTCAGACTTGAAGAGCAGCAAAGACTTGAAGGTCAAAACCTTTATCGTGACAGACCAAACACTGAAACAGCCTGCTTCATTTTGTTCCTAGGGTCCATTCCAGCCTGAATTTCCAACGAAAAGTAACTATTCTTGTTGTGCAGACATAGCAGGTCTGAGTAAAGGGGGCATGGTCAGGTGACCGAGGTCATCGCTATGAGGACGATCCTTGACTTTTTGTGTTTGGGAGACTTATTTTTACGTGGCATTAAAAAGGACACCGGTCAATCCCGCTACTTAAGCTTCATTCTAAAGTGCGGTGTCTTTCTTCTAAAGACACTATGCGCCTGGCTGGAAATCAACCGCAAGAACAACCAGGATGGACAGACCCCGTCCAGACGGCGACCGCAGCTTAGGGCTTAGCGTACGGACGCCGAAGCCCAGGTCCTGACCGGGCTCCAGCGGGCGCCGTCCAGGGCGAATCTGGACTCCCGGGAGGACCCGGCTCCGCCCAGGTTCTGGGTCCGCGGCGACCTCCGGGGGCTGCGAGGTCGTCGCGCGGCTTACTCACCGGACAGCCCGGCGTCCTCAGGCTGGCGCGCTGAGGGGCGCAACCGGAGACCTGCGGCCCCAAGACGCCCCGGCCAGGAGGCCCCCGGGCGCGGAAGGGCGGGCGGGCGCTTCACCACCTCCTCACGCCGGGACCGCGGCCTGGCGCGGAGCGGGACGAGGCAGCGCCCACCGCGTCGGAAAAGCCGGCAGGCGCCCCGCTCTCCCAGCAGCCCCACGGCCCGCGTACGGCCTGCTGGGAGCTGTAGTTCCCCGCCCGCCGCCCCGGAGGTCCCGCCCCGCGCCGCCCCCCGCCCCGCGCCGCCGCCCGGACCGAGACCGCGGGGCTGGGTAGAGTTCGCGGTCGGCGCCCTCCAGCGCCCCTCCGCGACCCTACTGGGGGTCCCCGGCCCTGCAGGCCGCCCGGAGAGTCGTTGGCAGCGGGCGCCGCTCGGGTAAGGATGGAGGCCGGCAGGAGACGGGCGGGCGCGCGAGAGCAGTCCTCGGCCGGGGCCCGGGGCCCCTGGCCCCTCCCACCCCAGCCTGCATCTCCCCTCCTCAGAGCCTCCCCCGGGTGCCCCCTCGCCCGGGGTCTTGAGGTTGCCGGCCTCCCGCCCCGCGCAGTGTGGACGCCGTGTCCCCAGACTGCTCCCCGGGAGTCGGTCGGGTCGGATAGGGTCGGGTGGGGACCGAGGCCCCGGCAGAGCTTGAGTCAGGGAAAATGCCCCGCTGAGCGTCGCTGTCATCGTCAAGATTTTATGGGTTCCCAAGATCACTTTGAAAATTACAGTAACTTTGAAGCTCAACAAAGAGACTTAAATCGAGTTCTCTGCATTCCTATAAGATTAGCCTCCGCAGAACTCGAGTTCTGCGCCTAAGCGAGCCCTTGGGCTTTCAGGAAGTGTTAACTTTACGGACGAGCGGTCAAATGACCCATTCTGTCAAAGAACAGGTGTGTTATTTATGAAGTTGTGTTGCGGTTAGCTTTTTAGATGCACGTGCAAAGGGCTGCACTAAGGTACTTGAGAATACTGAGGCGTAAGTCTCTAAAGTCGACTTTTTAAGGAAACGGTTTATATTCATACCTAACAAAAGGCATGCAGGAGAAAAGAGCGAGTCTCCTACCCCACTTCTTTGCCAGGAGCAGCTGCTGCCTTGACCTCAAATTGTCTTATAAAATTATCTCAACACCCTGGAGTATCTAATGCAAAACTTTTGGGATTAGGCGACTCTGGGGACTGCCCTTTCAGTACTAACAATTGTGGCAGACTTCTGAATTTTTCCGAAAACTTTTATTGCTTAAAACAACACAATTAGTAACAACTGGCTGATGTTAAGTGAAAAAAGTAGGATCCAAAACAACGATAACCCGAAAATTCAGTCATTCGCAACCCTTCTGCTCTTAGGAAGGTCAGCCGCCAGGGCTCAGGCTTGTCTGCCTTCGTTACCAGGGGTGTCCCGTGCCCAGTGCAGGGCTATTCCATGGCAGCCGTGCATTACACACGTGTGTAGTAAACATTTGGCTGGTACAGATAACCAGGTAACGAGCATGTGTGTGGGTTCTCCCCTTCCTTGGCTGACTCCTTGGAAAAGATTACTACAAGTGGGGATTTCACTGGGTCAGAGGGCCTGAATGCTTTCATGGTTATCAACACATTGCCAGCCTGCTTCCCGGAAGAGCCTTGCTTTTTGCCCTGCCGCCACCACGTGTGAGTATGTGGCAGTGCAGCCTGCAGTCTTGCCTACTGTGTACCCACAGTGCTTGGTAGTCAGGAGCACTTTCAGATGAGGACCTCATTTGTTCTGTTACCTGGAAGGTCGGTAGGGCAGGCACTGACTTCTCGCTTCCGCAGCACAAACTCCAGTACCAAACCTTTCAAGTTCTTCCTCCCATTCCACCTTTCATTCATAGTGAACATCCCGAGTAAATTCTTAGCCAAAAAACTGGGTACTGTTCTATGCTTTTCTGGTTTGCAAAATCCTTTTCTTATCTTGCTCAGATATCTGTAGATGCTTTGATCAAATCTGGCGACATTTTGACAAAATAATGAAACAATTTAGATGAAAGAGATGGTTTTATTTAGAAGTGAGGGAACAATAGGCATCAGCAAATTTAGAATACTGCACCCTTTCTGTTAGTAAAGGTCTAGAAACCCTTGGTGCTGGTTCTGTATCTTCTTGAATCTGAAGAAGTTACTCTATTAAAATCCTCAGACTGTTGCAGAAAATTGCAAATAATATATTGATATTAATACTCTCTGAAAATGGACAAGAACTATTTGCACAATGATTTATGTATCCTTGATAACAATAAATTTCAAAATAGAGCACTAAAAAAAAGAAATCACAAGACAAAAAATTCAAACTACAAAAAAGTCGTTTTCATATAAAAAATTCTCTTTCTCTTTTTTTCCCTAACATTTGGCAACAAGAAAACACTAATAGCCCATTACTAATCCTGATTCTTCCCTAAATTTGTTAACCAGGGAACCCAAATAATTTAATAACCAATTAATCCAATTAGAAAGCTTTGGAAATTCTTGGGGTTTATTTTTGATGTAAGTGGCACCACTTATATCAAAAGTAGTTCAAAATTGCTTTTTTACATTGTTTTCCAGTTTACTCAGGACTCTCTTAAAGAGTAGACCAGAAAAGACAGGGAATGAGAGATGCAACTAGATTGAGGCTTTAAATACCTTCCAGTCTGCTTTTTTTTTTTTTTTTTTCTCTTGAGACAGGGTCTCACTCTGTACCTCAGGCTGACCTTGAATTCACTGTGTAGCCCAGGCTGGCCTCAAACACACAATCCTCCTGCCTCAGCCTCCTGAGTGCTGGAATTACAGGCATGTGCCACCCCACCCAACCAATCTGCCTTTCTGTAGTGATTTTGGATCCCAAATAGTGTTGAGTAAAAGAAGGTACTTTTTTTTTTTTTTTTTTTAAGAAAGTACTTTTTCAAGACACTTGAGAAATGTCTGTGGTCCTTGTGTCAAGGAATAGTTCCCTGAGTTTTGGGTGGGTCAATAGCAACTAGATATTCAGTAACTTTTTATGTAAATGTAACATTGCTTTGTTTTCTACAGTAGGATATTTCTGCATCTTGAAAGGAAGATAAAGCAAAAATCTTTGAAATAGATGGCTCTTTGCTACTTTCTGTGAACTAAAGTGATTCAATGTCTCTTTTGGTAAGTTCCTGTTGACATGGATCTGATCTTGTGCCATCAGAGCAGGTAGATGTTAGTGCACAGTTGTGCATATTATGATGGGCTGTTGTTTTGGTCAGAGGTATTTTGTCCTAAAGGACTTGTGGTCTCAGTGAGCTTTTGTCTCTTTCAAAAGAATTTCTCCTGTACTTCTTTTTAAATATTCACTATTTTTTACCCTTTGTCCATACCTGCTTTTCCTCATATATATGCTGTACTTAGATGCCAGTCCCATCCTGCTAGCCTTGCCACGCATGTCCATTAAGTCTCTCAAAAATCCCTTTTTAAAAATGTCCGTCTCACTAAAAGAAAGCAAGATAGCATTAATAAACCCATTGTCTTAATCAGACAAAACTTTTTTTTTGGTACTGGGGATCGAACTCAGGACCTTGTGCTTGTGAGGCAGGCTAAATCCCCTGCCCTAGACAAAAATATTTTTATCAGTGTATAGTATAAGGTACAGATGCCAACTTGTCTTCTGTTTATGATAGAGCCGAGATAGCTGCTTTCGATAAAGTAGCTTGAGGACTTTCACTCCATTATATATACAATATAATATTTGAGTAGAACATTTTCACATGGAGACAGTGATCTCGGTCTTTAAAGCTGTGTGAGGTTATCGGGGCAGGTGGCATCACCCTCATTTTAAGTGTGCCTGTGATTGCCAAGAATCAGAGCCAGGACTTCAGCCTCACCTCTGCCCATCTGCCCCAGCAGATGAAATACCTCAGTCTCTAAAGCAGGGATCAGGTAACTTTCTGTAAAGGCCACAGGTGTTTGCATATCATATGATTTCTGTTAAACTCCCTTCTGCTGTTTGAAAGTAGCCGTAGGCTATGTAAACCAATACAAGAGTAAGAGTTCCAGTTGGACTTTATTCACAAACATTGGGTGATGATGCCTCACGGACCATAACTTGGTGACCCTGCTCTAAAGGATTACTTAAGATTTTTACTTTCCTATCATCTGTAAGTTGGAAAAGATACAAAAGACCAATTAATTTAATCCTTTTTTTGATAGATGGGGATCCTAATATCAGAGGGCTGAATTCAACTAAAAATAATCAGTAAATTAGGCTAACTGGGAAAATCATAATTTAATTTTGAGAAATTCCGAGCCAGCATGGGGACACACACATAAACTCATTTTCTTGGGAGGCTGAGGCAGCAGGCTGAGCTAAAGGCCAGCACGGGCAATTTCGGGAGCCCTCATCTCACGAAGACAGACTAAAAACAGAAAGAAGGAAAAAGAAATTCTGACATATTTTTAGAGACAGCAAATTTGATCCCTTTTAGGTAACTGACTACAAAGTGCTAAGTACACAAGGATGGACTTTAAGAGACTCCTTTGAGCCAGACTTGGTGGCACACCCCTATACTCTCAGCACTTGGGAGGTTGAGGCAGGCAGACTGCCACAGTTCACGGCCAGCCTTGGCTACATAGTGAGTTCAAGGCCAGCCAGAACTACATAGGGAGACCCTGTCTCAAGAAATAAAGTCCACTGCCTGCCTTGCAAGTGCGAGGCCCCGAGTTCAATCCCCGGTACCAAAAGAAGAAAAAAAAGAGAGCCAGGATTTAGCTCAGCGGTTCTGCCGCCTGCCTTGCAACCAAAAGGTCCCGAGTTCGATTTCCTGATCTCTGGTACCAAAACAAAAAGGAATGAGAAAAGAAAAGATAGGACGAGGATCAGAGATGACACCAAGCACAGTTCTAACCGATGTTTGCCTCTGCCACACCCAGCTACGTCTCCCTTCCCCTCCGCACTGAGCACCTTGGTGGTATGAATCCTGGCTCCCAATCCACAGTGCTCGTTTTCTCAGTTCCTAACCCATCTCCAAGCCACCCCTGCTTATACTCTGCCACATCTTTCATTTATTTTATGTACTTCTGATTCCAGGATTGTTTCTGTACTTCACGAACACAAGTTGAGTCACTCAGACCTGAGACGCAGTCTGAAACCAGTACCCGGCAGTGCTTGGTAAGAAAATGGCTGAGAAGTCAGCGTTCTTCGTTGGCTTTCTGCAACACCCTTTACTCCTGGGTCTATTATGGTTTTTCTTTGCAGTGCCTTTTACTGTTTCTTCCCCTCCTCCTGTTCTCCACGTCTGTACTTGACCTCTTCTCTTTCCTAAACCAAAGTTCCCTGAGCAGTTTCAGCTGGTCCTGAGGTTGCTTTGGTTTCAGATTGTCCAGGTGCTACCTCAGGGTCCTGGGGGACCCGGCATCAAGTGAACAGATGATTTCAGATCATTACCTGCAATCCTAGACTCTTTCCTGGGCAGCAGAAGTGCTGATACTATACTTCAGATTTGATTTTTCAAAGGTGCCTCTTTCTACTGAGTTTGAGTAAACTTTAGTCTTCTCTCAAATCTCACCAGCCCACGGTGTTTCCTGCCATGGCTAATGAGGACCCATCTACACGTCTTCCTGCTGTAGATTCTGAACTACGTTCCTCCTGCTTCTACGCCATGCAGGCATGCAGTTAGACACCAACTCTTAGGAGTCTGTCTCCAGCCCTCCTCTGCTCTGTAGGAGCACTGCTCAGAGTCCCGTCTAGCCGTCTTGCTCCTGGCCTGCTGCAGGCAGACTCTTACCTATAGTCCTTTCCCACCACTCAGCGTTCAACAGTGAGCAGCCCTACTGGTGCTGCTTTCCAGCTTGGAAACTTCCATTGGCTTCCTGAACCCTGAGAGTAAAGTCTAAACTTCTTAGCATTATATAAGGATCCGTAATGCTGTGGTGTATACTTGTTGAGTTTTATTTCTTGCTACTGAGCCTTAGCACATACTCTTTTTAAATTCTTTTTTTGTTTGTTTGTTTTTGGTACCGGGGATCAATTCGGCACTTGAGCCAGGCGTGGCGCCACTGAGCTAAATCCCCGACCCAGCACATATTCTTTTATTTGCATGAAATACCCTACTTCCCTTTCTGCCCATGAAATTCTTCCTCATTCATAAAGAAGTGGTTCAGATAGCACACCTGTGAAATCTTTCCTACACTTTTTAATCCCATAATGCTGCCGCCTATCTTAGGCATTCCTGTAAATTGTTCATTATTTCACAATGACTGATGTCTGTTTTTCTTCAGCCATAATGTGATATTCATAAGGAGGCATCTTGTCTTACCTTTATTTCCATAAGGCAGTCCCTGATACATAGAATAATATTTAAAGGAACATACTTAGTAGTATATATTTTTCTGGGATCTTTTTTACTTTTTTTCTGGAACCAGTGGGATATTTTCTTTTTTCTTTTTTTTTTTTTTCCAGAACTGGGGATCGAACTCAGAACCTTGTGCTTGTGAGGCAGGTGCAGTGCCACTGAGCTAAATCCCTGGCCCCTGGGATCCTTTTTTTTTTGGTACCGGGGATCGAACTTGGGTCCTTGATGGGATCTTTTCTTTTAATCCCTACTTTCCATTGCAATTTTTGCTGCAGAATAGAATTTGCCTTGCAAAATTTGCTGAAAAATAAAATAACCCCAGTTGGTCTTGCTTATAATTTATCCCAGCCCTGTCTTCACTTGTCTTCATTTCTGTCTTTTACTCACTGATACTCCTTCTGAGGACCAGCCCTATGTACAGTAGGAGGTAGTGTGCAATGAGTTGGCTCAAGTCATACCCTTCAGGGTAGACATGGTTCTGAGTTAGCAGCCACTGCTGTTGTCTCTGTGCTGTCACTGACACAGGGAAACTGGAAAGTCCAAACCTCCAGGTTGGAGCTGTTTTATGTTTTAAAGAGCTAACTCTGTTACTATAGTTAGATCAAAATCTTGTCACTAGTTAGTTTTCTCCCATTTTGAAAACTAGGTCAATATTTGACTATTTCCATTCTGGTTTCTGATCTAAGTTGTACTGTATATGTGCAAACTTAATATCCAAAATGTAATTGCCCTTGACTTAGAGGTTTGAACCTATTTAAAATAACCTGTTTGGTACACTGAATACTTAATTTACAATATAGATGTCTGTGTTAGCTTTCTGTTACTGTGACCAAATACTAGAGCAAAACAACTTTAAAGGAAGAAAGGTTTACTTTGGCTCACAGTTTCAGAAGTTTCGGTCCATGGTGGCATGGCTCCATTGCTCTGGGCTTGTGGTGAGGCAGCATGTTACGGTGGGAGCGCATTATGGGAAGCAGACTGGTGAGCCTGGTGGTGGACAGGAGGCAGATGAGGCGGACAGGTGGGGACCAGGAGCGCTGCAGGGACCGTGTCTGCACTGAGGCCCTGGCTCCCCAGGGTCCCACTGCCTCAGAGCCATGCCATAGCTGGCAGCCAGGCCTTTAAGCAGATGACCTCTAGGGGACTTTTCACTCTAGTTTGTTGTTGTTGTTGTTGTTGTTGTTTTTAGTACTGGGGATAGAACTTAGGACCTTGCGTTTGCAAGGCAGGTGGCAGCACCACTGAGCTAAATTCCCAGCCCTAGGGACCATTTCAGATCCAAACAGAGACAGTGTCCCTTGCACTTTAATGATGACCGTTTCCTAACTCAGTAGATGGGAGCAGAATAGAGTTGGTGAGCTGTGATCTGAGCCCCTCACCCATTGATGTCATGCCAGCTTTCAAGCAGTGAGCCACAAGCCCCAGTGCATCGCGTCTCTCGTCTTCTGGACAGGTTTACAGATTAAGAGCACTGCACCAGGGGTTCAGCTCCGGGCCACTGTGCCTGCCTGGCCAGCACAAGGTCCTGAGTTTGATTCCTGGTACCAAAAAACAGATTGAGAGCACCTTGCATTCCTCTTCCTCTTGGAGTGTGTTCACCTTTACTCATCTTTAGTTGTGGGTTCATGCTCTCAGAAGTTTAGGGACCATGTCTGCCACTATCTCCATGAATCCGTCTGTCTGTTTCAAACTCCATCTCTTTCTCCTGACTAAGGAGTCAAGGATGTAAAAAGTACTCAGCACAATTCCTAGCACATGGCAATGTAATTTTTCTCTTCTTTTGTCTCCCCTGCTTGGAGGCAGTAACAAGATCCCTGACACCTGCTGGTGCCTGTAAAGGTTGCTGAGTGTCCCTGAGGAAATCTTCATGCTGTCGGGATGCCAGTGGTTTAGGTCTCTTCCTCCTCCTGCTACATGCTCGCCTTTCCACTGCCACTCTGTTTGGGTGCAGCCTGCCCCTGGCTCAGGCACCCAGGAGACTTCGTCTTGGTATGTGGCCCTTCAGTTGGGAGGTGTGCACACCATCCCCTGTCTCCATAGGATTCCTTTTCTCTCTGACCTCCCTTTTTATCCGTTCCAGGTTGAGTTTCCCCAGCAGGGTTAGTGGGCTGCAGTGTGGGCATCAGGCCCTGACCAGTGAGCCTTCCTGGCAGCACTCACCCTGAGGAGGAGAAAGGGGTGCAGAGAGCACAGTATGGGTGGGTACCTGTTCCGCCATTACAGTTCTGCCCTGACACACTTACTGGGGCCCTGAAGAATCTTTATCCATTCTCAGCAGCGTCTAAATATTTTTCTGGAAATGGTGCTGGAAAATATTCCTTGCTATTTGTACTCGTGCTTTCCCTGCCCTTTCCCTCTTCACATGCTCATCGTTCTCTAACGTCAGTTAGAACTTGGTACACGTCTTTCGGATCTTAGGATGGTCTCTTCAGCACCACTCAGTGCGTCCCTAGTGGTCTTGTTTGTTTGAAAATACAGTATCAGTATCTTTCATTGGGCAGACAGCAAATGGGATGGATAAATACGTTTATACTTATTTTGTCTTCATCTTGTAAAATGCAGGTTGATGAACCCACCCTTTCCTGGTCACCTCAATCTAGAGCCAGTGAGGTGCTATGTTCCACCGATGTCTCTAACTATGAACTGCAAGTGGAAATAGGTAAAAACCCTGGATTTTACTAATTAACCTTTCATTGCTTGAAATGAAATTGATGACAAAAAAGATTATTTTACAGGCAAGTCTTTTTCTGTTATCACTTACAGCATAGAATTGGTGTTACTGTGTCAAATAGTTGAGTTAATTTTATATGTATTTTAAGATAATGGCCCAGATTTTTTATAGATTGCTGTGTAGAAGTTTTACTTTTTCATTGAAGTACATTTAGGGAGGGAACACACTAATCTAAATAGTTATTATTTATGTATTGTGGGAAGCTTCTAGATTTATGCATATATTTATCATGTAAATCTTTTTTTTTTTTTTGAGATGGGGACTCCTTATGTAACCCAGGCCCATCTTGAACTCCTGGGCTCAACTGCTCCTCCCTCCTCAACCTCCTGAGTAGCTGGGACCGGAGGCCCAGGCCACCACATCCAGCTTTCATCATCTAAATCTTTAGTCACGGGCCTTTAACCATATAACTTTCCAATTTGAAATTTTACCCAAAATTCCATTTGTAGTAGAAACCTTCCTCAGTTAAGTGTGGAATGAGTTACTGTTTATAGCTCTCTGTGTGATATATTTGCTCTGAACAGTCAGAAACATCTGCTAACCACTGCAGGCCAGGGGCTGCTGGGTGCTGGAGGAGAGGTCATATCATCTCTGGAAGAGCGAACACAGGCTCGTAGAAGGGAGTGTGGTAGAGGTGTGTACTGAAGGTCACAAGAGCAGAGACGATAGAGAGTTTATTCTAAGAGTCAACAAAAATGGCAGAGTCTTGCTCCTCAAGAAGAGGAATGTAGGGCCGGGGATTTAGCTCAGTGGTTCCACCGCCTGCCTCATAAGGGGAAGGACCTGAGTTAGATCCCCGGTACCAAAAAACAAAACAAAACAAGAAGAGGAATGTTTGCTAGATAGTCCAGTCACACTTTTTGTTATAAACAACAGAGAGCTATCCTGGCTAACTTAAGTGCAAAGAGTAAAAAGGAATTCTTGAACAGTATTGTAGACTCACAGAATTGTTGGCTTGAGAAGCAGGCGTGGAAGCAACTCACAGAAGCTAAGTAACCAGGAGCACCCTGTCAGTGCCCTAGGCTGTCAGGTCCTCCTGGCAGAGACCAGGGCTCACAGTGCTCACAGCCCTTGCCTTTGTGTCTCTCCATCTGACCTTTGCTAAAGTACTACCTGCTGACAGAGTCCCCAAAATTAGAAAGACAGTTCAGAGGGTGGTTATCTAAACACTGAAGGCCGGGGATTTAGCTCAGTAGCACCGCACCTGCCTCACAAGCACAAGGTCCAGAGTTCGATCCCTGGCACCAAAAAGAAATAAGATTGAAAAAGTTTACCTCAGTAAATGTGTAAGGATCATGAGATGGAGGATGTCATTGTGTTGTTCCTCTCTGACCACAAGTGGGAATAAGGGGAAGAGTGGGCCCTGGCAGGAGACAGACCCAGACAAGCATGGTGGGAACTGGCCCCACCTCCTCCCCACTCCCCAAGGGTTTAGGCAGAGGTTTGGAACCCACCCTCTCTGTGCAGGAGCCACTGTTGATGATGATGGTGGTGACAACAGTGTCTAGCAGGCATCAAGCAGGACATAATGCATCTCTTCTTACCTTAACCCAGCATTCTGCAGAGGAGGATACTGAGGCTCTGAGACAGTCACACAGCCAGGGATCTGGATCCTGTCGGGTCTCCACATCAGCTGGTGAACGCCACCTGGTGACAGATGTGCAGCTCTGGCAGCAGTCTGGAAGACATGGTAGATCAGTTATTCACAAGAAGAAAGAAGAATCTACTTGTTACCTGTGTCTTTTAGAAAATTACAATAATTATATTCTAGTACAGAGCCACTGGATCACAATTCTGGAGAGAGCCATGCGTGGTGGTGCATGCCTGAAATCCCAGCACTCAGGAGGCAGGAGGATCACAAGTTTGAGGCCAGCCTGGGCTACATAGTGAGACCCTGTCTCAAAAAAACAAAAGAAAACAAATTGCTGGGGAATGGGGCCTAGGCGCAGGCATTCTGAAGAAGTTCCCTCTCGTTCTGGTGGAGAATGCGGGCTGTAGTAAGGAAGTCACTGTGTGTCCAGGGAGAGAGAAGGACTTCAAGGCAGGGACATGGAGCTAGACAGGAGGAGATGAGCTGGAGATGCACTTCGTATCAAAGATAAAATGGACAGAACTGGGTGCCTGTTCAAGGGTTCCACTCCTCAGCTTCCCTAAAAGCTGACAGCACCAGCTGTTGCTGCATGTGCCACGCAGCTGCAGCCCTCATACACTGCAGAATGCAAGATGGCAGCTGCCTTGGGAAACAAACATACACTTCCAACAGGATCCAGCAATCTAAAGTATTTCCCAAGGAGAACATGTGTGTCCTCCTAAAGACCTGTGCCATAATGTCTGAGACAACTTTATTTATAACATCAAAAAATTGAAAGCAATTCAAATATCTGTCAACCTATGAAAGATAAATAAACTGTGGTATAGCCATATAATAGATTATTATTCAACAATAGAACAATAATTTGGCCAGGCATGGAGGCACACACCTGTCATCTCAGGACTTGGTAGGCTGAGGCAGGAGGATGAGGATTGCTGCCAGTTCAGGGCCAGCCTGAACTAATAGCAAGACCATCTCAGGAAACTAATAAATAAATAACTTCTTACATGCAATGTGGGTAAATCTCAGAAGCATTATACTAAGTGAAAAAAGCTAAACATAAAAGATTACATCCTTTTGATACATTTATAAGACAAACATCAGATCAGTGGTTGCCAGGTACTGGAAATGGGGTAGGAGATTGCTGAACAACATTCCATTGTTTGGCTGTATCACAATTTGTATCACATAATGTCATTATTTTAGCCATTATAATCAATATGTAGCAGTATGGCATTGTTTTAATTTACATTTCTTTGTCTTGAGCATCTTTCTGTTTGCATATTGGCCATTCCCACACCTTATTTTGGAGGTTGCCTGCTCTGCCTGTTTTTGTTTGTTTTGGTGAGAGGGGGCCTTGCTATGTTGCCCAGGCTGGCCTTGAACTCCTGGCCTCAAGTAGTCCTCCTCCCTCAACCTCCTGAGTAGTTGGAATACAGATGCACCTTACCACCCCGACCTGCCTGGTTCTAACTGGATTGCTTGTCATCTTATAGAGTTATGAAAGTTCTTTATGTATCCCAATGGAAGTCTTATCAGGCATAAGTATTGTTAATGTTTTCAGTCAAAGCTTGCCTTTTCATTTTTTTAAATGTTGTTTGAAGAGCATCAGTTTTTAATTTTGATGAAACACCCAGTGTCAGTTTTTTTCTTCCTTGGTTACTGACATGAGTTTTATGTCTGATAACAGGAAGAGGTTTCGACAACCTAACCTCTGTGCATCTTGCACGGCATATTCCTACAGGAACACTGGTAACTATAAAAATCACTAATCTGGAAAACCTCACAGAAGAGCGCCTGAAAGCTTTACAGGTAACAATGTGAAGAAAAGGATTTATTTAGTGTAATGTCTATTTGGAGAGATTACATCTGTAAGGATTTTTCTCCCCTAAATTAATAGTTCTGTTAAAGATACTATTTCTTTTAATTGATATGTAGTTTACCAAATTGGAAGGAATATTTGGAAGCCATGTGAGAACAAATTATATCAAAGAACAAATACATTCAAACTTAGGTGGCTGATGTGAATTCCTTCCAGTGAATGTTGCATTCAACATGCCCGTCTAGAGATTCCAAACACCTCAGTCAACTCCATCACAAACAGAAATTGAAACACAGAAGTAGTTTCCTTTCCATCTAGTTAATAAAAATTCACTTCCAAATTGGTAAATGTTAACAGAATTACATTTCAGGCATATTATAATACCATTTTCATTGTCACTGTTTTTGACATAAGAGGAAAGAATTTTATTTTTATGTTATCCTAATTTTTAAAATATTTCTCTGCAAAGGAAAAAAAAAAGAATACAAGAAACCATACCACAGGGCTAACAGTGGTTCTCTCTGTGGTGTGGTGTAGGAGTTGTGTTAGTTATTTTTCTCTCATTGCTGAGACAGAATACCCAATACCTAAAGTTAAGGGGAAAGGTTTGTTTAGCTCACAGTTTGTAAAGGCTTCAGTCCATAGTCGGCTGGCTCCAAGGCCGAGTGGCACATGGCAGAGGGGCAACAGGTCATGGCCGCAGAACACAGCAAAGGCAACAAGAGACCTTAACAGCATCTCCCTGCCCTTTTATCTTACTCAGACTACGCAGGGTGGGTAGCACGCGTGCCCTTAACCCTAGTGTCCTCGGGCCTGGCCCCACCATGAATCAATCACACACCTTAGATTCAGCCCCTCCACATAGCCTGTGACCACATGAGGCTTTGGGGACATCTAGACACAAGCCATAACAGAGTGTTTTCAGTGTGGTTTTGGTTGCTTCCATTGCGGTAATAGTGTAGTTACTGTAATATGCCCTACAGAATAAGACTAAGTGCAATTTGCTTCCACTTCTCTTATTAACTATGTATTTTTGGACTTTTTTTTTTGGTACTAGGGATCAAACTTGGGTCCTTGTGCTTGCAGGGCAGGTGGCGGAACCACTGAGCTAAATCCCCGGCCCTTTTTGGACATATTTTTAAACTTTTTGAGACAGGGTCTTTTTTGGGGGTGGGGGGGAACCGGAGATTGAACTCAGGTCCTTGCGCTTGCACAGCAGGCATCGAAACCACTGAGCTAAATCCCCAGCCCTCTTAAACTTATTTTTAAGTGTTATATTCTACCATGTAGAATCCCAGCATCCATATTAAATGGCATGGCTATGAGATTTAGAGATGAAAGCACTGAGAACCATGTAGTATTAATCTGCTCCCTTGCGTATCAGCTGGCATGATTTCTGTTGTCTTCATCATAGGGGGAAAAGGTGTTTTAAATGGTTTTTGTATGTTTACTCTAGAGAGCAGTGATTCTATCCCACTTTTTCCGGCACCCCAATATTACAACTTACTGGACAGTTTTCACTGTTGGCAGTTGGCTTTGGGTAATTTCTCCATTTATGGCCTATGGTAAGAAAATCGGTTTTAAATAAAATAACTCATTGCTTAGCCTGAATACCATCATTACAAAGATGAGTGTGGTCTTAGATTTAGGATTTGCTACTTTTACTTTAAATGTAATGGCAGATTCTATATTTCATGCTATATTTCTGTATCTGGTTCAAGTTGACTATAATCTGTAGGCAAAAGGAGAATGGAGGATCGATCAGTGAAACCAGCACCAATTCTGTAAGAACCCCATGCCTTTGCACGCACTGTCTCCTTGTCTCTGTCCTTCCCTTCTCTTCATGGGAGGCAGCTGCTGTTCTGCAGGCTCAGACAGTTTGCCCTGTGCACGCCATGCCACTGCTTCCTGTCACTGCACTCTGGCTGCTCCATAAATCAGAGCTGGCGAGCCCCACTGTGGCCTGGCCCCTCATGTGAGCTTCTGCAGGCCAAGGGTCACTTCATGTTCTCTCTTGCTGAGACCAGGCTCTTGCGCAGTACTTGGCAACAGAGTGTTTCGATCTTTAGAACAGCTTTGTGAACTGCTTATGGGTTTTTAAAAATGTCATATACACATATAATATGTATTTTATTTAGTTATATTGAAAATTCTCTTTCCTAATCTCAGAAAAGCATTAGAAAAAAAATGTTTTTTGGTGGTGCTAGTGATCAAATGTGGGGCCTCAAGCATGGCAGGCAAGTGTTCTGCCACTGGACTACACCCCTAGCCAGAAGAAAAAAAATCTTCTAAAGATTCTTCAAGGAAAATCACTTTCTCATGAAAGTGGCTAGACTCCAAAGAATAATGTATTTATGGTTGGAAAGAACACTTAAAACATAGGTGGAAATAAAGTCACTTTCCTTGTCCATTTAAAGATGTAACTGGTTTCTTTCAGGTTCAGCAAGTCAGCTCTTAAGGACATACTTCCCTGAAGGAATGAGCGAAACTCTAATAAGAAATATTCTCTTTGGAGCAGTACGAGGGCTGAACTATCTGCACCAGAATGGCTGCATTCATAGGTATTCACTTATTTCCATTTTATAAAATGAAAGAAAGCTTTTTCTTTTACTGATTTATTGGTATTTTACCTAATTCTTAAGTTTTCTATAAAAATGTATTCCTAAAAAAAGTCATCACTTGCCTCATGTTTAATTAGTAAGGTATTACAGTTCTTTAACATATTTATAGTCCAAATGCTTTTTGGGGGGATGGGAGTTGAACTTGCTATGTAGCTGAGGCTGGCCTGGAACTCCTCATCCTCCTGCCTCAGCCTCCCAGGTGCTGGGATTGCAGGTGTGCACACCATGCCTGGCTACAGTCCAAACAATTTTTAAATAGTGGAAGAAATTTTAGATTAGAAATTTTTGGGGGGGGCTACCGAGGATCGAACTTGGGAGGCAGGCGGTGGTACCACTGAGCTAATTCCCCAGCCCTAGAAGAAATTTTTAAACATTCAAATTTTGTCTTGAATGAACTTGGAAGTGTTGGTTTTAGCTGGACATTACAGCATACACTATGGTCAGACATAGTAGCTCTGAGGACAGGGTCTGACGCTTGTTGTCGTAAATGTTCTCTGGCAGCTGCTAGCTACTTTCCACTTATTTGGGCTTGCTTAATAAGGCCATTTCTCCCGCCTTGGCATCATCGAGCTGTTTTTGAAGAACCTGAGCATTGCCCTCTGCTGTGGCGAGGGCTGTCTGAAGCCTCTGGCATTTGTCAGGAAGGCTGCTGGCTTCATCCTGGACCATCTGTAACTGTCTTTAATTTTCCTATGGTTTTTCCTAAAATTGCTTCCTGTCCTTGAAATTCTTTTCAAAGATCAGCTTCCTTTTCTTTGCTAGCCTGCAGGCTTTCTGCTGTAAAAAGCTGCAACGTTTTCAAAGTATCAGCTCACGCTCATAAAAGCATTGCGCTGTATTCAACCTGCTTTCGTTCTCCTCAGTGAGCGTTTTCAAGTCTGAGCTCCTCGAGCATTTTAAGGCCTCCACCTCCCTCCTGTGCAGCTCTCCTGCCTTCTGCCTTTGCTCTCTGAGGTACTGTGATCCTGTGATGCAGCTCCTGCAGCTCCCGGCGGTGAGCAGTCCAAGAAAGGATTCTTTTAGGGAGCTTTTAGGAAGGGGCAGTTGAGTATTAGAGAGGAGGATTAGACATTTATAAATAAAACTGAAGGAGCCAATAGATAGCAGACACTAACCTTTAACGTTCATTCGCCAAACATACTGAGGCCACACCCTCTGTGCTGAGCACTGCCCTTGTTCTAAGGGAGCTCCCGGCCTGGGCTTCGCTTGGGCTTGGTCTAATGAGGGGTAAGGACAAGTATGCTCTGAAACCAGCTAGAGGAGAGAGGGTCCAAGTTAGTTGGGATTTTTTTTAGCAAATTAAGAGCTTTTTTATCTGCTTTCCAGTACAAACACACACAATGTACAGATGGTAATTAATCTTCGATTTCTTAAATATATTGTAGCACCTTGAGATTATCATACTGAATATCAATTCTCTATGAAACTGCAGATGCAGAAGTAATTGGCTGAGTATGAAAAGCAGTGGTCTTTTAAGATACACTGGGTCTTTGTTTTGCTTTTTAATTGTTATTTGAAGTAAACTTCCTTATTGTTTCAGTTTCCTTAAAGCTCTTTGTCTTACTATTTGTTGTTTTTTCCCAATGTTATGATTGGGATTTCAAATGGACTACATTCTGATTAACTCAGGTTTATTACCAGATTATTGGCTCTCCTGCTCTGTTATTGTCCTAAATGTGGATGTTCACTATTAGTGTTTTGAATGAAAAAAATAAAGCTCTTGTAATTTATCCGACAGTTAAGGAAATGTTTGTGTGACATACCTTTATAAATAATGTTATACCACAAGAGGATTTTATTGGATTAGTATTGCATTGAATCTTACATTATAACCTTATGCTTCAAATATTATTTTATTTAAGATTCTTAGGTATTTTTGTAACACCACCATAAAATAGTGAAAACTAATAATTTGATTCTACTACTTACTTGAAAAAAATTACTGATTCCAAACATGTAGCTTTCAATTACATCTCCCTTTGTTTAAGGAGCTGAAAAGAATTCCTTAATTCCTTGGACATCTCTTATATTTATAGCAATAAATGTGACACACTGCTATTTTATAAGGGATGTTTATTTCCAAGCAAACACATGGGTTAATTCTGACCAGACTTACTCTGTCTTCATTGGCCAGATTCCTAGTGCTTAGGATTGTTTCTTTCTGTTCTAGGAGTTTTAAAGCCAGCCATATCCTCCTTTCTGGTGATGGCCTGGTGACCCTCTCTGGCCTGTCCCATCTGCATAGTCTGGTTAAGCATGGACAAAGGCATAGGTCTGTGTTTGAGTTCCCACAGTTCAGCACCTCAGTGCAGCCGTGGCTGAGCCCAGAACTGCTGAGACAGGTCAGGTGTGGCCCTTGCATTTGGTTGTCTGTGCGTCTTGAGTGTCTTCTCAGTTTGACTAAAGGACAATTGCATCCTTACAATTGGATTGGTGAATGGCCTACTGCAAGACTTTTTCTTGTCAAAATTATATTAGAAATTTTAAATTGTAAACCATATTATTATGTAGATCTTGATTATGGGCTTTTTTCCCCACTATTGTTCACCATCCTTTATCAAAAAAACATGTATATGTAACTTTTTGTTAAATTATTTACACTAAAGAACTTGAAACTAATTGTGTTCTACAGGATTTACATGGATATAATGTGAAGTCGGATATTTATAGTGTTGGGATTACAGCATGTGAATTAGCCAGTGGGCAGGTACCTTTTCAGGACATTCACAGAACTCAGGTAAATGCTTCTAAAATCCATGAACTGCTTGCCTATTATAGGTCCTCTTATATTCTAGATAACTTCTGATAAACATGTTTGTGTAGACTCTTGGGTGCTTATTGTCATTGTTGTTTTAATATTTTGCCTGCAAGGGGTTGAAGGAAATTTTTCTTTCAGATGTTGTTACAGAAGCTTAAAGGTCCTCTGTATAGCCCAGTGGATCTCAGTATCTTCCCTCAATCAGACTCCAGAATGAAAACTTCCCTATCAGGTGTAGACTCTGGGATTGGAGAGAGTGTGCTTGTCTCCAGTGGAACTCAAACTGTCAGCAGTGACCGACTGCACACACCATCCTCAAAAACCTTCTCTCCTGCCTTCTTCAGCTTAGTACAGCTCTGTCTGCAGCAAGATCCTGAGAAGAGGTATTGGTTACCTCTAAATAGCACAAAACATAATGGAGTTTATATTTTATAGAACCCTTGTGATATCGCTCTTCCTGTAAAATTCTCTTTTGTCAATCTTTTGATCAAAAAAATTAGTCTGATCTAGAAAATGTCAATGCTAGGGAACAAGCAAATGGAAAGAACACAGGATTCAAAATCACAACAGTTGGCTCCAGTCTTGGGCACACTATTTAGCAACCAAGTCACTTTGTAAAAATTACTCTTTCTGGGGGACCAGAGATGTAGCTCAGTGGTTCTGGCACCTGCCTCACAAGCGCAAGGTCCCAAGTTCGATCCCCAGTAACAAAAAGAAAAAAAAATTACTCTTTCTGGACATTAATTACTGTCTTTGTGTTAAGACATTTTAGAAAGTTCTAAGCAATGTAAAAACTTATATTGCCTTTATATATTAATATAAATTATTACTATAGGTAACTATATTAGCATCAATATTTTGGAAAGAAGGTATGTGTGTCTTATCTTTTTTTAGCACCTTAGTGCCTGGCATTATTCCTTCTACATAGTATATCCGCAACAAATGTTGAGTATAGAGCAATTGAAGGTTACTTCTAAAATTAATTCTTCCTATAAGTCAAAGCTGGAGCTAAAAATAGGGCTTCTGACATAGCTTTCTTTTTAATTTTTTAGTTTTGGGTTTTATAGCTGCAAACCTAATTTCTAACCATTATGTGATTATAACCTACATTCTAATATGACGTTTATTTTTTAAATAATTCTTTTTAAAATTGCAGACCATCTGCAAGCAGTTTATTGTCCCATGTATTCTTCAAGCAGGTAAGTGGTTCTATTATCAAGATGATTCCAAATGGTATTAAAGTCATTTTACTGGCTTAAAGGGATGCTTTGTTACCCAAAATCCTACTAATAGCTTCCTTACAAAATAAAGTTAAAAGCAAAAAAGCTTTTTTGTTAGTTCAAGTATAGATTTTCTAGAAGATTTCCATTCTACAAAACAAAAGAAGTAAAAACAAACTTGATTATCACCATGTGTTCTTTTATGCTGTGTATATTTTGATCATTTAGAGACACTTTCTATATTGTCTGGAAGTAATGCAAAGACAAAATAATTCTAATAAAAATCACTTTGTTTGGCTCGTAATTCTTTCTGTTTTCAGATGATGGGAAAATATCTAAAACCAATTTTAAACACTTTTAAAATAATTTGCTCCCTCCCGCTCTTCCTTGTTTTCCCTTTCTGACAGACTCTTGATAAGTTTACCCAGCCTGGCCTTCAACTCATAATCCTCCTATCTTGGCCTCTCAAGTAGCTGGGATTACAGGTCTATGCCACCACACCAAGCCTTAAAATGATTTATTTAAAAATGATTTATTGCTAACAAAACTGATATAAATAATTTGTATAACAGCTGCCTTCTTTTGAGTTTTTAACAGATGAGGGAAGAAAGCCAGGACTCCGTCCTCTTGCATTTGCCTCCTGCCTGTAACAAGCCATCAACAGCTCTGTCACCGGTGTTGCTTTGGCCAGAGCCCAAGTGTGATTTTCCTGAGGAGCGAGGCCCAGCTTGGGAGTTCTAGGGCTGCCACATTGTTTCATGTCCTGTATACTTGACACTTTCTCCTCGCTGCTTTTTCTCCTGTATTTATAGGTATAAATGCCAGAATTATACTTGAAAACACAGTTGGTGCACTGGAGAAGCTGTTCTTTAAACCACTTTGCTCACAGGGACAGTGATTCACAGCCCTCTGCTCTGACCAGCGTGTTCTCACAACTCCAGGGAAATGTCAGCATTACTAATTAGCTACAGTTAATTGGTCTCATCTCTTCTTGAACTTCCAAGCTGTGACTACTTTTCTCAGCATAATTTTTGAGCCAGTTAATTTTTCGATGTTCTGCTGTCTTCTTGGTAATGAACAAGTCCTCCGAGGACAGTGCTTCCAAGGACATCATCGTCTTCCAGAGTCTTGGGCCTTTGTGACCAGTTGCTGTTAGATCAGCAGGCTAGTTGGTCCTGGCACCAAACCCTTTTTGGAGAAAGGAAAATGTTCATGCTCCCATTTTTCTTCTGTTAATATATATGGTAACATCAAACTGAGCCTCACTTACATTAAATGATTCACTTGAGATACATAGAGAAGATACCATTTGCTTTTTTTTTAAGGGGGGCAAAAGTAATACTTTTCTATCTGTAAATTATCAATCCTAAATTCACGTGCACCTGTCAATAAAGATCTACTGAGTGAGTTGATTCTTGTATTTTTTCTTGTGTGGTCTGACAAAGATAGAACACAGATTCTAATTTGTTCTGCCAAGAAAAGTTCTTTCTCACAATTTTATTTTCATAATCTAAGGCAGAGCTGGCCTTTTATGTGATAACTGCTCCTTAGGGGTAAGCACTTCAGGGCACAGACCTCTGAAGCGGTTATGTCACCAGCTGCAAAAAGGGCTATATCTCAAAAAATGTTTGTAGTTTGAGCTGTGATACATTGCAGCCTATTTCAGTTGATTTTTTTTTTTCCGTACCAGGGATCAAACTCAGGACCTTGTGCTTGTCAGGCAGGCGTGGTGCCACTGAGCTAAATCCCCGGCCCTGTTTTCTTTTTTTTTTTTTGGTACCGGGAATCGAACTCAAAACACTGTGCTTTTGTCACAGGCGATGGAACCACTGAACTAAATCCCCGACCCCAGTGATTTTCTTAATCCATATAGTCTTACTAATATATTATCGTTAGAAGTTGTTTATAAATGAGTAAACTAAAACCAAAAAGGTAATACACAAGTTGAAACAATCCTTTTTTGTTTACTGGCTAGTGCCCTCCAATAAGCATTGGGGTTATAAATACAGCTCCCCAGACCTGCCAAGGTGAAAGCGGAAGGTGAGGGAATGTAGGGTGGGCTGTAGAGGAGGGAGTGGATGCAGCCCAGTGGGCCCTGAGGAGCCGGAGCCGTGGGCCTGCAGATTCTCCCACCACACTGCCCTTGGGGCTCCTCAGCCAGAGGCCACAGGTACCTCAGAGGTTCTCCTGAATCTGGTGTTGGGGGAGGTCCTCCTGCAGGTGGATAGTGCAGAGGGTGGGGGTGTCATGAACTGGTGCCTCTCAGATCTACTGAGGGTGTACTACATTCCTGGGAGAAACAATGAATAGAGTGTGTTACACACCCGTGCTCCCAGATTTACTTCAAGAAGCTGGCTCCCTGTGCCTGACAGGTCCCAAGATCTGCCAGGTGAGTCAGCAAGGGTATCTTGTTCTAGTGCAAAGGCCACCAGGTTCAAGACCCAGGATGAACCAGTGCTTCAGTCTGAGTCCAAAGACAGAAGAGCTGATGTCCCCGTTCAAAGGCAATCAAGCAGGAGGAACTGTTATTTGGGGGAGGTCAGCCTTTTTTGTTCCAGTCAGGTCTTCAACTAATTATGCAAGGCTCACCCACATTAGGGAGGGCAATCTGCTCTATTACACCTGTTAGCCCGGGATTTAGCTCAGTGTTTCTGCCGCCTGCCTCGCAAGTGTAAGGACCCGAGTTCAATCCCCAGTACCACAAAAAAAGAACACTGACACCTATTAACTGAAGTGTTAATCTTACCCAGAAACAGCCCCAAAGAAACCCAGTGCACAGTGGTTATTGTAATTGGTAACCCTGCCCTAGGCATGGATGCCTTTCTGAATTTTGTCCCAGTCACCTCACTTGCTTTATTAGTTTTATAAGGCTGCTATAACAAATTGCCATAAACTTAGGTGGCTTAAAACACCACCAATGTACTCTTACAGTTCTGTAATTCAAAAGTCTGAAAGGGGTCTCAACGGGGTAAAACCAAGGTGTTGACAGGCTGTGTTCCAGAGGCTTCGGAGAAAAATCTACTTCCTTGCCCCTCCAGCCTTTGGGGGCTCTACACTCCAGCTTGCAGCCCTTTCTGTCCACTTTCAAAGTTGACAATGCTGGGATACGCCCTTGCTCTGTCAGTTAAAAAGCTTCTGTGTAGCAAAGGATACAGCCAACAAACTGAAGAGACAATCTTCAGAATGGGAAAAATTTTTGCCAACTATTCCTTGAACAAAGAATACCCAGAATATATAAAGAACTCCAAAAAAATTAGACCCCCAAAACAAACGACCCAATCAAAATGAACAAATGAAATGAAGAAACTTCTCAGAAGAGTAAGTACAGATGGCCACTAACTGCATACAAAAATGTGCAACATCACTGGCTGTCATGGCTTGTGCCTGGGTGGCGCCCCAAAGCCTCATGCAGTAATAGGTAGAGCTTTTCGGAGGTGGCTGGATCTACAGTGTGATCCTGGGATCAAGGGCCATGATTGCTACCTGCCCTAATAGCCTGGTTAAAATATAAGGGACAGAGAGCTGGTGTTGTCACTTGCAGCTGCTTCGCTGTTTCGCTACTTGCTGCCTTGCTGCCTGCTGTGGACTATTTCTCCTCTGTGATGCCCTTCTGCCTGCCACACCGCCTTGGAGCCAGCCAACTATAAACTGAAACTGAAACTTCTACACACTGTGAGGTACAATCAACTTTTCCTCCTTTAACTGTGGGTGTTGGATATTTTGTCTCAGCAACAAAAATAGAAACTGACACTGGCTATTAGAGAAATGCAATCAAAACAACACTGACATTCCATTTTAACTCCAGAAAGAACGGCTATTATCAACTGAAAAAAATAAATGTTGGTGAGGATGTGAGGGAAAGGAGCCTTTCTACACTACTGGTGGGCATATAAAGTAGTGTGATGACTATGGAAATCAATACAGAGATTCCTCAAAACTAAAAAAAAGAAAAGAAAGATAAAATAGAAACAAAGGTTTTGTAAATAAGGAGGAGAAAAAGGGTTAAAAGGGAGGGGAATGAGGAAAAACAAGAATTAAGATATATCATGTACATGTACAAATTGCATATGATGAATGTGATCATTATGTATACCTAAATTATACCAATAAACAATTAAAACTTTTTAAAAACTAAAAATTGAAATTCCATTGGACCCAGCTATTTCCTTTTGGGTATATTCCTGAAAGAGTTAAACACATCAATCATATTTCAGTGATACATACATACCCATGTTTATAGCAGCACAACTTGTAACAGCTAAATCTTGGAAGCATCCTTTATGTCCATCAACTAATGAGTGGATAAAGAAAATGTTATATATGTACATAATATAGAACTACTCAGCTATAGAGAATAAATTTGAGTCATCTGTAGGAAAATGAATGCACTTTGAGACCATAATGCTTAGTGAAATAAATCAGGCACAGAAATTTAAATATCACACAGTTTCTCTTACACGAGTAACCCAAAGTATAAATAATTTAAAAGCAAAATAAAAAGTAGATTACAGGAAAGAGGAGGTAGACAGACCTTTTGCATGTGGGAAGGGGATTTAGAGATAGAGGGAGTGGGGAGGAAGGGGAGAAGGAGAAGTAAAAAGGAGTAAGATGTGCTATGCACATGTACCAAATCCCACACTGAATAAATTCACTGCGTGTCACAAACATGTACTAATTTTAAAAATAAGAAGGTAAAGCTCAGTAGTAGAGCGCTTGCCTGGCAAGCATGAGTCTGGAGGACTCAGCATCATAAAAAATTTTTAAAAAGTGAATTGAAAATTGAAGAACATGGGCCAGGGATTTAGCTCAGTGGTTCTGCTGCCTGCCCTGCAAGCGCAAGGACCCAAGTTCTATCCCCAGTACCCTCCCCCAAAAAACTGAAGAATAGATTTAAAAATTGCTTTATATATGTTTGACAATTTTGTTATTGCTATATCTGACTGGTTTGATGTGTTTTATATGAATATGATTTAATTTGCAGTTTAAGGTAACTGAGTGACAGTTACCGTATCATCATAAAAATGTAAAAATGTGGTACATTTTATGTGCATTTAATGTGGAATATCATGCTTTCTAATGGTCTGATAGACTGACTTTGAACTCAGGACCTTGTGCTTTCGAGGCAGGCGGCGGCACCACTGAGCTAAATCCCGGCCCTTGGTCTGATAACCTTTATTCTGGAAGTGCATCTCAATAAATACAAAATAATTTGAAAATTGTAAAAACAGCTCCTTAGAATAGTGACGCTAAATCCATCTCCTTAATGAGCTGGCAATGGTACTACCTTTCACTTCCCCTTCCTCATTTAAACAGAGCTCACTTCACTGGCACCAACAGCAGCAAAAAGATCCTATCAGGATCTTGAGTAAAGGTTCTAAACACATCTCAAACAACCTCTGGTACCATCTAGAATTTCTTTGAAAGCACAGAGACTTCTGATTTCAATTCATTTCTGTGGGCCTTTCAGTCTCTGCACTTTTGGCCCTACCTTGAACAGAAGTTCCTTGCAGCACTTTCCATTCACTCATATTGTCTGCACTTCCTTTCCCAATTACTTTTTTGACCCGTTTTCCATTCCAGTTTTCTTTGAAAACCCACTAGCCCACCTTTTCCTAAAATACTTCCATTTCCTACCCCTAATTGAGCCCTCACTAGCCTGACATCACTACTTCATGTTTACCAATACACTGGCACAGCTATTATGTACCTGGCTCCTTGCTATTTCCAGCTCAAAGTGTTGCTGCCCTCAGGAGATCCTGACAGTGAAGACAGAGAAGTAAACAACAATTACAGTTATATTATAATAAAAATAGTTGGAAAAAAGGAAAAATTTTGTCTTCTTCTTTCCTTTACCTCAACTCTTCTCCATAGGAAGGAAAGTTAATTGATTTGATTAGCCAGACGTTGCCAACCATTACACAAGGTACAGGTACAGTTTATGGAATTATTAACTCAGGGTATTTTCTAATCTTTTTCTTTGCCAAGCTCAAGAGAAATGACATTCTACCTTCTGAGGTCTCTGGTGGAGGCCCAGAAATATTTTTTTTTTTTTTTGCGGTACCGCCGATCAAACTCAGGACCTTGTGCTTGCAAGGCAGGTGTGGTGCCACTGAGCTAAATCCCGGCCCAGAAATCTACATTTTAACAGGTGCTTCAGAAGACTTGGATACAGATAATTCAAGAACTAAAAGAAACACTGGCCGATCAAGGTCCTAAATTCGATCTCTGGTCCAAAAAACAAAAACAAAAATAGTAGCCAGGAGCAAATTCCACTAATAATACCATGCCCATTTGGTAGCTTTGTCATTATATATTCTTCCAATCAGTGAATAACGAAGAACCAATTTTATTCAAGGAAATGTCTTTTTTACATTAAAAAAAAGCGTACTTTGTACTAAAAAATTAGAAAATCACCAAGTCCAAATTCTGTAATGACACAGCAATCTCTCATGACCTAGATTTCCGAACTCATCTCTTACACAAACTTTGTAATTTTTTTCTATATTTATCCTATTCCTAGCTGGATGTGGTGGCACACGCCTGTGATCCCAGCGCTCGGGAGGCTGAGGCAAGAGGACTGCCGCGAGTTCAAGGCTAGCTTGAACAACAAAACGAGACCCTCTCTCCAAAAATAAATAAAATGATCTTATTCCTGTCCCCCAACATGCACTCAAAGTTATATCATTGCTTCGAGAATTTGCTAAATTTTTGGAACTAAAGCGTCTTAAAGATCAAGCAATTCAGCTCCATTTTAGAGGACTTCATCTTTCTGCATACCATGTTTCATGATAAACACTTTCATTTGTATTATATCTTAATAATTTAAGAAGATGTAAAATGTTTTAAGAATCCCTAAGGACTTAGAAAGGGTGAATTTCCATTTTATTCTCCCTTACTATCCTGAGTTGTGGTTCCACTAAATACTCTGGAAACTCAAGAGATTCAGTAGGCAAATGATCTGCAGACAGGATGCAGATTCGCTGCTACAGGTGCATTATGTAAGAACCTCTGGGTCCCCTTTTGTGGGACTGTATGATTCCAAATTCAATTACTCCCCTAGCCTCTATTGTATTTAAAAATTAATGGTTAAAATGTGCTTGTTAAGTTCTGGAATAATAGATAAAATCTGTAGCAAAACAAAGTTCCTAAGTAAATTACTCAACCCCTTGTTTGTCCGGAGAACAAATGTTCCGGGGCCCACTGTCGGTAGAACAATCCATCAATGTGTCTGCCGACCATCAGTACGTGACAGTCGACCTCTAACCTTTGTTCCTTTTTTTCGTACATCTACATGTTAAACTCCCCCTCAACCCCCTATGAAACAGCCTCGGACTCTGAGCCAGTTGCCTCTCTAAGCTATTTTGCTTTGGGAGTGCCGTCTGGCCAGACTAATAAAGGTCTGTTTTATTTTCCAACTTGTCCGGTGTGTTCCTTCCCCGGTGTTCGTCGCTGCAGTCAGCTCCTCGGAGCGTTTGGTAAGGCCCTCGGTCTTACACTTCAACCATGTAAATGAATCTCACTCAGCGGTGACGGAGACGCAGGAGGCAGCTGACTCTCACCGCCCTTCCTCGCCCCTCCAGGCTTCCAGGGTTCCCACTGCCCCTCAAAGGCCCTGGCTCCTGTCCCTGCCTGCCTTCCATGCAGGCTTCCTGCCTCGGTCCTGGACGTTGCGGCAGAAAAGAACAGACCCGTGGTGCCCGTGGTGTTCGGCTGCCACGGGCAACTCTGTCGCGCGGAGGCCGTGAACAGGACAGACCTGCTGAGCTTGTCCCTCCCTCCCTTCAGAAAGGGGCTGAGAGTACCCAATGGACAAAAGCTACTGCACAGGCGCACGCCCTGAGGCCCTCGTGCTCTTCCTGTCCCATGCGGCCCACGTGACGACGGCTCTTCCTGTCATGTGCCCCATGCGTGACTGCGCATGGCTGTGGGGCCCAGCTAGCTGCGGAGGACCTGCGTTTTGGGAAGCCCGTGCCCGGCTTTTCAACTCCTTTAGGAGGAAGTCAGGGCAGGAAGCTGGTGGGCGGGGGGGGCCACCTTGCACATACATGGTTGCTGAACTCCTTAAGTCAGTGTCTGGTCTGCCCCCAGGCCCACCGCGCACCAGTTCTTTTTTCTCTCTGCTGTCCCGACCTCGTATCCAGCAGTCCACTGGGTCATCTTTCCCCACTTCGACAGACGCACAACACAAAGCAGTAATGCATTCACCTGCCCCCCGAGCCTCTGGTATGTTCAGACTCATTGGCTGTAGTAGTGTCCTATGCACAAAATCATAAAAATTCTAACCCTAATACCTGAACCATGCTTTTCTTCGGATGCCACCCATGCAAATGATTGCAGTGGTTTGCTCGGATCTCCCAGTCTGCTGTCACCCAGGTTTCTACTCCGTTTTACCACTATGCATAAACAACACAAAACCAGACTTCCAGGGTTTCTTCACTGGCCACAACTTTTAAATTTAACATAGAAGCTAATAGCCCCCAAAGAGCACTTTCATACCTCGAAATTACTACTTTTTGCTATTCCATTTGGGATCTATTTAAGGGCTAGCTCAAAAGCCAGGTGCCAGTTAAGTTTTATAACTCTGTAGACATAACTGCCAAAGGCAGAATTAAGTATTTCCAAGTACTACTTAGCACACCCATTAGTGGCCCCTCACTATTAGTTATTAATCTCAAAAGATAGTCTTTTGGGGGAAGAAACCTGATCCTCACCTTCCACTTGTCAGGGTGCATGGTACAATATCCCATGGCCCTCAATACTGTATATATTTATTTTCATTTTGAGTCTATGATGAACAGTGTTTAATCAATATGCCAATGAGACTTGCTGTCTACCTCCTTTCTGTGATTTTTTTAGGGTTCAGGTTATGCAACATAAAGTACATAACAGCATAGAGGAAATAATCTTGTTTTAAAAAACTAAATTTAATCAAACATTGTGACTTAAGCTCCAGTATATAGAAAATTCAGAAGATTGAGAAAAAAGTTTAATGAAACTTAGGGAAAAGTCAATCAAAAATGTAAGTAGGGGCCGGGGATTTAGCTCAGTGGCACCGTGCCTGCCTTGCAAGCACAAGGTCCAGAGTTCAATCCCCGCTACCACACACACACACACAAAAAGTAAGTAGGACACTCAAATAAAACTGTCTTGGACACTCCAAAAAATGTCATAGGAATGTAGAACATACTGCCAAGATTTTATGAGGAAACTCCTAAAAAACTAAACATGCAACTGTGTAAAACCATCAATTATGTGCCTGTGGATTTACCCCAGAGAAATAGCAATGTTCACACAAAAACTTGTACACAAATGTTCATGGAAGTTTTATTCTTAATAGCTAAAACTGAAGTCAATCTAGACACCATTCCACATGTGAATGGTAAAACAAAGCATAGTACATAATACCTTGGAATACCACTCAGCAAGAAAAAGGAATGAAAACTGGGATGAATCTCCCAGGAGTTATGCTGAGCAGAAAAGCAGCCAGTCCCAAAAGATTATATACCTACGATTCAATGTATGCAAAATTATTGAAATGACAAATTTTAGAAATAGCAGACTAATGGTTACCAGGGGTTAGCTTCCGGTGCAAGAGGGAGATGTATGTGGTTAAAAAGAGCAACATGGGAAATTCTGGTGACTTTTAGAACTATTTTTTTTTTTTTTTGGTACCAGAGATCGAACTCGGGTCCTTCCGATTGTGAGGCAGGCAGCAGGAACCACTGAGCTAAATCCTCGGCAGAACTATTGTATTTTTATGGTTGGGGCAGATATACAGACTTATGTGAATGGCAAAAATGTACAGAATTTAAAACACAAACTGCCAAAGTACAAATAAAATGGGAAATTTAAATAAGATGGTCAGTTTTATCAGTCAATAATCTGGTTGTGACATACTACTTTTGAAAAAGGTTTTTAGGGGACACTTTGCAAAGTGTACAAAGGATTTCTCTATACAATTGGATAAACCCACACAGTGAAAATTTTTCATTAAAAAATACCATGGAGGAAAAACAGGTAGGGAAACCAATTTAAATTAAAACATGAGAAAAAGGGGGGCCGGGGATTTAGCTCAGTGCTTCCACCACCTGCCTCGCAAGTGCAAGGTCCCGAGTTCAATCTCCGGTACCAAGAAAAAAAACAAAAAACAAGCCCAGAGGAGGCCTCCAGGCCACTGTATCAACGCTCCAAGCACAGAGGAGGTGAGCCACGCGGGCACCAGCAGTGCACACACACACACACACACACACGCACACCCCGTTGAAATGAGAAGACATGTAAACAAGTCTCAAAACCAGGGCCAGGGATTTAGCTCAGTGGTTCCTGCACTTGCCTCGCAAGCACAAGGTCCCGAGTTTGATCCCCGCTACCAAAAAACAACAACAACAATGAACAAACAAGCCTCAAAACCAGACTTCCAGATCACCTACAGCAACCCAAAGGGAAACGTGATGGAACACTCTGATACTCAACCATCTGGACTCCCTGAATTGGCAACAAGAGAATCTGGAAAAAAATGAAATCAGAAATAATTTCTCAGATAACAGCAGAGATTGTGCTCATAGTGCAAGACATGATTAATAAATCTAGAGAGGAACATGATGGAATCCCAACATAGCAAACAAATGGAATCCATAAAACAGATGCAAACAGATTTCCAGATTAAAAAATCCATTGAGAAAAAGGGTCCAGGGATTTAGCTCAGTGGTCCTGCTGCCTCCCTGGCAAGCACAAGGTCCCAAGTTCAACCCTCAATACAAAAAAAAAAAAAAAGATATGAGAAAACAACCAAATGAAATGTGTAAGCCTTGACTACACTTCAGGGGGAGACTGGGAAAATGTGAGCGGATCAGTTATTAGATATTACAGAATTATTGTAGTCTAGTTGCCTTGGTATTGTGGTTACAGACAAATGTCCTTATTTTTAGAACATGTGCTGAAATATAATCAGGTGAAGAGCCATGATATTAGTAAAAATTTCATAAGGTTTTTTTGGTTGCTGTTGTTGTTACTATTTTTGTTTTTTGGTACCACGGATGGAACTCAGGACCTTGTGCTTGCTGGGCAGGCAAGGTGCCACTGAGCTAATCCCCGGCCATTTTTTTTTTCCCATTAAGTTTTTTTTTTTTTTTTTTGGTACCAGGGATCAAACTTGGGTCCTTGCATTTGTGCAGCAGGTGGCGAAACCACTGAGCTAAATCCTCAGCCTTTCCCTATTAAGTTTATTGGTACCTTTTAAGTATAAAATATAGTTACATTCATCATTGGAATCTTGTACCATTACAAGAGTATCTTGGTTCTTATTTTTTTCCCCTTCCCCTGGCCTCCCTTCACCCCCTCCACCCTTCCCTATTTCCAAAGACTTTGTTTCCATTTTTTCCTTTTCTCATATTTTTTCTTTTCCCTTCTCTCCCTTCCCCTCCCCCTCCCACTTCCCCTGCTCCTTTAGACTTTTTCATCCTATTACAAAATATCAATTATACATTTTTAAAATTACAATATCAAGATCTAGGAGACATTACCACAGATTTTACAGAATTTAAAAGGATACAGAAAGCATATTACAAAAATCATTTTTGAAATAAATTTAACAACTTCTAAGAAGTACCTTGGAAGACAAATTAATGAAACTAACTCTGGAGGAAATACAAAATTTGGATAGCACCTACTAAAGAAGGTATATTCCTAGCTTGAAAACCTTACATGACAACAGGCTCATACACATTTTAACTGATAAATTATATCAAACGTTTAAAGCAGATAAAGGAAGGAACACTTCTCCCCTCATTTTAGGAAACCAACATTGTGCTAATCCTAAAACTGGATAAATAGAAGAAAAAAGTATGAACATACATAGAAATTTGTTAAAAACAAACTATTAGAAGTCAGATCTGGCAGTATATAGAAAGTGGTTTTATTATAGGGATGACAGTGATGGTTCAGGATTGGAAGACAGACCCGCAAAAGTCATCATTTTAACAGAAGAATGGAAAAAGCCATATGATCCTGTCAGTAGTTGGAGAAAAAGTATTGGACTAAATTCTACAGCTGTTCATGGTAAAAGCTATCAGGAGACTAGAAGTAGAACAGAACCTTCTCAACAGATCAAAGACATGTACTCCATACTTCCAGCAAAAACACCTTACATGAATGGAGAAGATATAATGCTTTCTCCCTAAGGTGGGGAACAAGGGCAGATATGTCTACTCTTCATCTGTCCATTAAACTTTGAAACCTAGGCCCAAACCAAAATAGTCTGGCAATAAAATGACACAATTAGGATAGGATTGGCAAGGTAGAAGTGAAACCTTTATATGTAGATGAAATGATCATCTACAGAGAAAATACTAAGAAATCTTTAGGAGCTCCTAGAACTTGTATTTGAATTTAGCAGGATTAGAAAACACAAGGTATATATAAAAATTCAGGTCTGTGTATAGTTGCTATAAATGAAGAATTGGACATTGAAGTTTAAAAGTTATGTAGGAGTACAAAGGACCTAGAAAAGTAAAAAGAAAAAGAAATAAAAAGTGTTGGAAGACGTTTAGTACCTAATTTTAAGACTTCCTCTAAAGCTACACCAAAACAGTAATCAAGGGGCCAGGGATTTAGCTCAGTGGTTTTGCCACCTGCTGCGCAAGCGCAAGGACCCAAGTTCGATCCCCGGTACCAAAAACAAAAAAACAGTAATCAAGGCAGTTTTGGTGTAAGGAAAGACATATAGATCATTGGAATAAAACAGAGAATCTAGAAACAGAATCACACATATATGATCCACTGAGTTTTGAAAGATTATTTAACATTAACATTTTATAGAATATAAACTCAATTCAAGAGCAGAGGAAAAGATAGTGTTTTCAGCAAATGGCACTAGAACACCTGGTATCTGTATATAAAAAATTAACCTCAACCCTTTATTTTCATACATAAAAATAACTTGAAAGGATCTATGAGCCTACATATGAAAGACTAAAACTAGAAAACTTTAAGAAGGAATTATAAGGGAAAATGTTTATAAATTTAGAGTAGGTAAGAACTTCCTAGGATACAAAAAACATGATGTATAAAAGAAAAAAACTGATAAATGAGATTCCATCAAAATGTAGAACTTTAGGGCTGGGGATTTAGCTCAGTGGTTCCGGCACCTGCCTTGTAAACGCAAGGTCCCGAGTTCAATCCCCAGTACCAAAAAAAAAAAAAAAAGTAGAACTTTAAATGACATCGTTAAAATGAAAAGTAGTCCTTAAAAGACCATATTTACAATGCATTTAACCTTTGACCAGAATATATAAAAAACTCTTACAGCTCATTAATAGACAACCCAATTAAAAAGCAGACACAAGATGATAAATAGCCAGTATAGCACAAGGTGTGCAACAATAGAATCAGAAAAATACTAATCAGTACAATAACAAGATTGAATTATACACTCATTAGAGTGATGAAGTTAAAAATTTTTAAAGCCTTGTCATGATTTCTTCTTTTTGCTGGATTCTCTCCCTTTGCATTTAATTTGTCACACCCAATGGATTCATTCTGCTGGGCTTCCTGGGGTTGTGATCCTTATTGTCTTTTCCTAGGATATTGCCTAAAATTTTTTGGAGCACTGGTTTGGTATTCATGAAGTTCCTAAGGTGCTTTTTATCATGAAAGTATCTTATTTCTCCATCAATTTTGAAAGATAGTTTTGCAGGATACATCAATCTGGGTTGGAGGCTGTTTTCCTTTAGGGCTTGGAATATGTCACTCCAAGCTCTTCTTGCCTTGAGAAGTCTGCTGTGATTCTGAGGGGCTTTCCTTTGTAAGTGATTTGTTTCTTTTCTCTCACTGCTTATAGAATTTTGTTCTTCTGTTGGGTTTCTGGAATCCTATTATATGCCAATGTGTAGATTTTTTTTTGATCAAGGCTAGTTGGAGTCCTATATGCCTCACTTATCTGTATGTCAAATTCTCTTCCCCTGCTTGGGAAGTTTTCTGCCATCACTTCTGTGAACAGCTTTTTTATGTCATCTGCACTCTCTTGTTTCTTCATTGACTCCAATCAGTCTTATGTTATTCTTCTTTGCATTGTCTAGCAGCTGATGGATTGATTTGTGGTCCCTTACAATTTTAAAGCAATTTTCCTTTTCCTGGTCACTAATTGCAATCTTGATCTTCTATATCTGAAATTCTGTCTTCACATTGGCTCACTCTGCTGTGTAGATTTTCAATGGAGTTTTTAATCTCCTGGAAATGTTTGTATCTGTTTTATGGATTCCATTTGTTTCCTATGTTGGGATTCCATCATGTTCCTCAGCTCCTTTTTTTAATGTGTCCTCTCTAATTAATCATGTCTTGCACTATGGGCACAATCTCTGCTGTTACCTGAGAAATTATTTCTGATTTCATTTTTTCCAGATCCTCTTTTGTTGCCAGTTCAGAGTCCAGGTGGTTGAGTATCAGAGTGTTCCATCTCGTTTCCCTTTGGGGTTGCTGTAGGTGATCTGGAAATCTGTTTTTGAGGCTTATGTGTCTTCTCATTTCCACGGGGGTGGGGTGGGGGGTGGTGCTACTGGTGCCCGCACGGCTCATCTCCTCTGCCCTGGGAGCAGTGGAATGGCAGCCGCCATTTTTTGTTTTTTAAGAGAGGGTCTCACTATGTACTTTAGGCTGGCCTTGAACTCACTGTGCAGCTCAGACTGGCCTCAAAGTAATATTCTTGCCTTAGCCTCCCGACTGCTGGGATTACAGGTGCTACCACGCCGAGCTTATTCAAAAGGTTTTGAAAGAAAAAAGGGTATACCAAGAAAAAGCAAATGATCCTTTTTTGTTGTTTTTCTTTTTTGGTAGTACTACGGATGACTGGGGATTGACTGAATTCAGGGCCTTCCTACAAATCTGAGCTATATCCCCAAGACTTTTGTTTTTTGAGTCTCACTGAGTCAATAAATTGACTAGGCTGGGCTCAAATCTTGGATCCTCATGCCTCAGCCTTTCACAGTGCTGGGATTAAACCATGTACCACCATGGCTAGCTAAATAATGCAAAAGATTTAACAATCATTACATTTATGTTGATCTAGATTATGGATATACTGCCTTTGAACATTTTTATTTGATAATTTCTAAATAAAAAGTCCTCAGGGCTTACTTACCTGTATAGCCTTTATCTTGGGCCCCATTTCCAACAGAAATTCTATGTATCCTATAAAGCACCTACTCACACCCAATATATAATTCTTTCCATTTTTCCATTCTTATTCCTATATGTGGCTAAACAGCTTATACGCCTCTAGAATGTTTTATTCATCTTTTGCATTTTTGTGCTCCACAAATCTAGGCCTCAATTTCAGAGGTTCATCAGCAGGTCTGATATTCTCATCTTCAGGGTTAGCAATCTCCCTTGAGTTATCTATCAGTCCGAGTGACTTTATTCCCTATCTCCCGGAGACATTAATTTACAGTGAACTTCTTCCCAACCATCATGCTCAAAGGAGTCTTTGATAGACACAGTTAGGCTTTCCCTGATGAAGGATTTGTACAAGTTCACCTTGGGGATCATGTTTGCTGGAATCAACAGAAGATTTGAACTTTGGGTCATGACTCAAAAAAATTCAAAGGCAACTAGGCCCATACCAACATCAGTGTAGCCAGCTTCCCCAACTCTACATTCCATAACAGCTCTAGGATTCTTTATTCCCTCAAATGTTAGAAGCAAATTTTGCCATTTAAGCCAGCCCTTGAACTACATCTGTAATCCTAGCACTTGGGAGGCTGAGGCAGGAGGATTGACACAAGTTCAAAGCCAGCCTGGACTTGAGTGAGCTCAAGGCTAGCCTGGACTACATAATGAGACCCTGTCTCAGAAAAAAACCAAAAGTACATAAAAAAATAAATAGGAATTTTTTAAAATGTTGCAGCTTACACAATACACATTTGCCATTATAGCACTCTTATGTCAAGTCTGTGCCAGACATCAAAGGATCAAAATCAAGGTATCCACAGAGCTGCATCCCACTCTGGAGGCTCTATGGATCAGCTTTCTTGATGACTTGGAACATTGGTAGAATTTAATTCCTTGCCATCTGTTTCCTTGCTTGGTGCTGGCCAAGGGTTATTCTCAGCTTCTAAAGGTCACCCAAATTCTGGGATCATGGTGCCCTCCATCTTTAAAGCCAGCAACATCACAACTCTCACATATAGCCCTCTGCCCAGATATGAAAGGTTTTGCTTTTGAAGGCTCACAAGATTACACTAGGCCACCTGGGTAATACATGGGATGCTCTCATTTCAAGGTTCAAAATCTTAATCAATCTGCATCCTTTTCTCGTGTAAGGGGGTGTATTCTCCGACAGCTTGCTGCCAGCATGTGTGAACCACTGGTGATTATACCGAAAACCAGAACTAGCAGGATGACTGAAGAATTGCTAGCAGATTCACAATTCCAACACCAGAAGGAACCTCTACTCAGCAGCTCCAGTCATAGGAGAGCAAAAGACATTCCTGGTACAGTGCTTGCAATTCTCAGGGCATCTGTCCCTATTGTCAACTCGTCAGACCTCTTCCGTTCCATAACATCCAACTGCCTGTCCATCATGGCAGGCCTTACGCTTCTACGGATGGGCTTGACAACCTGAGTTACTCCTCCCACAGCACATCTTGCCACTGTTCTGAACTGCTGGGTCTCAGAGCTGCCATTTGAGAACACAGGACACAGCTCTGAAGACAGTGCAGGACCCACACCTCAGGAGCAAGGTTCCTGGAAAGCCAAAGATCTTCCTGACAAACAGTGAAAAAATAGGGACAGAATTTCTGCTCACATTCTTCTCACCAAAACAAACAAAAACAACAACAAAAAAACAAACCAGAAAAGGGTACTATGGAGGCTCATCAGGAGTTCCTGACTGGTTTTCTCTTTTGCTATGTGTTTTATAAGCTGTGTCCCTAAAAGTTTCTAATGTGTAACCAAATGGAGGAGCCACTGCTATAGATTTTGAAGAGAAATACAATTTTTAGTTCATAAAACTTTTCAAACAAAATTATCTATTTGTTTCATTAGCATTTAAGTATCTTAAAATTACAATAATCACATGACACACAACTAAGATTCAGAAAAGACAAATTTTGTGTTTCAATTTGTTCAGTAAGGAGGTAACAAAAATTTTTACCCTCTATTCCCTAAATCCATAATTCAATTTGGTATATACTTTCTAACACTAAAATTGAGGATTTTTTGTTTTTGGTACTGGGGATTGAACTTGGGTCCTTGCGCTTGTGAGGCAGGTGTCAGAACTGAGCTAAATCCCTGGCCCGAGGATTTTTTTGAATTAGTCTTTTTTTTCGCTACCAGGGACCGGACTCGGCGAAACCACTGAGCTAAATCCCCGGCCCTGAATTAGTCTTTTAAAGATGGTAATTATGAAAATATATTTGACAGAGCAGGAAATAAACCCTTATCTACTGGTTTCTAAATCATTCTCTCTTTTGTCATTAATATAATAAGGCTAAGGAAATTAATGTTTTATTATAAATTGAAGATATAATTTCAACATTTTTCTATAATCAAGAAATTTTTCTGTATTATATAATCAAAAATCAGTTACAAATACACATATACATAACTTTTAAATTCATTTTTTTGAAAAGTGGAAAAAATACTGGGTCATTATTCCTCTGCAGATGAGTTGATACTATGAAGGGGCTCTGATGGCTTTATCGGGATACTCTTCCACATCACAGAAGAACATTAACTCTGGAGAAGAAATGAACAGGTCATACTTAGAATAGTTTCCTTGTACCTCCAAGCGTTTTACAGCTTAGTTATGAATAGTCTCTTGGAGCAGTGACATAATACACAGTAACAGAAAACGCTAGAGTACAAGTATGATTTCTTGACAGTGAAACCTGGTAAGGGTGTGCTAATAACAAATGTACATATACTACATGTTTAAATATTCAAGCTTTAAATGTATTATAAACCCTGAAAAATAAAATATACAGTGGAGATAACGTACCAGGAAATTTAAGACACTCGGGGAACCTAAGATCATTAAACAGCTAAAAGGTTTAATTTTATAGTGACAAATAATCTAAAATGTAGAGGACAGAAATAGAAGAAGACTTGGAACTACTACTAAGCATGTACTAGGTTATCGTAAATGTATTATCCCATTTAATCACTGAAACAATTCTACAAGCTAGGTATTATCCTCATCTTATATTACTTCATGTTCACCAACACTGAATGATGGTAAGACGTCTTATGACTTGCAGAGCCCTAGAAGAGAGCAGGTTCTGGAACTGTTCACCAGCTGGCAAATGGTGACGTAGACTGAAGCCTGCAGATGCCAGTCAGATGGAGCTTCAGTCCCAACCACAGCACAGGGTGTTACTACTTGACATTTTTATAAGTCAACTATTATTTAGCACAGATAATGAAATTTATTAAAATGCTAAGAAATACAGCAAAAGAAAATCTCAAGGAGCTAGTAAAACAAAGTCCTCCGATGAAAGCAATTTGATGAAAAATTCTTTAAATAACTGAAAGTTATAGCAAGTGAAAGAAAAACAGCAAAATACATAAAGCTTAAGATTAGATTCCAGGGTGAGAGTGCAGAGCCACTGTGCAGAAAGCAAGATGTCTAGGACAAATGCTCAGCACGGCCAAGCACTGCGATGGACGAGCACTTTACAACAGGATTCCTCTTCTCAAGTGTCCCAAAGGATCTGGGTCTAAAGAACAGTGAATCCTGCAGGGCACTGGGCACTAGGGCTAGAACTAAACACTTCCAATAACTAATAACTTTATGGAGAGTTAAGAATTTGCACCAAGTAGAGGAAGAAGAATTCACTTGAGTATGTGTCTAGCAGACAGGCTACACAAATTAAGGATAATTTATTTCAAATTAAGAGATATTTTCATCAAGAGATGATAAAGACTGGTGAAGAGCAAAGACTGTCTCCATATGACCTGAAGGGTTCCAGGACAAGAGACCCCTCAGGGTTCAGACCTGACTATATAGGCCTCCTGCTCCTACTGCCATTTGGTCATCAACTTAGTTTCACTCTTCTTCTACAATTTTATTTTATACATACCTTTGTTGTTGTTTTTTTTAAGACAGGGTCTCACTATGTAGTTCAGGCTGGCCCTGAACTCACTATGTAGCCCAGGCTGGCCTTGAACTCACTGCAATTTCCCTGCCTCAGCCTCCCAAGTGTTGGGATTATAGACGTGTGCCACCAGACCTGGCTTGTTGTTGAGATATTATAGAGAATTTTAAAAATCATTAGAAAAGATTCAGGATACTCTCACATTATTTTTCTTTAATACCTTCACTAAGATCCAGGCCTGGTCTATAAGACAAAAATAGCCAAGACAATCCCACCAGAAGGGCCACCACCAAATTCACCACCATCCATGGGTGCAGAATCTGTTCCTCAATTCCCGCGGCCCTGGAGGTATAGAAATACTCATTAGAAATATCTTCAATTTGGTTCATATATCAAAGTATAGCTATTTTATGAACTTAAAAAAAGAACAGTCCTCTTCTAAAGAAATAACAAGTACAAAATAAAACAATTCCCCTACAAAATGCACCATATATATCAGGAGAACAAGGGTTCAAAGATTATTTGAATTCTAAATAGATGTGCTCTGCACATTACCGTAAGTGGAAAGTTAGTATTTCCAAAAAAGATTTCCTCAGTTTCCCCTCTTCAATTGAGCATCTGTTCTTTGTCTCGTAACTCATTCTCTAGCCAGTCACAAAACCAACAAACAGAGACACCAGCTGCCCCGCCTGAGTTCTCACTAGAACCTGAGCTGTCCTGTAGCTCCACTCTGGGCCACCACTCTGGAAACGTGGCTCTCTGCTCCACCCCCCAGCATTGCTTGGTTTTCTGAATCTGCTCCAGCCAGCCTCTCCCCTCACTGTCCTGACTGGGAGCATGAGGAGAGCTCCTCTGGTCCACTACACGATGACTTACAGATCTAAAACTTATTTTTGAAAAGACACTTCGGTAACAATCCAATAGCAATAGTTATTTCGAGGCAGTTGGCGGAACCACTGAGCTAAATCCCCGGCTAGCAATAGTTACTGCAATAACAATAGTTATCCCTTAACCAAAGGAAATTTCAAAATATTTTTAGAATTAATTTAGAATTAACTTAGAATTATTATTTATAGATGAAAGCATGAACAAGAATGGAAGGAAAAGTACTATTACTCCACTGCTCCTGTTCTACCATTAAGAAGCGCTACCATTGCCTGAATTCATACCAGAGACTGCTGTTAACAGAAGAAGGTGTGTAAAGGTGGATTCTGTCACTTGTCATCTGCTGACTCAGAGACAGTATAAGAGCAACAAAGTACACTGAAAAAAAGACAAATGAAATTACTAATAATTTTTACCAGCCCAGTTTATTTTGAATTTATAGGTTAAAAAGATCAAAAGTAATCTGTACTTCAGTGAACAACGATGTAAAAGAAATTCAGTTCACCAATTTCAAGCAACAGCCTTATTTCTCAGTAACAGAGGCACTGAGGATTGTTTCAGCTGCTCACCATTTTATCATCAGAACTGGCAAGAACCTGGACCATCTTTTAAGAAATTAAATTACTTGCTCAAGGTCCCAAAACTAGTTTTATTAATATTCTCAAAACAAAATGTATTCCAAATTAACAAAAAGATATAAAATAGTATTTATTACTGAGAGGCCATACCAGCTGAATACATTTTATTGAATACAATTTTTTGTTGAGTAAAAAGTAAAAAAGCTAAAAAATTAACTAATGTACAATAAATCAAACTTTATTTCTGATGGTGAGGATTGAACTCAAGACCTTATGCACAAATTAAACTCTAAAAGATTATTTAAATGAACTTCTATTGAAAGAAAATTCTATCAAAATTATGCCTATCATGTTTTTAATTACAAATTCACTAAACTTCTATAAAAGTAATAATATAAAACTAAAATAATATAAAACTTTAAAAGTAAAATAGAATTGTATTTTTCCTGGTTCAAAATTCCAGTATAACTTAAGTAAACTATTACTTACAAAAAGATGCTAAAGCTGTTGGGTCCAGGGCAAAAAAATTTCGGATTGCTGCTGATGTCTTAGCAAAGTCAGCTCTAGAAAACAGAAAGCCTTCTTGTCATGCTGCAGTTGTAAACCTTCTCACAAATACTCACTTTCCTGCCTATGACCCTTTCCTTCTCTATTCTCCTGCTACCACAGATTGTCCATTACAGGAGTGGTTCCCAGCACTTTTGGCACCAGGGACTGGTTTTGCTGAAGACAAATTTTCTACAGATGGCGGGAAGCGGGGACCTCAGCTCCACCTCAGATCATCAGACCCTAGGTTTGCGTGAGGAGGAAGCCCAGACCCTCCCTGCGCTGCCCACAGGGCGTAGAGCTCAGGAGTGGCACAGACCTGTGAAGGTCACAGCCAGGGATGCAGGATCCATGTATCACAAGACTTTACGCAGCTGTGCTTTATACCTACATGCAAGAGAATATCCTGTTTACAAAGACACACATCATATCTAACCAGAGGACTGTGTTAGGCACACTCCCTTGGAGGTAAGATATCCTGAGAAGACAAATTAAACTTGATCTGCAAAATTCATTCGCTCTTATTTCTTTCCATTCCCCATATCATGAAACGATAAAAGTTTTTTTTTAAGTGCAGAATTGTAGCCCTCCGAAAATATACTGGAAGGGCCAGGGATGTAGCTCAGTGGCACTGTGCCTACCTGGCAAGAGCAAGGTCCTGAGTTTGATGCCCGGTACGGGCAAAAAAAAAAAGTTACCAAAAATATATTGAATTTGTAATCCTTGTTATGTGTGAATATGACCTTATTTGAAACACGGTTTTTGGAGAGGTAACTAAGTTAAGGTCACCTTAATCCAAAGACTGACTTAAAATAATGTTAAAAGTAGTATTAATATCCTGAAATTCTATTGGAAAATTGTCATAGCCAGTGACACATGTCTCAGCATCTCCTCTTGAAGAAAATAGAGGAATCTGCACGTACAAGTCTTACCTATCGAACGCCGAGACTGTACTTAGAGCCAAAAGCAAGTACAGGAGGCTCTGGAATGGGTACGCTAAGGTCTTGTACTGCAGCAGAAGGTTGGGGAGGTTCGACAGCTGTGCACCTGCTAGCGCGTAGATCACACCAACATTCCACACAGCACAGCCTGCCAGGAAGCCATGAGAAAAGAGACCAACCATCCTGTAGGGAAAAGGGTTGAGCTGCTAACCATGAACTGCCACAGAAAAAGGCTAAACAATTTGTTTTGTTTTGTATTTTGGGTACCCGGGATTGAACTTGGGACCTTGTGCTTGGCGGCAGAACCACTAAGCTAAAGCCCCAGCCCTGCTTTGTTTTGAGATAGGGTCTCGCTATGTAGTTCACACTGGCCTTGAACTCACAGCGATCCTCCTGCCTCAGCCTCCTGAGTGCTGGAATTACAAGAGTGTGCCACCACGCCCCGCTAAACAATTTTTAAAAGCTCTTCACATATAAGAATGAAATTCTACATATTATGAAAAGTGAGAACAAACCTCTCCTCTCCTCAGAGCTGAGGATCAACCTCACATGTGCTAAGCAAGTATTCTCCACAGACTGCATCCCACCACCAGGCCTTTTCTTTTTACTCACACTGAGAGGCAGATCATTCAACTCCAATGGAATGTTTAGAAATATACCTGCATACCATTTTTAGTTGTCAGTTTTGGTAATGATATCAAATGGCCAGGACTTTTAAAATGTTTAAGCCTTGAAATCCGGGGAAGCCGTCACCTGAAGGCCCGGTGCACAGAAAGCGCCACATCTCTGGTGCTCCCACAAGGCTTCACATCCATGGTCACATCGATGTTTTCTGTGGTCTTTATCAACTCTGAACGGTCAGCAGCCTGGAATCGCCCTAAGAATATGCAACAACAGCAAACAGCAAGAGAGAAACCATTAGTAAACACATAAGAAGCCTCGACTAAGAAAGTTTGCTGTTTTTCTATCTAAAAACTCTCTGACTCAGTTTTTTTGGTTGCTTAAATGTACTGTTTCATCATCTTTAAAAAAAATAAGCCATGTTGGGCTGGGGATTTAGTTCAGTGGTTCCAGCGCCTGCCTTGCAAGCGCAAGGTCCTGAGTTCGATCCCCGGTACCAAAAAAAAAAAAAAAAGTAAGCCATGTTAAGGCACTGTCTTCTCAACCAAAACTGGTGTTAAAGTAACAAGTTTAGGAATTTATGAAATACAATAATGAACTTTCAACTCAACTTTTTTTTTTTTTTTGGTACCAGGGATTGAACTCGGGACCTTGCGCTTGCGCAGCAGGTGGCGAAACCACTGAGCTAAATCCCTGGCCCTCGATTCAACTTTTAACATGACATAGTTTACAAAATTCTAATTTAGAGACTTTTTTTGTGATACTAGGATTGACCCAGGTCTTCATACCTAGGTACACCCCTCAGCCCTTATTTTGAGACAGGGTCTCACTAAATTGGCTGGGCAGGACTCAAACTTATGATATTGATTCTCCTGCCTCAGCCTCCCAAGTACTGGGATTACAGGTATGTGCTGCCACACCGAGCTACAGACTTTAGAAGTATAACGGTTCAGGGCCAGGGATTTAGCTCAGTGGTTCCGGTGCCTGCCTTGTAAGCACAAGGTCCCGAGTTCGATCCCTAGTACCAAAAGAAAAAAAAAAAGTATTAACGGTTCAAATGCCTATAGCTTTCTGTACTGATAGAAAGGAAACGCGTTGTTTCATAAACTTAATTAAGAAGATCCCTAGGAAAAGTTCTCAGTTCAAGTGTCAGCACTGCAGCTCACACCAACAGGGCTTCATCCCTCTTGTCAACTAGAACCCATGGGCAGACCTTAAGGAGCAAGCAAGGTCCCACAACCACCCTCAGCAAACCCAGCCAGCAGGTGTGCTGGAGGGTGAAAGGATTTTTATTTCTTCTTAAGAGAAAACACTTTCAACAGACAACAAACCACTGGTCCCTTTTATTGCCAGTTACTCAAGTAGTGAAATTTGTGTTAAGGGAAGCAAGAAAAAAAAATGAGGACTCCATGATATTGCCTGAAAAGAGACTGGAGTAAATTAAATGGGCATATGGTGCACTGCCAAAGGAACCAGACCCGGAAGCCATGAGACACAGTGCAAGTCCCAATTCCCACTGACCACTGTGAGCTGCGGTGAGCTGGCATTCATCTCACTGGCTGTGAACTCCACGATCCCTGAAGCAGGATCTTATGAAAATAGAATTCTGAAACCATTTACACAGGATGGGCATTGTCAACTTCCAGGGCTTGGCTTTAGGTTTCAGAGTTTTTTAGGCAATATTTCCACTGTAGGAGGACAAGGTCATGATCATGCTTTCTATAGATTTTTTTTAAACAGTGTGTTATGGACTGAATGTGTCCCCCAAAATTCTTATGTTGAAGCCCCTACGATGGATGATGGATGGTTATCTGGAAGTGTTACACCTGAGAGGTAATTCAGTTTACAGAGTCACAAGGGCAGAGCTCCCTGATGGGATCAGTGTCTTTTTTACAGGGAAGACACTCGCGTGCTCTGCCATGTGAAGACAGCGAGGTGGTGGCCATCTGCAAGCCAGGAAGGACCCATCGCTAAGAGCCAGGTCTACCAGCACTATCCTGATTTCTCAGCTTCCCGAACTGAGAAGTGTATTGTTCAAGCACCCACTCCATAGTATTTTTTTGTAGCAGCCTGAGCTAAAATAAAGAATCCAATTTATAACCAGTACATGCTGTACAATGTCAGACATATTTTCCAAATGAATATATAGCTATAATGTTGTGTTTCATATTTAACAGAGTAGTCCCAACATGTATTTTCTCTTTTAATTTTACTTGTAGAATTTATATCATTATCTGCCCTACTACCACAGCTACTACCAATTGCTCAAAACTAGTCAAGCACAATAAAATATAAGAAAACAGGTGGGGATGGGTCAAGATTTTTTAAATTACCCATAATCCCAAACCCAGAATCAACCAGCACTAATATTTTATCATATTTTCTTCAAGTCTTCTGTCCTTCGCATTTTTCTATAGGTGAGATCAAACTGTATGTGGAGATATATTAATTTTTCATTACTCTTTTCATGAAATGAAAAATTCTCCCTAGTGCAGAATATTTTATTATACAGATAAACCAGTTTTCTGAAATCATTCCCCTCGTTTTACATTTAGGTTGCTTCTAGTTTTTCACCCTACAAATAAAAGTGTCATGAATAGCTTGATGCATATGTTTATGTCCATGCTTTTTTTGTTTTGTTTTGTTTTATAAGAGTAGGAAAATGTATTAGGGAATAGGAATGGGGAATAAGAATAACTCCTGAGAGACAGGAGGGGTCCCAAATGGGTTCTCCTTCGTCCATGTTTTTAATTATTTCCTTAATTCAGATTGCTAGAAGTATAATTACAAGGCCAAAGGATATCCTTTGTAACTTGTAGAGATCATTTTCCAAAATAAGACACTACTTACGACTTTTTTCTACAAATACTTTGCCTACAGGCTGGCTAATTCCGGTGGGTGCAGTGAATCTAGACCGTTGTTCTGGAACTCCTTGCTCGTCAGTAATTATGTCCTCATCTTCTACTCCTAGTTCATTGGCATACTGTAACTCTGCTGGCTTGGTTTTTCTGTAATGAGGGAGAAATTAAGAATAATGGATAATTCTTGCAGTTTTACAGACCCACATAAGGAACTCCCCATGAGTCTAATGGAGTACGGACTCAAGCACTGGTCTTGACTGAAGTAGATCTACTAGTACCTGTCCTTGCCTAAAGTTGCCTGGACCTCTGTGGAATGCAGTAACTGAACAAGATCTTTCCAGACTTAAATTATGTGATTCTCTATATAAACTGATCACTGTTCAGAGGGTCATTTTCCAATATAAATAGTAATGTCATATAACTTCCAGGATATCTCTTTAAAGAATGCTATTCTATCTTATCTTAGACTTACTTTCCTAGGCTAAAACATGGTTTTACTTATTGTTGAAATAAGTTAAAATTCAAATTCTGTTAACATGAGGAAATAAATCACAGTAGCCTATTTTATCATCTTCAATTTTTAAAGTCTTTGTTGCCTAATTTTTTTGCTGCTTATATAAAATCTTTTGTTCTTTGTTAGAGATGGCTCCTCAGGGGTTTTTGTTTTGTTTTGTTTTTGTTTTTTGAGACAGGGTCTCACTATGTAGTTCAGGCTGGCCTTGAACTCACGGTGATTCTACCTTGGCCTCTCAGTGCTGGGATTACAGGCATGTGCCACCATCCCCAGTGGCTCCTTAGGTTTTTAACTTATATACCATATTAATTTTATAAAATTTTCTGTGGGTTTCACTGTTTTCATATTTACCATGGTAGGACCAGGGATGTAGCTCAGTGGCACAGCACCTGCCTGGCAAGCACAAGGTCCTGAGTTCGATCCCCGGTACCAAAAAAAAAATTACCATGGGATTGGCTTATCTAATATTTTGTAATATTACTTGTCCTACAGATAGACAGACATAGTATCTAATAAAAACTGCTGAGAAGCTGCATTTGGGAGCTCTGAGGTAAGCACCTGAGTAACCCTGGAGAATATTTAGAAGAATAAATTATTACTTTGCCTTCCTTCGAGGTTTTTGAGTAACTGCCTCCTCAGCTGGGTCCACATCAATACCATTTTCATTTCGTAATGAAGATGGACTAGATATCTTCTTTTGGGTGAAGGAAGTCTCATGCTCTGGAAATAAAACAAGTATGTCTTCAAACGACTACAAGGTAAAAGTAATGTACATGACTTTTGTAAGGCAAGGGAACTTTAGAGTTTTAAATAGGCCAAAATTTTTTCACTATCTTACAAATCTCTAATTTTAAAAATTTTGTACAGCTAAATTCTCAATAAATAATTTGAAGTTGCAATGCCGAACAACATGGGAAAAGGTTAAGTAATGTAATACCCTACCTAGGAAGTTCATTAGAAACTCATCACTCAAAAGTTTTTGTTGGGGGCTAGTCACATAGGCCTGTATGTACCAAAATTTCAGACTCCCAGGGAAGCAAGTGCTCAACACAAATCATACCGGACAAATGCACAGTGTGAGCTACCCGAAAAATTTTGGGAAAGCTTCATTCCCAATGTAGGGACCTATTTACCATCCAAGTTTCCAAAAGCTCATTAAAAGCCTTTGTAAGAAGGGCAGTCGCACTTTCCTAACCCAAATTCCCCACACCCTAGAAATCCAGCCCTTCTGCCCCCCAGAGGCTCCTTTCCCAATGACAATCCTCAATACTGAACTCTGTCTTGGAATCTTCTCCTTTTTTATTTCATTCAACTGACTTAACAAGGTTTCAAGAGCAGCATTCATAGTGCTCGCTTCGGCCGCACACATACTAAAACTGGAACGAAAGAGCAGCATTTATAAATTCCAGAATGGAGATCTCCTCGCATCAGTCTCACCTGCTGCAGCAGCAGAATGAGCAGCGCAGGCAGGATGTATTCTGGGACTGCGGCATTCCGGCTGAAGGAAAGGTCTTCAGAGCACACTGAAATGTATTATTTGCTAGTGTGGCTACTTCAAATGCTTCTCTCTCAGAATTCAAAGCAGAGAAGTCAGCCAACCACAGCCACACTTCAGGCGTTCTCCCCCGACACGTTCACAGTTATCCTGCACTGTGTCTATTCCGGCAAACTGTCGCTTACTGGGCAGAACGCCATCGAAGTGATGTCTGCTGCCAGCTTCCTTCAGATGACTGATGTCATTGGTGTATGCAAGACTTTTATTAAATCTTCCTTGGACATGAGTGAGAAAGAAAAAGATGGCTATTTCAGTCTCTCAGATAAAGATGTCAATTCCAATGGTATAGAACGTTCCTCTTTGTATAGCAGCAGCTGGCAAGAAGAAAGCAGTTCTCCACATTCTTACCTCAGCCCAGACCAGGGAACAGGTGGAATAAGTGGAAAGTCATGGAATAAGTATAATTATCATCTAGTCACCCAGAGGAACACTCAGCAACCACTGGCCAAGCATGAAAAAGATTCCATTAATAAAGCCAAACATTTAAGATTATCACAGCCTTCTGAAGTTATTCATTTTAAGACAAGCAAACGAGGAACACAGACATCTCACTCTTCCAGCCACATCTCCCAGTCTGAACAAGCACAAATTGGTGCTGAAATGGACTCTGGTCCCGTAGGCTATCAGTGTGGTCAAGGATGTGATGCCACATCGAGAAGTTTCCCATGTGCTCTTCCCAGGACACGCAGTTCAGGTGCCCACACTGCACACACGTGGTGAAGCGGAAGGTTGACCTCAAGCGCCACCTGCGCTGCCACACAGGAGAGAGGCCCCATCCGTGTCAAGCTTGTGGGAAAAGGTTCAGCAGGCTCGACCACCTAAGTAGCCATTTCCAAACAAATGTCAGTGGATAGCATGGAGTTCTGGAAAAATAAAGCACCACTGCATTTGTACCTAGTGTCTGGAAGAAGGAAAACGGCAGCAGTTCAAAGGACAGGTTTTTTTACTCAAGATTTTTTTTTCCAACTCTTCAAATAAATTATTTCACAGAGAAGCTCAGCAACTGGGGGCTAAGCTCTAAAATTGGAGCGATCAGATTAGAGACCTCATGAACTTTCCCCAGACATCTCTGCAGCACTTGGAGCTCAACTTTGAAAACAGTGGAACCAGATAACTTGAATTCCTTCCAGCATTGCAGTTTCACTTCATTTCTCGTGTTACTCACTGTGTTTATAAGCAGGTAAATTCATAGGGCTCTCAGTGAAGTAAATCACACCCTTAGCATATGATCTTCCTTCTATAATCATTAGATCATAAGACTTAAAAACAAAAGTTTTAATATATTGGGTTTTATATTTTTGAGTAATACAATCAAAACAAACATAGTTACTGCTTATTATGTGACCATGTTACTGCTTATGGGTGAAAAAAGTGTGGTGATTCAATTTTTTAAGTGCTAGAATTAACAGTATGGAAAACCACTCAAAACAGGACAGCATAAGAGGTTTTTAACTGGAAAGGGTAAAAATAACAAGTACAGGAAGTCCAAAGTAGATTTTACATGGAAAGCCCTATGTTATATTAGAGTGTATCATTATTACTATTTATCATTTATATGGCATTTAATATTTGCAAAGTGTTCAATGATTGTATTTTTCCTTACATATCTTTAAGTAAGACAGTTATCACACATGAAAGGTGAAGAAATGGAGGCATGAAACAGTTAACCTACATAAGACAGTTAGGGAAACCATGCCAAACAGAAGTTGAAGGACCAGATTTTCTGAATCCTAGGATATCAGCTTAATTCACTGAGCTGTATTGTGTATCACTCTATTTTATAAGATGCTTTTATACAAGTAACAGTCAATTGTTTTAAAGTTAATTGTTTAGTCATTGTATGTGGACAAATCCTATACAGAATAAATGTTATGTAAAGGAAAAAAAAGAATAGCAGTCGCATCCTCACTATGCCACACAAAAGACAGGTGTAGAGTTTGGACAGGTCAACTGGGCCTTCCAACACTTCCTCCCTGGAAGCACCAGCTCCCTGGAACGCTTCAGCCTCTTCAAACCCTATTTAAACAAAACCCGTACAGCCTGGGAGGGAAAGACAGCTACAAGCAACAAAGCCTAACGAGCAGTTCTGAACAAAACAAAAATCAAACAAAAATTTGAAGTCCCAAAATACAGAAAGTTAGACTGGCAAGACTGCATCCTGCAGTGGCAGTGAGAGGTGCTCACTGGCCGTAGGTCAGGCCCTGAATTTCCTACAAATGGTCACCTCTGTTGCAGACACTTTTCATAAATTATAAAACTAGGCGTTAGTGTCCATCTCAATTTTCAAATTTGTGCCCTAACAGGATTACTAAGAGGGCAGTTTCATTAAAGTACATTTGATGCCATGATGAGATGCACCATCTCAAGATGAAGCATGTGACAGAGCCGTTCCTGTCTCTTCCTGCTTCTGCCTCTTTTGCTCTCGCCTCCTCCTCACACTCCGCCAGGCACCACAGGAGCCTGCTTCACCTGCGTCCCTGACTGCACTGCACTCTCCCGACTTCTCTGGTTGCTACCCTGCTACTCCTATAATTGCTCCATCCAATTAGGGCCTGCTATTTTTCAAAAGGACAAATAATTAGGGAAACTAATTTGTAGAAAATTATTCACAGGCTCTGACGTTAATAGGAAATAGTTAACCTTACAATTTTTGCTCCTTCCCTTTGTGTTACTCTAGCAAAATCTTTTGTCTTTTTTTAAATTATAAAAGTTATACGTGCCCTGTTACATGAAGAATCAATGGAACACCTTTCTTCCTCTAAAATAAATATCACCCTTCACTGAAGCTGGGCGTGGTGGCACATGCCTGGAATGCCTGCACTCAGGAGGCTGAGGAGGATCTTGGTGAGTTCAAGGCCACCCTGGGCTATGTCATGTGACCCTGTCTCAAAACAACCAAACCCTGACACCATTAATAGTGCTACATACTTCACTCTTTTCACTACATATAAATTTGGACACTTCTCCATGGCTCACCCAGACACTCCCAGGGGTGTGCTTTACCGTTAAGATTCTTAATCCCCTGACATGGACATATCATTTCAGTCACAGTTAACAGTCACGGTTTCCAATTACTGGACAAATCACATCGTTAGGATTTGGTATGTGCCCATTTCTACTCTTGTAAATAGTATTGTAGTTAGCCTCATTTAATTATCATAGCTGTTACAATTTCTAGAAATCTGGATAGGCTGCATCAATTTATACTCATCTCTTATCAGTGTATGAGTATATTCATTCCCATCAACACTGGGTTTTCTAATTTGACAAAAAGCACTGGCAACTGGATAGACAAAAAAAAAAAAAAGACACAGTATTCTGTTTACCTCGTGAACAGTGCCTGGACATAGGAAAACAATGTTGGCTACTGTTTCCTTACAATATTGTTAATACAGAATCTATCCTTTCTCCACTATCTGAAATGTCCATTTCATCAACTAAATTATTATATACACTGCGATCTGCACTATTTGTTTTAGTCCTGAATTTGTACCCTCCTCTCATAACTATGCACAATGACAAAAAGAGACATGGAAAGCACTCTTGAAGAATCACTGGAAACACCATATATAGGCAATGGATGAGGGGAAAGGGGACAGACAGGTTTTTATCACATTCCCACATCACAGTGGACCATGAGGCTAACTGTGCTTCCCTCACATACCAAGAGGTGGCCTTGTTTTCTTCTGCCTCCTTTGATCCTCTCTGAGCTCTGCAGGTGGGAGCTCGTTGCATACAGGTGTCCTATGAAGAACAGGCTCGGCAAGGCCTTCCAAAGAAGCACTACCTGCAGAAAACCACAGTAGAAAAACATGGGGCGACTTGAGCAAAGATCACTGAGCCTTAAAAAAAAAGGGAGAGGGTGAGGATTTAGCTCAGTGGTTTCACCACCTGCTGCGCAAGTGCAAGGACCTGAGTTCGATCCCCAGTACCAAAAAAAATAAAAAATAATTTTAAAAGGGAGAAAGAGCTGGTTGTGGTGGCACACACCTGTGATCCCAGCACTTGGGAGACTGAGGCAGGAGAATCGCTACAAGTTCAAGGCCAGCCTGAACTACATGTGAGACCCTGTCTCAAAAAACTAAAAAAAATTTTTAAATAAAAAATTTTTTAAAAAGGGAGAAAAGTAGCTGGAATGTTTCCTAAATAATTACACCTTCTCTTTTAAAATTATGCCTCAATCTTGCCTTCCCCTCCTCATCTGTTATTTTGGACTTTAGGTAGAAAATAGAAATAAGAGAACAAGAAAGGTTGAGGAAAAAGGGCAGGAGGAGCAAAAAGAGCAGTAGAAAAAAAAGAGAAAATGTCTTCAAAACGTTTAGAACTTTCAAAAAGGCGAAAATATAATATAAATTGACACCATAGATAATCCTCGTATTTGTCTCTTGCCTTAACAATTTCTATCAACCCTACACTGTTCAGTCCTTCATTAACAAATTTTTTTTTTGGGTACCGGGAATCAAACTCGGGACCTTGCACTTTTGAGGCAGGCGCTGAAACCACTGAGCTAAATCCTTGGCCCTTCATTAACAAATTTAACGCATGATAAACTCATCACAGATAAATAATTGGAGTTAACAATTTATAAATCTCTTCATTTGGTCATTCATTTCAACCTTATAAAGTCATTTAACAGAACTTCAACACATTTTGACAGATCTGAATTTCTATTTTTTTTTATTTCATTTGACTACATTTTCTGACCTATCTTCTTCATGAAAGAAGAAACAGAAACGTATTAATAAACAAATGAAAATATACTTAACCTCACTAGTATTTAGAGAAATGCAAACTAAAATAAGCTACTTTCACCCATTAAAGTAACAAGAAAATTTAAAGGACTGATACTGTCCAATGTTGTTAAGAATTTAAAGGGCCGGGGATTTAGCTCAGTGGTTCCGCTGCCCGCCTCACAAGCACAAGATCCCAAGTTTGATCCCCAGTACCAAAAAAAAAAAAAAAAAAAGAAGAATTTAGACAATGTGACACTCAAACTGTTTGTGGTAAGAAAATAACTAGGTTTTCCTTGAAGGCAACTTTATAGAACCTTTCATACCAGTAAGGCATATATCCACTACAGAGCAAATGAATTGCTAGCAATCCATTCTACAAAAATACTTATTTTCAATTATCCCCTATTTTATGCAGAATAACTGCAACATTGTTTGCAGTGAAAAATTTAAGATAATACAAATGAACAAGAGACCCATGATTTAGCTCAGTGGTGCTGCACCTGCCTCACAAGCACAAGGTCCTGAGTTCACTCCCCAGTACCCAAAAAAAAAAAAGTAAAGAGTGAAGTTAGGAGAAGCTAACAGTGACTGAGATTAAGCCTAAGAGTTAGGAAAACGGTAGGATTAGTTAACAGAAAATTGTAAACAAGAAGTGAAAACTAATAAACTATTGAAGGTGATGATGGATTATGATGTGTTGAGTTTGAGTTACTAACAGAACAGAACACCCAAGGTTATCACTGGAAAACTAGGACAAAAAGGAGTTCAGACACCAGGTCATCACTGAAGTTTTGACACAGGCCTCCAGGACTGTGCTAATGCAGTCTCTGGCTAAATGAGGGATTTAAGAACTCTATATCTCCAAGCACAGCTTAAAGCAATTTACGTTGTCTACAGAATGACTCAGAGTCCGAGAATACTGAAGTCAGAGCTTGGATGGATGACACTTAATTCCACGAATGCTGCTAGATACTCTCTTGGCTGCCCTGGCTTTGTCCCCCACTCACCCTGCTTCAAACTGGCTTTAACTCTGTCCTCAACACAGCAGTGACTTGGGCCTGTCACTCTCTGATCTGAGGTGCTTATCATGACTGAGACCCTGGGAAAACTTGTGGAACAAAGAACGTCTTACCTCTCAACCGTTTTGCTCTAGGCTTCTTTTTCTTAGGGTGACTAAGTGGAATATCATCTATAAAACAGAAACAACATTAAAAGAAAAAGCCGTCTAAAACTCAATGCAGAGAACAGTCAGAAGAGACAATTATTTATTTGTGTTTTGAGACAGGGTCTCACTGTGCAGCCCAGGCTGGCCTCGAACTTGAAGCGATCCTTCTGCCTCAGCCTCTTGAGTGTTAGGATTACAGGTGTGCACCACCTGGCTAGAGCTTTTATTTTTTTATTTTTAATTTTTTTTAATTAAATTCTTTTATTGGTACATTGTAGGTATACAACACAATTACATTTCTCATTGGGAATTGTACCTTTACATAATGCATCTTGGTTCTTATTTTTTCCCCATTCCTAGCCCTCCCTTCATGCCCTCCACCCTTCCCTATTTACAAAGACTTTATTTCCATTTTTTCCATTTCTCAGCATTTTTCCTTTCCCTTCTTTCCTTTCCCCTGCCCCTCCCACTACCCGTACCCCTTTGGACCTTTTCTTCCTATTTTGCATTATCGATTATTCATTCTAATCATTGGTACATTTTAGGTATACAATATAATGACATTCATCATTGGAAATTTGCACCTTTACATAATCTCTCTTGGTTCTTATTTTTCACCCTTGCCCAGCCCTCCCTTCAACCCCTCCAGTCCTCCCTATTTACAAAGATTTTGTTCCTAGTTTACCATTTTCTCATATTAATCCCATTCCCTTCTATCCTTTCCCCTAGTCCTCCCACTTCCTTCCCCTTTGCCCCTTTTCTTCCTATTTCACATTACCTATTATACATTTAGTCCTTATTTACACTTTCAGTTTCTCTCAACAGAGAAACTATTCGGTATTTATACATGTGTGTCCTATTTATTTCACTTAAAGAGTATCGCCTCAATGTGCATCCACTTAGCTATAAATGTCTCTAATTTCTCATTTTTTATGGCTGAGTAGTACTCCATTTTATAAAAAAAACACATTTTCTTTATCCAGTCTCCAGTTGATGGGCATTTGGGCTGTTTCCAAGTTTTAGCTATCACAAACTGTGCTGCTATGAACATGGGCACACATATATCACTGTGGTATGATTCTTTTAATTCTTTGGGGAAGATCCCCAGCAGTGGAATAGCGGGGTCAAATGGGACTTCCAGTCCTAGTTCTTTGAGGTATCTCCATACTGATTTCCACAGTGCTTGCACCAGTCTACACTCCCACCAGCACTGGAGCAGGGTTCCTCTTTCCCCACAGCACCACCAACATTTGTTATTGGTTGATTTCATGACAGCTGGCTAGAACTTTTAGTTCGGAAGCCTTCCGTCTCTCCCCTACATTCATCACTTTCTACACATTAGGGGAAGAAGGTGAAACACTGACAAGGTCAAAGACAGCCCACAATGTGGTACCAGTGATGCACTGGCAGTCAGTAACGTTTGCAACTATGACACAGAAAGCAAGCTCCACAAATATTCATCCAATCCCTGTACTTCCTAGCCCGCTGCCCTCTAAGTTGCCTATGCCTGGTTCTAGCCACTAGGCCATGAGCAGAAGTGATCCGATTCTAACGCCATGCCATGTTCAGGGGACTCGACCTGTCTGACCTCAGAAGCTAAGCAGAGAAGGGCTTGGTTAGTACTTCACGGGAAAAGTGATTCATGTCATTTGAGGCCAAGACATTGAAAAGGCTAGCTGCTGTGGCAACTGAAGGAATTCCAAGTTAAGCTTGCAGAACCACAAGACAGAATTAGCCTGGATCTCATTACATCACTGCACCATTAGTGGACTTTGCAACTAACCCTGAGATTATTTGTAACAGTCCTGCATGATATGAAGTCAGTGAGATTTTGGGATGGTTAATGCTGCATAACTTTACCTATCCTGAATAATTTAGAAAAATGCAAAAAAAAAAAGTTGGGCATGGACGTATACGCCTGCAATCCCAGCACTTTGGAGGCTGAGGATTCATGAGTTTAAGGCCAGCTTGGGGTACACAGTGAGTTCAAGGCCAGCCTGAACTCTGTAGTAAGACCCTGTCGCAAACAACAACAACAAAAATGAAAAAAGAAAAATGAAGGTATACTTTCTATTACTGAGCTACAAACCAGTCGGTGGTCTGGGTGACTCTGTTCAGGGATGAAGAGTATCTGGAATGGTAAGGCAAGCTAGTGTTACACATCATCCCGTGATTAAGATGGCAGCCATGGGAGACCATTACAACACATAAACATTGTAGTATTATAAACAGCACTGCTCAGATTCAAGTTTCAAAGAAAAAAACTGGAATCAAACTTATTTTTGTTTTTTGGGTTTGTTTTTGGTTTTTGGTGTTCTGAGACAAGGTCTTACTAGGTTTCCCTGGCTGGCCTTGAACACTGGAGTCAAGATCCTCCAGTCTCACCATCCCAGGTAGCTGTGGTACAGGAACACACCACTGTGCCATCTTTCAAACTTGTTTTCAATGCTAAGTACTTTATTTCAAAAATTTTACATTAACAGTAACTCACCTTTAACACCACTTCACACAACACCAAACAAATTTAATCAGCAAAGAAAAGACAAAAAAGGAAACTATTAATTAGAAACCTATTTTGTCTGAGTGAAAACTGATTTAAATCATTACAAATTTAAAATAAAACTTTCAAAGAATGTCAGCTACTTTACAAGCTAGTCTATTATTTATAAGTAATAAGCTATCCAACAGCACTAATAAAATAAACCAATCATTCTGGAACCTACATATACATATTTCCTACTGTTAAGAACACTTATTGCCGGGCCAGGGATCTAGCTCAGTGGGTCTACTGCCTGCCTCGCAAGGGCAAGGTCCCGCGTTTGATCCCCGGTACCAAAAAAAGAACACTTACTATCATTGATTAAACCCAGCTTACTGAGGAAACTATTCCAGCAAGCAAAAGACAATTGGAATTCTGATAATGAAGACGCTAAAACATTCAAAATGGATCTATTATTCTATCATGTTGACATTTAGGCGCTTAAATAGAACATTTAATTATACATTTAGCCTCATGTTTCAAGAATTTTTGTTGTTGTTCAATAAATTTTTCTGAATGCTACTAGTTAATTTTTCCAGTTTACTCATTTTAGTTTACTTATTTTTCAAAGGTCCTAGTCAATTTTTCTGGTTTACTCATTTAATATTTCTAAAGCTCAACGATGAAATTACTAGAAATTAAGCTTACCTTGGCATGGGTGGAAGAGCTCGTGGAGGACACTAGGGGGAAAAAGAGAAAACTGCTTGTTAAATAAAAGCTTAGATCTAGAACATCTTACCTATATGTGTCTCAAATACCACAAAATTATTCTTTCAACAGCCTGTTGTTCAGATATGACTAAAATGTAATGGATCAGATATGTATATTCAAATCTTTTGATAATGATATTCATCACTGAAACCTGCCAGATACTGATATAAATCAGATGGATGAGCTTAAATTTGTTCTACCATTTCTAAATATCATATACAATTCTTTCCTTCTTATATTTCTATCTACAGGCCAAACTCTGTTGTAAGCATTAGGAATAGGGACAAAACTGAGGTCACTGCTTTTATGAACTTACATTCTATTGGTTATGTATTAGAAGATAACGTTAAATATATGATAAAATATTCATACATAAAAATAAATATATACATGATAACGAATGAGGAGTGCTACTTTACTTAGGCAGTAAATCTGCTTAAGATTTTTAAGCTGAGACCTGACTGAGAAACAAGCCCAAGTTTCAGACCATGAGGAGCAAATGCCCTGGAGAGGAGTAGGTCCCAGAGCTCCAGGCGACAGCGGACTGCAGCACCTGGTCACTGTCAGGCGGGAAGGAGCTGGGTCAGTTAGGGTCTTGCAGACCTAGGGAAGGAATCTGGACTTTTGTGTAAGTTTAATGAGAAGCTAATTTAGGTTTTACACCACATGGTAACATGTTTTTGAAAAAAGCTCACTCTGAACAAAGTGAAAAATGGATTTTAAGTATATGCTGCTTTACCTGAGCAAGAAAAGTCATGTTTGCAGTTCAGAGAACAGACTCTAAGCATAATTCTGGAATCTTACAAAATGAAATACTACTAGTAGGAATGCCTAGGAGCCAATTTAATATCCAAAGTACCTCATGCTGCTTGCAGAAGACACTTGGGGCGGGGGGGGGGGGTTACCGAGAATCGAACTCAGGACCTTGCGATTGCAAGGCAGGCGCGGTGCCACTGAGCTAAATCCCCGGCCCATCAGACACTGATTTAAAAGGTTTAAATTTTAGATAGGCTTGTAGTTTGTTCCATTTAGCAAGCCACTTCCTCTGATGAACACAAACGCACGGCAGGTGTCAGTGTTAACCAGCAGTCAGAATAACAACCCGAAGAGGGCGACGAGCACGCGCTACAGTTCCAGGGATGCCACGACGCGATTTCCAACCCCGTCCACTCAGCTACGCGTTTCCAAAGTCCCGCAACAGTGACGTTTCACCTATCCACAAACCCAACCTCTAAGCCCCTCAAGAAAAGGACGGCTCAACCGAAGGCAAAAGTCCTAATCGCTCAAAACCCCTAAGGCTCGCTCACCACCTGCGTCTTCCCCATGCCGCCGGCTGCCGGGACACCGCCCCCGGGCCCGGCTGTGCGCGCTGGTGCGTGCGTCATCAGGCTGCGCCGCGAACCCCACCCCGGGCCGGTGGCGCCTGGTGCGTGCGTCATCCGGCGGCGCCGCACAGCGCCTCAGGGCCCAAGGCCTGCTGGGGAAGACAGGAGGGCGTCAGGGTGCGGGGACCTGGTTTGACTTCTCCGAACTAGCCAGCGGGAAAAGGGCTTCGGGATCAGAGCCGACGTGCAGTGACTCCGGCAGATACTCAGCTGCAAACACGGTTTCCCCCATGGTTTCCTAGGTGTTCGCTGTGAGTTGTTAGGCAGGACCGGACGTTGGAGAAAACCTTGATATACACATATCCACAGGCCGACTGTGCTCTTGTGGGCAGCTAAGAGCTTTGTCCTCCACGAACCGTGAGCCCCAGGGGCTGTGCTGGCGCCTGGAACCCGTCGGGCGCGCCGGGCTGTGACGCGACGCGTCGCCGTGGCAACGCGGACTCGCGCGAGGTTCCGCGGCCCAAGCTAGGAGACGCTGTTGCCTCCCCGGGGCTGCGCGTGCGGCCTCGGCCCAGCTGCAGAGCTGGCTTGCTCGCCCCTGTCCCGCAGCTGTGAAAGTCACAAAGTCACGACGTAAAATCAGATCTGAGCTCACGGAAGTGTCATTAAAAACAGCTCACTTTTTATCCTTAGGTAATTTGTTCAATTTAGGGGAAAAAGAACAAGTATTTTTGGATCGTGTACTCGGCTTTACAGTTACGGAAGAGGGACGGGATGGAGGCACTGTGTGAACGTTGAGGAAGGCGGTGAACAGACCCTTGGCCCGAGAGCGACCGAGCCCCAGCGCAGGAGGCCCGCATCCTAGGTCTCCAAGACTGTTCCTGTCGTTCCTAATCGAGGCATACATATGGATGTTAGCCTTTAGGAATATTAATGATTGTTACACCTCTGATCCGAAGCATAGTTTTTCCTTGTCACATGATTTGTAAGTGATGACTGCCGTTCTGCAGGGGGGTTTTTGTACTTTTTTTTTTTTTTTTTTGGTACCGGGGATCGAACTTGGGATCTTGCGCTTTCGAGGCAGGCAGCAACACCACTGAGCTAAATACCCGGCTTAATTTTTTTTTTTTGTAGGTTTTGATTTAGATGTGAAATGTGTATATTAACCTTTCTTGCTGAGTTGGTCAAGTAGGCTTTTGTAAAAAGAAATTACATGTGAAAGTAAATTTCATAAGGTAAAATACAGTTTTTGAAGTTAAAAACTGCTTATTTTATTAGGAAGGTCTTTTTCCCCTAAATCTTACAAAGACCATATGCAATCTATGTAAGGTTCTCATTGCCTGAGTTAACATTATACTTATTCCTACCACTGCTTAATATAAGGTACAGGAAAAAAACCTTTTGCTTATGTAACCATACAATACATATAATACCATATATAACCATATAGTTTTTTCAAATAAGAATGATTTAATAAACTGAAGGACCTTAGTTAGCATAACAGACTCCATATTGTTGCCTGACCCACATGCCTGTCCTTTAGATGAACCCAGAAAGAGAAAGTTTAGAAATCTCCACCCCTTGGAAAGCCCCTTTAGAAATAACAGGAAGAAAATGAACTATCCTGAGTTGTGGCTTTGAATTGTTCTAACCTCAAGACGTTCCGCTTATGTATATTTTGCTTGTTTTGCTAGTTTTCTCAAATGGGAGGCCTGGAAACTGCTGGCCTCAAAAGTGTATAAAACCTGTTTGTCTCCCCCGAGTCGGGGCTCGAGTCCGATACTTTGCTCGGGTCTGGCCGGTAATAAACTCCTGTGTGGACTATTACATTGGTTTCCAGTTGGTTCTATTTCATTGGGTCTAACATAAACCAGTGCTTTACAAGTTGCACACATTTTAATTAGGGTCAAATATTGCAGTTTAGATGTCAGCTGTTATCTCTGTAACAAGGGTACAATGCTAACACCCCAATTTGAAACTAGAGGCCTGAGTAAGCCTCCACATCAGAGGAAATCCATTTTGCTGGTACCCACTGAGGTTCTTCCTGAGCCTTCTGTATGGCAGACAACAACTGGGCACATGCGTCTTGCAAATTGTCATTCACAATCACATGATCAAAAACCTGCCCAAACTGAGTCTCCATCTCTTGCGCTAAGTCTTCATCCTTTGGAAAAATAGAAAAATATGGACAGCACAGACTTACTGGGACAAAGAAATAATACACAGTCTGTCACACCGTCACCTTCAGTTGGGCTGCTTACTAGAACAATGAGTCAAATGTCCTCTATTCTAAACTACAAAATGTAGTAATAATTTGTAGATAATTATTCCCCTCAACTTCTGACAGTTATTTTACCCCATTTCTACACACTTGAAGCTTTCAAACCAGCATAAAAATAAAAAACTAGTTTACATAAAACTTAAATGAACAGAGGCCGGGGATTTAGCTCAGTGGTCCTGCTGCCTGCCTTGCAAGTGGAAGGACCCGAGTTTGATCCCTGGCACCAAAAAAACCCCAAAAAACAAAAAACAAAACAAAAAACCTTAAATGAACATTAATCTAATAGAAATGACATCATTTTGTAACACAAGATGGCCAGTTTTCACGAAGATGGTGTGACAGTTCTGTTGAATTATATCTAAATTATCCTTTGCTTTCTGGTGGTTTTATTTACCTATAGTATTATTTATTTCTTTTTTCTTTTTTTTTTTTGATAGGGTCTTGTTATGTTCAGGCTGGGCCTCGAACCTGTGGTGATCGTCCTGCCTCAGCCTCTGGAGTGCTGGAATATTATCTACTTCTATGGTTGTGAAATGTTCATTCAGGGAAGAGCATTGGGCTTCACTTGTCGCTAATGCATCGTATTCAGTGCTGTTATTTTCTTTTTGTCCATGACAATGGAAACATTTTAACTTGCTCCCAATACAATTTTAATTGCAAATACAAATGCAGGCCCTGAAATCCTGTGGTGTTACTCCTTTACAAGATGATCATTCTCATGATGCTGAAACAGTTTTGTTGATTTGTTTAGACTGCCACAAAAATGAGAACACAGTGGGCCAGGGATTTAGCTCAGTGGTTTCGCCACCTGCTGTGCAAACACAAGGACCCAAGTTCGATCTCCGGTACCAAAAAAAAAAAAAAAAATTGAGAACACAATTTCAAAAGCCCTAAGGACTCAGAATACGGCCACAGACTCCACTGCTCCAAACACAAGCTGGAGACTTTCATGGTCATTGAAAAACATGAAGATAAAAATAGGAAAAGATGAAGAAGGACAATATAAAGACACTTCTGCTTGCTTTGGCAGCACATATACTGTACTAAAAGTGGAACACTATGGAGATTAGCAATGGCAATCGCCCCTACACAAGGATGATGTGAAAATATTTGTGAAAGTCTTATTTTTAATTTGTTTTGCAAGGTGAATTCACTACTGAACATTACTGAACTGTACACTTAAAATGGTTTTGAAGGTAGCTTTTATATTACACGTTTAACACCTCTCCCCAACACACACAAGTAAGTAAGCTGTAATAGCTTGATCTGAGTGATGGTGACATGGGTGTGTACATGTGTTAAACTCCACTGAGTTGCACACTTGTGATTTATACACCTTTAGTGAATCATATGGTATGGCTCAAAATATCTAAAGTGGATTTAATGGGGAAAAATAACCAGAAAAAAAATCACCTATTCTAGAACAAGTTCACTGAATTAATCCAACCTAGTTTGGCTCCTCTATTATTACCATCATTGTTAACAGACATTTTTGCAAGATACCTCATACTACAGATGAGATATACTCATAAGAGCATTTTTAAAAATAAGTGTTTGCACACCTGTAACCTCAGACTTGGGAGGGTTAGGCAGGAGGATGACTGCGAGTTCGAGGCCAGCCTGAACTGCACAGTGAGTTCAAGGTAGTACAAGGCAGGCCTGAACTACATAGTGAGACCTTATCTCAAAACAAACAAAAAATAATCCTCCCTAAAAAAGTTCAAGTAAAAATAATCTGTTCAAATATACAAGCACACATAGTATATTTTTAAATGATGGATAGGCTTGTACACACCCAGTTACTGTTTAGTTTTGCAAACTGTGGCTTGAGAATTTTTTTTAAAGTTAGACCTCCTCCCCCAAAATAAAAAAAAATCATAGCATTTATTAAACTTTATTTTTAAATCAATAAGTGATGTCCAGTAAAAAGGGTAAATCATAAAGACATTACTCATTATAAACAAACAGACATATTTTAATGTAGGGATCCTGTGGAAACAAGACAGTGTACTTTTCTGAAACATTTTATTGAGCGGCTTCTAGGGAGAAGGGCAAAGAAGGGGCCAGAGGGACTGAGGTCAAGGTCCTCTGCCCACAGCCCAACCAGCCTCCATGGCCTCACCATCACTGAAATCGATGCAGGGACTTTAACTTGATCTACCTTGAGCTCATGTCCACAAAGTAGTCAGTAATGACCTTGGCATTTTTCCGAGATTGTTTCATACAACTCATGTTAGATGGCTTTATAAATATGATATAAGGGGCCGGGGATTTAGCTCAGTGGTTCCGCCGCCTGCCTCAAAAGCAGAAGGACCCAAGTTCAATCCCTGGTACCAAAAAAATAAATAAATAAATAAATAAATAAATATGACATAGGGCTTCAGTTCACGGGTTCGAGCCACTTGAATATCCTACATAGAAAAATTAAGTGCACGTTTAAAAACAGAAGTTCCAAATTCCTTTAGTTGATGATGAATGTTCTCAAACTTTCTAAGGTCAGAAATTAGCAATTATTTTTAGCTAAAGTATAGTATCATATACTGCAAATTGCTCAATTGTAAAAAAAATTTTAAAAATACAGAGATGGGTTTCTAGAATGAAAATTAAGCTCAAATCCTGGCTCTTCTTTCTAGTTATCACTAGCTATTGAAATCTTACTTGCTGATTAAGTCCTATACACGACAGAATCTTCCTTACGGATGGAGGATCTCATACGACAAATACAGAAACTCCAGATGGAGCAGCTGTTTTGTCCTCTCTTTCATTTCCTTTTGCTGTCCCTCATATTGGACCCTACTGCCAGCTTCGCACTGACCACTGGCTTTGACCCAATGAAGAAAAAGCCCTCTTTCTCTCATTCTCTATAGCACACATGGTATATTTTTAAATGATGAAAGAAAATGTGAGGATGACAGAAACTGGGCCTACACACGGCACACTCTTCCCCTTACCTAGACTTGCTCGCCCCTGGTGGTTCCACACGGGCTGTCTGGGAAGCAGCACAGATGTGACAGTATAGGAAGCTCACCTCCTCTGTGAGCCCATTCCTAGGTCCCTCCCAAGAAGCTACCTTGGGGCCGGGGATCTAGCTCAGTGGCACCGTGCCTGCCTCACAAGCACAAGGTCCTGAGTTTGATCCCTGGTACTGCAAAAACAAAAACACAAACCAAGAAGCTACTTTGATGTGTTTTCGATCAAGGTCAACTCAAGAAAGATCCTACTTTTTCTCTATGGCCAACCACTCAGTTCATTTTTTGTGTCTGAAAAGCAAGCCTTCAGCCCCAGTTGAAAGAAAATGTTAGCAACTGATGCTCCAAGTATCAACCTGACTTAGATAAAAGAGTGACAGATAAATGCTTCAGCTCTTGCCTATAGCATGTGCACGACGCACTCAGGACTGCAGAGGCCAATGGAAACTACCCCACTGCAGACCCACCTGAGGCTCTAAGTCCAGGACACAGACCCGTCCCTCATCAAGAACCGAATGAACAGCTTCCACCCTGGTGCCGTACAGGGGACCTTTGTGCTCACCATACTCCAGCATCCCGCCAGGACGGGACAAAGGAAACGAGCTGCTTCTGTAAGTCAGCACTGGTAGAATGTAATGACAAATGCCCATAGGATGGAAGGTAAATACATAGATTTTTCTGGGGAAAAAAAAGTTGGTTAATATTCAGCAGGAGAAAAGAGTATTGGAGAACTATGCCTTATCTATTTCCTCAAGTTCTCTGAAATGTGCAATCCAGTTCTGTTCCTTTCTAAGCCCAGAGCTGCTGTGCTAGGACACCAACGTACATTTCCTTGCTCAGCTCTTCAGAAACGAGAGAAGCTGCCCCAGGAGCTTTGGATAACGCATAAAAATGGAGAAGTTATTTTGAATGTCAAACAACCAGCAGCAAGAATTAGCTTCTGCAGCCCGGCAGAGGAGGCAGGTGTCAGGATGAGGCCTGTGCCTTTGGTGCGGGTTCAAGCGTGTGTTCCGAGACTGTGCCCGGAGTGCACGGGTCACTTAACCATCCTCCAGGCTTATTTGTTCCGGGAGGACTAACCGTTATTAAAGTATCTAATTACACCCTGCTTTCACAAGATTCCATAGTTAAAAATACTTTTCCAGAATCGCAAACCCAGTTTTCTAAATCGAACCCAGAGGGAACAAACTCAGAGTCTGACTCCTGTTCATCTTGTCACTAGGGGATACTTGTCATCTTTCACTCAGTAAATTAAACTCAATTCTCAGGCAGCCTTCACTCCCAGTTTCAAGTTTGTTAGAGACAGACCATGTTTTAAATCTGTGCACCCCCAACCGTTTGCCAAAGGCATCAGTGCTTTGCAAGGATAGACTTATTGCTAGGAAAGGCGAATAAGGAGACTTGAGGTGCCGTGGTGCATCTCTCCTTCATATGAGCAGTCAAAATAACTGAGGGTTGCTTCCCGCTAGGCACAGGCGCAGTCTAGGATTGGAGAGCACACAGGTCAGTCTCAGAATTGACAGGCACATGGCAGACACTGCTAAACTAATTGACTGTGATGAATTCCGTTAGCCAAAGGCTAGGATACTATTGGGGCCTGACTGTCCTAGCTTGCCAGTCTTCTTAGTCACCTGTTGGCTGCAGAGCTCAGCTGTACGGTGGCCTTTTTTGCAGTTTCCTGTTTTATTTCGAGACAGTCTTGCTAAGTCACCACGTTGCCCATATTGTGCTTTCATTTACAACCCTCCTGCCCACCCAACCTTCCAGAGTGCTGGGCTTACAGGAGCTTACAACCACACCCGGCTGGAAGACGTCTATAAATTGTAGAAAAACCAAGACATTTACATAGTATTCATCACTGGCATTCCAATTTCTCCGTTTTGTTTTTTGGTACCGGGGATCGAACTCGGGTCCCTCCTCTCGCGCAGCAGGCGGCTCCCTCCGTTTTTGGTAAGAAGCTGTTGCGCGGGTCCAGTTGGAGAGGGTCTCTGCCACAAGCTCCGCCCAGTACCAAGCGGGGCGACGTTAACAAACCGGGCGGCCGGGCGGGCTCCCATCCACGCAGCGCCCACCCGACCCTGGGTCTGGACTGTGCCTTGCCGCTCGCGAAAGGCGACCTGGAAGAACAGCCCGACCCGAGGCCGGTCGGCAGTGCCGCCTGCCGGGTGAAAACGTCGGCTGAGGCTCGGCGCGCGCCCAGTGGGAGGGAAGCGGCGACCCGCGCGGCGCAGGAGGCGCAGGAGCGCGCGAGCTCTGCACCCGAAGGGAGCTGGCTTCCTCCCTGCCGAGGACTTTTACCACAGATAACGGTTTCCTTTATAGTAGCAGAAGTTAGTATTTGTAGAAACTGTGATGTCAAAATATTTAACTATTTTGACTTTTTTTCTTGTTTTTGTTTCTGGGGTTTTCTGCTTTAAAATATATACATATACATATACATACATACATATATATCCAGTTAGCTGAAAGAACTTTTAATTTCTAAATAAAACAGCATTAAGTATATGGTTTTATAGAAATTAGCTTTTATTTAGCAACTAGTGGTTACACTGTGCAAATACTGTAATGACTTCTGATTTTTGTAATAACAGAGCATGTCAAACGAAAAGCTGATGTTGAGTGTACTAACATTTCATTTTAAACTGTTCTTCACAGACTGAATAAAAACCCGCAGTCGGTTAAAAAAAAAAAAATTAGCTTCTGAGTCTTACCTGTGACTATGTATGAGGCTGTCAAATGTTTCCTTCGACACATAGTGATACGCCCATTCACCTCATAGCCCTTCGGGAAACGAGTAGAGTCTATTAAAAAAGGGAATGAAAGGTTTCAGAATCTTCAAAATGTTTTTATTTGTTACCAGTATGTATTTGTATAAAGGTGTCCAATAAAAATACATGATCAGATAAGTAAATAAAATGCTAGAACCAAAAAGAGAAACCAGAATTGCTGGTAAGAAAGTACATGTTCAAAAAAATCAGTTAATCTGTCAGTCTTCATTGAGAGTTTATAGTGTGGAAAAGACCGTGTTAGGCTGCTCCTAAAGGAACACCTGCTGTTACCTCAGAAGAGGCACCCGTGGGTTGTGTGTGGGCCCAGCATGCCTTATGCAACACCAACAATCTCGAGTTTGTACGTTACATTTCTGATTATCTCATTTATTCCCCCACATTCCTGGAGAGGTGAAATGTTACTGTCCACATCTACTGATAAGCAACTGAAGCTTCTGGAGAGTAACCAACTTGTTCACATTCATCAGATAGTGAAAAGCAAAGCTGAAACTAAAACCAAGTATTCTGCCTCTTCCTACACTGTTTTTTTCTGCTATTCTGATTGTCTCAGATTTGAGGCAGAGAAAGCCCGTGACTTTCTGTAGCCTTGCGAGATGCATTAATGCCCATATGGGAATCATGATCAGTTTTGGAGATTACTAAGAGGGAAAGACTGGCCAGGTCTAGACTCCATCTGATTCTTTGGTATGAACTGATAGAATTGTACAAGTTCATCAAATATCTAAAAGTGACTTACTATCTGCTCATCTACTTTTTCAACCAACACACGCTATGTGCCCATGAAGTTCCAGTCATTTCATTAGGCTCTGAAAACTCTGTAACACACACTTCAACTCTGTCTTGCATGTTGCAGCGCTAACCTATTTCCCACTACAATGAAGTCCCTCTCTCTCTCTTTCTCTCTCTCTCTCTCTCTCTCTCTCTCTCTCTCTCTCTCCCTTTGTCCAGGCAACAGTGGCAACATGCGTGCCAGGCACACACTCTATTACTGACCTACAGTCAGCCCTTTAACTCTTTTATTTTGAGACAAGGTCTTGCTAAGTTGTCCAGCCTGGCCTCGAACTTGTCATTTTCTTGTCTCAGCCTCCTGAGTAGCTGGGATTATATGTGTTTACCACCATGGCCTACAACAAATTACCCTTGGTCATAATGTTTTCTGAATTTTCATTTGACAGAGTTTATGATGAATCAGATCAACATCTGATGACATCAACAAATGGAAATGACCAAAGAGGGACTTGAAGTATACCTTAAAATATCAAAGGAATTACAGATCCTCAAGGGGCTTAAAAAGCACGTGTCATCTTGGGGTAATTTTTGTTTTTTCTTTATTTGATCCTCTCTTCATATCCTAAGAGTTCCTACACAGCTTCCCACTTAAAACAAAAAAATATAGCAAGAACTTAAAGCTCCCAAGTGACACCGAATTGTGTTCATCTAAACCTAAGATGAGTCCTTCTCCTCTGTTTTTGTTGGACTGAAATTTTATAAGGTTAAAGTCTATGAGTTCCTGCATAATCTGAGGTATCTATTTTGCTTTGTTTTAAAGACAGGGGTCTTGCTATGTAGTTCAGGCTGGCCTTGAACTCACTATGTAGCCAAGGCTGGCCTCAAACTCTCAGCGATCCTCCTGCCTCGGCCTCCTAAATGCTGGGGTTATAGGCATGCTTGGCTCCTTCCCCACCCTGTCATACCCTTGGTATGTGTGAGGGTCCTAACTGATTTCCACATTCCTCACTCAAAGATTTTCATTTCACCTGGGTGTGGTGTCACACACCTGTGATCCAAGGGCTCTGGAAGGCTGAGGCAGCATGGGCAACTTAGTGACTTACCAAGACCCTTTATCACAATAAAAAGAAAGAAAGACATGTAAAAGGGGTTGGGAACACAGCCCAGTGCAAAAGCCCTGGGTCCAGTCTTCAGTATGCCCCTCCCAGTCATCTTAGTACCCTGTCACAACTTTAGCCCCTTTCACGTGCATTAGAGACTATGAATTATCTACTTTCTATGGACTTGAAATCAAAAGTTCTATCTCAAGTCTTTTTCTTCTCTATTTTTACAACAAAGAATGTTTCCTTAGAGTGATTTTTAGAGATTTTTCTGGATTACCCCTACTATGGAAGAATAATAGATTATAGTTTTAGAATGCAGCTCTTCAATGTTTTAAAAAGCAGACACAGCTGTAGGAGAAGTGAACAGAGAAGTCTGAAAGGTCACATCTGAGGGATGGTGGTGATGGTGAAGTAAAGGAGCCCTAGGTAAAAGGAAATCAGAAAATCACCATGTATGGTAAAAATATTCTAAAAATTTATATAAAGTTATGTATGCAAATATTAAAATTTTTAGAAAAAAAATAAGCTGAGTGAAGAGCCAAGCACAGTGCTAGGAAATGGTAAGTACTGAATCAGCGCTGGCTTGTTGCTAAATATCAGATTTCCTGAACGGTCATCTGTAGATTGTTAGAAATGGAGAAAACAGAGTCACCTTTAAAAGCCCTCGCTGGCTTCTGCTGGACATCAGTCCTCTTTATTAAAATGAGTGCAGGGTACCAGATAGGGCTGTGCAGTGACACCTCGGGTGGGCTTTGCCGGGTTCCCTAGGTCGGGAGAGGGAGGCCGGGTCCCAAGCGTAGGCTGGCAAGAACTGGAAGTGCAACCATGAAGTTGAAGGAGACAAAACCGAGGCAAAAGCCACCACATCGTGGTCAATTTCAGACAAAGGGCATTAAAGTTGTGGGAAAATGGAAGCAGGTGCAGATTGACCCAAATATGTTTGCAGATGGACAGATGGATGACTTGGTGTGCTTTGAAGAACTGACAGATTACCGGTTGGTCTCCCCTGCCAAGAATTCCTCCAGTCTCTTCAAAGAGGATCCCAAGAAGAGAAAGGCACAAACAGTTTCAGAAGAGGAGGAAGAAAGACAAAGAAAAAGATCAAATTGAAGAAGAATAAAGATGTGGTACTAGTTACTGAAGAAACCTCTACCCAGAAAGAGTTTGAGGTCAAAGATCCTGAGCCAGAGCCCCATGGAGATGACACTGTTTGTCCTGGTCCAGAGGAAGGGAAAGTAGCATCAGAAACCCTGGTACAAACTGTTCCAAAAAAGAAGAAAAACAAGGGGAAAGAAAAAATTAGAGCCTTCCCAAAGCACTGCCCCTAAGGTGCCCAAAAAAGCTAAGACATGGATGCCTGAAGTGCATGACCAGAAAGCAGATGTGTCAGCCTGGAAGGACTTATTTGTACCTAAGCCAGTTCTCCGAGCACTCAGCTTTCTAGGCTTCTCTGCACCCACACCTATCCAAGCCCTGACCTTGGTGCCTGCCATCCATGACAGGCTGGACATCCTGGGGGCTGCTAAGACAGGAAGTGGGAAAACTCTTGCCTTTGCCATCCCAGTGATGCATGCAGTGCTGCAATGGCAGAAGAAGCCTTTGCCCATCCCAAGTAACGCTGGAGTGCCATCTGGAGAGACCCAGACAGAGGCTGGAGCTGAGACTGAATCACCAAGCAAGGCCGGAAGTGAGTCTGCAGTGCTGCCCAGTGAGGCTGGAGTTGAGACTGTAGCACTCCCCAGTGATTCTGAGTTGAAGGCCAGAGCCAAGACCCATGCCTCCATCTCAGACCAGAGCCTGCTCTGTGATGCTGCTGCTGCTGGTGAAGGGCCTTCTTCTCTGATAGAAGAGGAACCTGTCCCCAAACAGATTGAAGCTGAGGAAGAAATGCTTGATGGAGAACTGACTGGTGAGTTAAAACAGGAGTTAGATGACAATATTGCTACCTATAAAACACATCCAAAGCGTCCCCTGCTTGGGCTGGTTCTGACTCCCACATGAGAGCTGGCCGTCCAGGTCAAACAGCATATTGATGCTGTGGCCAAGTTTACAGGAATTAAAACTACTATTTTGGTTGGTGGGATGTCCACACAGAAACAGGAGAGGATGTTGAACTGCCATCCTGAGATTGTGATTGCCACGCCAGGACAGCTGTGGGAGCTTGTTAAAGAAAAGCACTCTCATTTAAGCAACCTTCAGCAGCTCAGGTCCCTGGTAGTAGATGAACTGGACCTGATGGTTGAGAAAGGTCATTTTGCTGAGCTCTCACAGCTGCTAGAGATGCTCAATGATTCCCAGTACAACCCAAAGAGACAGACACTTGTTTTTTCTGCTACACTGACCCTGGTACATCAAGCTCCTGCTCAACTGCTTCATAAGAAGCATGTTAAAAAAAATGGACAAAACTGCCAAACTTGACCTCCTCATCCAGAAGACTGGCATGAGAGGCAAGCCTAAAGTCACTGATCTCACAAGGAATGAGGGCACAGTGGAGACGCTGACAGAAAGATCCATTGTGAGACAGACGAGAAAGACTTCTACCTGTACTACTTCCTAATGCAGTACCCAGGCCGCAGCTTAGTGTTTGCCAACAGCATCTCCTGCATCAAACGCCTGTCGGGACTCCTCAAAGTCCTGAATATCATGCCATTGACTCTCCATGCCTGCATGCACGAGAAGCAGAGGCTCAGAAACCAGGAGCAGTTTGCCCAGCTGGAAGATTGTGTTCTCTTGGCAACAGATGTGGCAGCTCGAGGTCTGGATATTCCTAAAGTCCAACATGTCATCCATTACCAGGTCCCTCACACCACAGAGATTTACATCCACTGAAGTGGTCAAACTGCTCGTGCCACCAGTGAAAGCCTCAGCCTGATGCTGATGGGGCCTGAGGGTGTAGTCAACTTTAAGAAGATTTACAGGACCCTCAAGAAAGATGAGGATATCCCACTCTTCCCTGTGCAGACAAAGTACATGGATGTAGTCAAGGAGCGAATCCGCCTAGCTCAACAAATCGAGAAGGCTGAGTACCAGAACTTCCAGGCTTGTCTGCACAATTCTTGGATTGAGCAGGCAGCGGCTGCCCTCGAGATTGAGCTGGAAGGAGAGATGTATAAGGGAGGAAAAGCAGACCAGCAAGAAGAGTGTCGGCGACAAAAGCAGATGAAGGTCCTGAAGGAGCTGCGCCATCTGCTCTCCCAGCCCTTGTTCAAGGAGGACCTGAAAACCAAGTATCCCACTCAGTCTGGCAGGCTGCCCCCGGTCGCTGCTGCCCCGAGGAATGGTGAGTCTGCGCTGAGCTGCCTCTCCAGACAGAAGAGGAGGCCCAGAGAACAGCGGCAGGCACCGCTGCAGCCAAGCACAGGTGCTGTGTGACCACTGCCCAGTCAGGCTGTGGGAGGCCCAACAGCACTGTCTGTCCCCCTCTGATCCTGTGACTCCCTCCTTCCTTCCTCCGTGTGCCACTCCACCACCCCCATAAAGAAAATCTGCTCTTCCTCCCTGTAGCAAGAGAAACCCCATGCAGATTTGTGTCGTGGAGTAAGAATTCTATGCCGCAGCTTCATCTTTCTGTACTCGTGTTTACAGGCTTCTTGTGTGTTCAGCTTGTTCTCTTGAATTAAACAAATGGTCAGAGAAAAAAAAAAATGAGTGCAGCTGGAAATACTTCAGCACTACCCCTTATGTCCTAAAGGACAGACATACATGACAAAGATGGCATAGTTCGGTAAGATCAGCCCTTAGAAGAGGTAAAGTTTTATTAAGTGACTAAGAGAGAAGCACAGAACGTACGTAGCACAGCACTTTGAAAATGGCCGGGGTTAAATTCAATGAGTTGTCTTCTCAGTTCATTGACTCCAACACCAGAAGGCCCTAAACACAAAAGTCACATCCAGAGTCATCAGACATGGATCAGTATGTGGTGAAATTACTTCAGTGGTTCTATCACAGAAACTTGAGCAAATATTTTTAGGGAAATTACAGAACAAGCCCAGAAAACTCTTGGAAACTTTCCTGGTGGCCGGGAGTAACTCACACAGCTGACTGCTGGGAGCTGAGGCAGGGATGGTGGGACCCTGACATCCAGCGCTCTGAGGTAACACTGGGCGCTGGGAGAACTGGCTGCCCTTGACTCTGATAATCTGAGACATCTTGCATTTCTACTTCAAATAAAACTGCTACTGAATCCCAACCAGAAATTGGCCTTGGTGACCACAGAGTCTGTGACTTCCAGATTCAGGACCCGTTTGCAGTGGGTGGGGTCAGCAGCAGCTTTTCCGGTGGGAAGTGGAGCTGACTCCTGTGCAGCCCCCTGGGCGACGCTTAGATGGGGCCAGGCTGGGATCAGTGCCCTGCTGCTCTGCCTGGGGTCCTGAATAATTCCCGAACAAAGGGCCTTGCTTTCCACTTTGCCCCAGCCCTGCTGATTTGGCCTCTCCTGCCTGCCAGGCATGTTGCCTGCTCTCGGGGCTGCCCTGCTCACTGTGAGCAGGGGCTGGGGCAAGAGGCAAGTTTCCACTGCTATTTGCACAACTTTGCACACACGGTGGCCACAAAATCAGGTCTCTCTGCTCAACATTTCCCTGGGCCAGGGCCGGGGATTTAGTTCAGTGGTGCCGCTGCCTGCCTTGCAAGCACAAGGTCCCGAGTTTGACCCCCGGTACCGCAAAAAAAGAAAAAATTTCCCCGGGTTTTTAGCATCAAAGATACAGTACAAAAGATGTAGACTCTTTGCTAAAGGATGTTTGAGAGACAGGGCCTTATTATATAGCTCAGACCGTGTAGTCCAGGCTGGCCCCAAACTCATAGTGATCCTCCTGCCTCTGCCTGCCAACCAACCCCAGTTGTTGTAAAGGAGATTTCCTAAGAAAATGGGCTGTAAGGATTTCTTTTCATAATATAGATTAATGGCCCAGAATGGGAGTTACACTATCTATGCTTATAGAACAAATTCTAAACAAGCAAAAAAACCCTCCTTTGTAGCCTTGTCATCACACACATTGATACACACCGTGCCACACTACATTCAACTGGAGATAAACATTTTTGTAAAGCTTGCTACAGTAAAAGATGACTTATAAGCACGGGAAGTAGGCTTTAAAAAAGCTATTTACAAGGCGCTCCCTAAAGAATTTCCTCTTTTCCCACCGCTCCCAGGGCAGGACCCCAGCTCCGGAGGACCTCGCAGGGGCGCGGCTCGCACGTACCCACGAGCACGAGCACGGCCAGGCGGGGCCGGGCGGGCGGCACTGGTACCTGGCCACCTCCTCTTACGGGGCCACCGGGCCGGCCGAGGCGCGACTTCCTGCGACAGAGGCGCAGGCTGCGGCGGAAGCCAGGGCGGGGAGGCGAGCACGGATGAGACGGGCCGCGCTGTCTGTGCGAGGCGGGCGCGGAAGAGGCAGGGCGTCTCCGGGAGAGCGCTGGGGCGGAGCTCGGGGGGCGGGGCGCGGAGGTGCCTGTGAGGGGCCAGCGTCTTTCCCTCAGAGCCCGCGGTTCCTGCTCTCCCGCGCCGGCACCTCCACGTCTGGAAAGCGCGTCCGCAAACGGCATCCGGCGGACGGACACGGACCCGGCTGCCGTCCTCACCCACCCAGAAAGAAGCTCTGCCCGCTGCCCGCTGGTCCCTCCTTTTCGGGAAGAGAGAAAGGCAGACCAGAACACGTGGGGACCGAGATGACCGGGACCGACTCGCGGGACGCTTGGCTTTCAGCTGACTCGGAGCCCGCGCCCGCGCGAGCCTTCAGTCCCCCGCGCGGAGAACACAGCGCTGCCTCGGGCTTGTTCAGTTATGAGTAAGATGCAGAACCGTAGGGAAAACACAAAAACAGGACACACATTTTTAAACATCTCCCAAGAAAGCTGATTTTAAAAAAAGAAATAATTTGCTTTGCCTTTAACTTGCATTTCCTGTAAGTAATCTCTCTGCTGGTTACGGGATTTTATTTTCTTCCTTAAACAAGGGTTCGTTGAAATGTAAAACTGGCCCTGCCCAGGGGTGGCCAGGCACAGGTAAGCAGTGAAGAAACTGTACTGGCACCTGCAGCACCCAGAGCTGGTCCAGACTCTTGTTTCTGCTTCCGCGGGACCTCCAAACAATTGTTATAAACTCCAAGAAAAAAATTTTCAGATTACTTTGTACCTGGTTGTTTATGCAACTGTTTGTATCACTGCAGTAATATATAAGGAGAATTTGTTCATAGGATAAACTGATCTGTATCATGTTCTTTTCTCAACCCTTTTTTAAAAATAGGCATTTTAGACTGGGTGTGGTGGCACACGCCCGTAATCCCAGCACTTGGGAGACAGAGGCAGGAGGATCGCTGAGAGTTTGAGGCGAGCCTGTCTCAAAAAATAAACAAACAGGGCTGGGGATGTAGCTCAGTGGTGCGGTGCCTGCCTGGTAAGCACGAGGCCATGAGTTCACTTCCCAGTACCAAAAAAAAAAAAAAAAGCATTTTAAAATACAAAGAAAACACTCCAATATCAGTTCCCTCTTCTGATAAGTAAGCACATTTTTCTGACTGAGATATGTCAACAGGTTTGAAAGGAGATGTTTATTGAGGGATAGATTCATAAAGCTTAATTACTTTCATTTTAAAATATCTCCATAGTCAGTTTGTTTGTTTGTTTAGAGACAGGGTCTTTCTATGTGGTTCAGGCTGGCCTTGAACTCATAGTGATCCTCCTGCCTCAGCTTTGCCAGTGCTGGGATCACAGGTATGAGCCACCATGCCCAGCTGCACTAAATCAAATATTTAATCATTGATCTGACCCTTAAAATATTATCTCTTCTCCTTAAAAATCATCCAGTTAAGCATTCATTGTGTGGCACTGAAAAACCTTGTACACAGCTCTATGTGGGTGCCCAGGAAATCAAACAGTTTACCTTCTGAAAGTTCCTCTGGACGTGTGTTGAGTGCAGAAAGAGATGTGAAAAAGCTAAGCCTTTCAGAAGAGCAAGCCAGCCATCAAAGAAAGCAAACGACCTGAGCAGGCATCCATGTCACATTAGCAAATGCCTGACGGGGTAAGGCCTGGCAAGGGCTCCAAGACCCACTTGTCCTTACTCTGACACTGACTACAAGACCCTTCCTGGGATCTTTTTATCCTTGAAGACTCTTGATTGGGATAAAATGGGATTTGAAGCCGGGTACGGGTGTACAATCCTGTAATCCCAGGAGGCTGAGGCAGGAGGATTCCAAGTTGCAAGTGTTTCAAATTAAAAAATAAAAAGAGGTTGGGGATGGGGCTCAGTGCACAGGCCCTAGGTTCAATCCCTAGCACTGGAAATAATAATAATAATTAAAAGGACATAAGAAAGAGAGATTCCTGCCCCTCTCTCAAAGGCATCACTGTGCAGCGCTGTGCTGTACGGGCCTGTGGTGGACAGCGCAGCAGGGCCAAGGTGCAGCAAGCAGCCTGTGGCCTGAACAGCCTCATCCGTCTGAAAGCTAATGTCCTCTCGGCTGCCCCTCTACCACAGGGGACCAAAATCCAAAGCAAATTGATTTTGGTGGTTGACTAGACATCTTGAAATAGCCATATTTTCTGGATTTTACATTTTCAACATTTTATTTTATTTTCTACTCTTTTTGGTACTGGAGATCGAACTTGGGACCTTGCACTTTCGAGGCAGGTGGAGGAACCACTGAGCTGAATCCCCGGCCCTGTATTTTCTACTTTTTTGGTGCTGGGGATAGAACCTAGGCCTTGCACCTGCCAGACAAGTGCTCTGGCACTGAGCGGCACCCCCGCCCCCAGGCTTTCTAATTGGCCTCCTAACCACGAGCCAGGCCAGCAGCCGCGAGGCACTGCAGGTCACATTACCCCTCACTCCCCATCAGGTGAATGCTGGCGTGCCTGCCTCAGTGTCTGGCATCAAGCACTGACTGCTCCCTCCTTGAGCTTCCACAAGGACCAGGCTCGGGCACTTGAGGCTGCGCCTATGAGGGCCCCGTAGGGCTGGTCACCCCTGAAGGACAGGCTTCCTTCCGGACAGTAACCCCAGTGACCTCAGGCGCGCCAGAGCGGTCCAGGCACTGCCCTGAGCACTTTCCCTGTGGAGAGAATCCTCTGCTGTGGAGACCCGGCCAGAAGGGCAGAGAGGTGGAGTTCCAGGGTAACAGACCCAGCCTCACACCAGACAGCAGGCCCAAGCCCACGGGGCCTCCCCTGTGCCCCCCCCCCCGCCGGCCCTCAGCCTCTGCCACAGCCTGGGGCTCAGCGCTGAGTGAGGAGAACAAAGAAGAACAGGTGTAATGTACGGGAATTAAAAGAGACCAATCCCAAACATCGGGTCAAGCATAAAACTCAAATTATCCCTGACAGACCAACTACCTCATGGAAAATGGGAATTTAGAAACAATGTAAACCGTGACTAGCTCACTTACTTAAGTGAGTGGTTACCAACTCTGCCCTCCCAGTGCTGCCTTTCATAACTACTATTTGTGCCAATATTTCTATTCCTATGAAATGAAATCCATAGATAACATAGCCCACTGTACATGTGACTAAAAATCCACATGGGGGCCAGGGATTTACCTCAGTGGTTCCACTGCCTGCCCGACAAGCACAAGGTCCTGAATTCGATCCTCAGTACCAGAAGGAAAAAAAAAAAAGAAAAAAAATCACATATAGTTTAACTACTATAAAGGGAAAATAAAAAGGCAGTCCTGTCCTACACATACCTACACACCAAAATATAAAACCTTGGGCATGACTTCTCTCAAGACGCTTGTATCCACTCAACAAGCAGCATCGTGGACTTAACAGTGAGAAGATGGGTAGATTTTCTGCAGTACAGAAACAAGGAAGAGCTACGTAGAGTTGGACATGAGATAAAGTGCTCTGCTGAGGGACAACAGCCAGATCACACGTGTATGACATGGAGGAAAACTGCCTTCCCGGAAGAAGGGTTAGTCTGCCGAGGCAAGGGGAAACTGGAGAACAGGCAAAGGAGGCCAAGCAGTCAGCTGGACCCAGGCGAGTCCTGTCCACAGTGCCAGCGATGACAGGTTCCCTGCCCCGCCCCGTACTGGGGATCGAACTCAGGACCTTGCACTTGGTGAGGCACGCGTAGCCCTGACAGTTCTTAAAGACCCCAGGCAGGACCTCTTTGGTCACTAATGATACCAATATTGTCCTGAGGGAGACACTTGATCCTCACCAGGTGTCATCAACAACAAAAGTCATGTGTTGAAGAAAAATAAGCAGCTGCATGCAGATGCTGCATCTCCAGCTCTGTTACCCTCCCTGCAGAGGAGACAGCGTGCAGGACGAATGAGTGTCCAGGACTGCCATCGGTGTCTGTCTGTCCAAACGCCTTTTCCAGGGGGATGGCTGCCCCGACACCACTGCACGTCCAGCGAAGGGACTCCATGGTCCCAGCCCTGGGTATGGAAGAGCTGCCACCCACACTGTGATGGGCTTGGCCAGCAGGAAGGCATCTGTCAAGAGACAGCGGTCACCGAGCAGGTCTCGCACACTGGCCCTGCTGGGCACGCCCACTCTGCTCACGCAGAGCTGGTGCCCCGCCTGGACAGCACTTCCAAGCTTTCTGTCTCACAACTGCAGCCTTTATTGCACTTTTTGTTTGTTTTAGAGACAAGGCCTCGCTATGTAGTCCAGGCTGGCCTCAAACTTACAGTGATCCCACTACATCAGCCTCCCAAGTACTGGGATTATAGGTGTGCGCCTATAATCCACCATGTCTGGCAATTTTAAAAATAAATTTTATTATGTGTGTTTGAGGTTTGCAACCTAATGTTACAGCATACATACAGATACCACACTGTTACTATATGAAGCAAACTAACAATCTCCCATGTTTATTTTTATTCTTATTTTATTTCACTGTTGCACTCAATTATTGTGTAACATCCTTAAATGTTTAAATTATAGCAAAATATGAAATATACATTTAAAAAGCAGCACCAAATACAATATTAATTTTTAATTTACCAGATTCAAATGCTTCTTCATCTATGGTTTTCCATGGAGGCAGAAAACAAGAACGTCCTTTCATTACTGTCCATGCTGAGTCTACCTACATCTCAGCAGCCTAACTGCTGACCTGTTCCACCACACACCTCAAAATGTGTTTCTTAGCTCAAGGTTGAGTCACAGTACAGTGGGCATGATGACAGGGTGTAATAAGAGCTCAGAACAATAAATAAAGTAATAGGGGAGAATAAATAAAATTTTAAAAGCAGCTCAGAGGGAAGGGAAAAGTTGAATGTTCAGGAAAGTCCAGCAGGTGGTGCTGCCTGCAGAGCCAGGGTCCCCGACTGAGACGAGGAGGGGTGGACAGCTTGGGGTGGGTTTGTTCAGGTGACTGAGGAAGACAAAACATAAACCATCTTTGGCACCTGTTAGAACAACTGTTGCCAGGTGTGGTGGTGCATGCCTGTAATGCCAGCACTTAGAAGGCTGAGGCAGGAGGATTGCTGTGAGTTCAAGACCAGCCTGGAATGCATAGTGAGTTCAAAAAAAAAAAAAAAAAGTAGGGCTGGGGATTTAGCTCAGTGGTTCTGTCACCTGCCTCACAAGCACAAGGTCCTGAGTTTGATCTCCGGTGCTGCAAAAAACAAAAACAAAAAATTCCTGTTACCATTTTAAAAAGAGATTAAGGATTACGACACCAGGATTTATATGGGGTCAATTTGAAATACGCAGCAAAATCTGAGATAGACTGTGAGTGTGTGAAATGACATACTCGTGAAGCTGTTCATTGTAATACTGCTCTTAGTAGAAAAAAACGGACAAAACTCACATCTCTACAAAAAGTAATTTGTATACAATAAACTGTTAAAAAAAGATAAAGGGCTCTGTACTAACAGAATCACCTTCAAGATACACGAATTAAAAGTGAGGTGCAGGCAGTGTGCATGTGAGACGTGCAGAGAACACAGGTGGGTACAGCATCCACAAGCTTCAGAGAGAACATGGGGTCAGAGGAGGAAGCGAGGGGCTTCGTATTGAATGTGCTTTTTTAGGGTTTGAATTTTGAACTCTGTGAATGAATTACTTAATAAAATTTTAATTCAAATTTGAAATGAAGTGCATATTATGTTAAAGGCTTAAAAACCAGTGTGTGGGGGCCGGGATTTAGCTCAGTGGTTACACCACCTAACTTGCTAGCGCAAGGACTTGAGTTCAATCCCTGGTACCAAAAAAAAAAAAAGAACAACAAAAAAATCAGTATGTGCACTTGGTAGAATAAAGTATTCTGATAGAATTCTGTAGTTATTCTGGGAAACATATGTGGCTCATTCCAATAGTTCCTTCATTTCTCAAAGCCAGACACAGTAAAAAGCCAAGACAAATGAACCTGTCAGACTAATGTCCTCCAACTAGTTTTCTAACCAAATCCTGGTGATTTGTGAGCCATTTTAGTACCTCTCTTCTAAATTTGAAAAAACCTTTTCAAAGATCTTTTTAAAAACCCTTAAATATAGAAATGTAAAAAGCTTTTCTATATTTCTCAAAATTTTGAAATCCTCTATACGAGAATCTTCTGATAGTATCAAGCTTTGAAACAAAAAAAATACATTTTGCTTTTTTTTTCTTTCTTTCTTTGGTTTTGGGTTTTTTGGTACCAGGAATCAAACTCGAGACCTTGCACTTGAGAGGCAGGCAGTGGAACCACTGAGCTAAATCCCTGGCCTTGACTTTGCTTTTTAAATACTCGGCAGCACACTATTTTACACTGTTCACAGAACACGGGGCTTCGATGCTACTCGGCGGGAACACTGGTGTGACGGTGCCAGCCGTCACTAGTCGAACAGTACCTGAGAGGAGGGGAGAGGATGAAAGAAAAACAAAACCTCTGAGGAAAAGAAAAAGGAGAGAGAGGCAGAGGAGAGACCCCTCTTCCCACTTTATTGCCCTTTATATACCTTTTCCACAACCCCCAACCCCTCCTCTGTACATAATTCGGCGACTAATTATTTTCCAGGGAAAAGGTCAAATGTATCTTTACAACTCCGGGAATAACATTCCCTTGCATTACAGACATTCGAACTCTTTCTATTTAACCACTCTCGTTACAAGTAACCATCCTTGTTTTTGTGCCAGCTGCATATCCAGGATTCATTATGTTCTCAAGAGACTCAGAGGTCTCTGAAGGTTATTTCAACCTTTCGCTCTCCACACACTGGGTGCCACCAGTGAGTGCCCCACGGCCTCTGGAGTGCTCTGCAGGGTGGGGCTGCCCGGGGTTTTCCCAAAGCTGCACAAAGCCCCAGGAAATGGGTGTGTGGGGCATTCATCGGTCCCTCTCAGAACTGAGGCGCTTTGCATTTCTCCTGGGGATGCAGCAATCAAGAGGAAAGGGTACCTGCTTCCACACACTTCTTGTCAATCTTCAGGTCACTGTCTACAGAACAGCACAGGAAAGGGGAATTAGAACTTCAACTGTGTCAGCACTGAAAGCAAAACTCCCTGTGCAGAGGCGGACGTCAATCCCATTCAGACCACCCTGCAGCAGTGCTCTCAGAACTGGCGCTTTCTTGGTGTAATGAGGTGTGTGCTGCTGAATTAGATGAAAACAGATGAAAATGTGTGGCCTGGAGGCGACAGAACAGGACATACTGGGTACCTGTGGGCCTCTGGGGTCCATCCGTAAGTGTGGACAGGCTCAGTCCTGCCACAGAGGTCAAGCTTTGCCCAGGCACACGTAAGTGCTTAATAAACGCCAGCTGATTTCCCAAGCTGAGGTGCATGCAAGCAAATAAGAGAATGCCTCCTGACGCTCACCACACCCATGTGGCTGGAGCCTCCTGGAAGAGCCACTTCCTTCCCTCACACCGCAGATACTGCACAGCTGACCTACAGCTCTCAGCATGTAACGCCTCCCTTGGTTTTCTGAGTAGCAAGGGTTACAGGCTGGTCAGAATATCCTAATGTGTCTTTTTCTCTTTTCTTTTTTTCCTTTTTTTCCCTCTTTCATCTTCGCTTTTTCATGGCACTATGCATTGAATCCTCCTGCCTCAGCCTCCTGAGTGCTGGGATCACAGGTGTGTACCACCACATCTGGCCATTAATGTTTTTAGAGGAGATGTAAAAAATGCTAAGTTTTAAGAAATAACACTATTGGACCACATTGCTACTTCATGTAGAATAGTTAATCCAGACTACCTTGTCTGCAACTTCTGAGATCCATGTCTTTCCTGCACCTCAGTCTTCTCCTCCATAAGGGAACAATAATAATGACTTCCTTACAGTGGTATTTTTATAAGATGTGTATAAAGCAGTTAACACAAAACACCCAATGGGCTTCACAGATCTCTGAATTTGCACCATGGCTGTGTTAGACTCGAGAGCTGCGTGCAAATGTCACCTGTCTTTCCTTGATTTTGCACACTGTTGGGATAATTACATTCTGTGCTACTGCACTATGTGTTACACAGAAAGAGCTTAATAAATAGGTGAACGGAGTTGAATTTTTAAAGCTAGAGGAAATTTCTAGGAGGCTTCAGAGATAAGGGTTTTTTGTTTTGTTTTGTTTTCTAAAAATGTTCTTACCTTCTTCCATAGAAATCGCTGGGTACAGACAAATGGTCAAAGCAGGAAACAACAACAAAAAAGAACACATGCTTTCATTTCCCAGATTAACTCACAACCAGAAAAGCAAAGTGCTGATGTTATTGTAATTAACATTGCAGAATCAGGGGAGATTAGTAACAAGATGATCAGTGACTACCCATAGAAAGGAATATGTTGTAAGCCTGGCAAACCCTACTATGTCCGCCCCAGTAAGCTCTGCTAGGGCTGTATTTTTCTCATTTCTGAATTAATGCATTTGGCTTAGCATTGTTTAGGAACTCAGATCCCAAATGAAAGGAAGAGGGGGAGGGAGGAAGTAAAAAAGAAACAAGGATGACAGTAAGTGCATCTTCAGTACGTAACTTTTTAGTAATCATCTGCTAACTAACCTAGCCCTGGAAGTTTTAAAAGACTTTTTTTTCAGTGTGGGGATCGAAGCCAGGGCCTTGCACACACTGATAGGCAAGGGCTCTAGGACTAAGCTGCATCCCCAGTTTTCCAAAAGTCTTTATCAGTAAAATTTTCTCTACCTCTTGTCTTAGTAGCTTGTCCCCAGGACTATTTTCCCGTCTGGTAAGACTTAAGCAGAGTGGAAAGATGCAGAGAGATGTGTGGCAGCGTCATCTCAAGAGTTAAAAAGGAACAGCTGGTAGTTTAGAAAGTGAACACATTCCGTCAGAAACATCCCCAGTGAGGGGCCATTCACATGAGCATGGGTGGCTCAGCCGCAGTTCTGGACTCGAGGATGTGTGAGGATGCACATTCTGTGAAGACTTGCGAAACATCTAACATCAGTTCCACACAGACTAACGGGCAAGTGCACCTCAACCAGGGGTCACACTCCATCTGATCAGAAACTCTACTCAGCCTCTCTGTTAAATCTTTCATAAATAAAACAGAAAAGTGAGTTAAAGAATTTTAGATCAGGGCTGGGGATTTAACTCAGTGGCCTGGTGGCCGCCTGCCTCATAAGTGGAAGGTCCTGAGTTCAATCCCCGGTAACAACAACAACAAAAAGAATTCTAGATCAGATTTGTTTAAAAACTTTTCCAAAACAGGTGAAATAACTAAAATCACTATGAAGATTATGCCATGAAAATGCTTCTGACACGATACTAGGTTAGAAAGAGTTGAAGCAGCATCACCACTCTGGCCCAGTCATCTGAGTTCTGAGCTCACAACTAAAAGATACAAGAAAACACTGCCACTGAGAAGGAATTACAAAAATGTCTCTGTGGTTGTCATTATCTGTTCTCAGTGCAAAAATCAAGGAAAATGTCCTGATTTGGAGAAGTAAGAATCAAGGAAGGCAGGCCGCCACCTGTCCGTCCGCCGCTGGTGTCTGAATGCTCGGGTCCCCTCCTCCCCGCGTGCCTGCCCCTGCCTGTCCCACTCCTTTTCCAGGGATCGCCTCCCCCCGCGGGTGCCCGCAGACCCTGCCTGTCTGGCCTCACCCCGCTCAGCTGAGGTGGGCAGCAGCTCCGGACCGTGACCGTCGTGGATCTTCCCCAACCGCCGCCGTCGGGAGAAGTTGACAGAACCCCAAGGAGGTTTGAGTGCAAGCCGCGCAGCCTTGCATCGGGCCCGGCACAGTGCACACGAGCTGCAGAGATCTGGAGCGTGACTTAGGGTCACCAGCACATGCGCATTTGCGTTTTCCTGGTCTTCTACAGCACAGCGGGATGACTATAATTTACAGTAATTTAATATATATTGTATAAATAACTCAAGAAAGGAGTTCAGAGTTTCTCAGCTTTAAGAGATCATAAGAGTTTAAGGAGGAGATTACAATTAAAAATAAATCTGATCGTTCTATACTGCACACATGTGTCAGTGATCACGCTGTACCCTGTAAACACGCATGAAGGTCAGGATCCTTTAGGAAAAAGTGTAAGACCGAGGGCCTTACCAAACGCTCCGAGGAGCTGACTGCAGCGAAGAACACCCGGGAAGGAACACACCGGACAAGTTGGAAAGTAAAACAGACCATTATTAGTCTGGCCAGACGGCACTCCCAAAGCAAAATAGCTTAGAGAGGCAACTGGCTCAGAGTCCGAGGCTGTTCTTACAGGGGGTTGAGGGGGAAGTTAACATATAGAATTAAAGAAAAGGGGACAAAGGTTAGTGGTCGACTGTCACGTATTGATGGTCAGCAGACATTTGCAGCTTGTTTTATAGATTGTGATGTCCGGAACATGAGTTCCGGGCAAACAAGGAGTTGAGTAGTTTACTTTGGGACTTTAGGTCTGTTACAGATTTTTATCTAGTGTCCCAAAACTAACAAGCATCTTTATCCATTAACTCACATTTAATCACAATGGGGCTGGAGAAAAGGAACAAAGGTTATGCAGTCTCACAAAAGGCTGAGCCTTGAGAAATATGCGACAGGCCAGGGAGGTGAAGGAAGATGCGGCAGGAAAGGAAGCAAGATGGCGTCTGGAGCAGAAGCTGTCAGCGGCACCGCACGTGGTGTGGTGGGGAGCATAAATGCAGTTGAAATGAAACTTGTGGGTGAGAGAAAGGAAAGAAAACATGTTGCCGACAAATTAAACCAGTGAGATGTTTTTGTTTGTTTGTTTGTTTTTTTTTTTTTTTTTTTTGCGGTACCAGGGATCAAACTCAGGACCTTGTGCTTTCAAGGCAGGCACAGCGCCACTGAACTAAATCCCCAGCCAGAGATGTTTTGACTAATGCCCCTTATTCTGCCTAAAGTAGAGAAAATTTTATAAATGTTTTGTAGTTCAAAGTCCATCTGAGCATCATGAATAATATAGGCTTCCAGGAAATGAGAACATCATGGAATAACACAGGTTAGCAGAGATGAAAGGGACAATTATACATTGCTTAACTTCTGAGCCTTGTTTCTTTTTCTGTGAAGTGAAGCAATGAATGTGCCTCCCTGACAGAGTTATTGTGGAGATTGAATTAACCCACGCACAGTTCTCAGCTCTGCACCCGCCTTGAGTGTTGTTGTTGTTGGGTTGAGTCGTTGTTTCCTAAGGGTTCCGCCTTCCTCTCTGTCCCCAGGCCTTGTTTGGAGCTCAGGACATGGTGGTGCAAAAAGACTTTGAGCCCCTCCTCCTGCCACTTCCAGACAGTCTCCCTGAGAATGAGGAAGCCATGCGGGTTGTTCGTTTGGTTAAAAACCAACAGCCCTTGGTAAGGAAGTCCTTTTATGTCTCATGAAGAATTTTACCAGAGTTAATTACAAACTAAGTCAGATCTGGAAGTAACTTGGCAGAATCCTGTCTCTGGTCACACACAGAGTGGTAATAAAGGTACAGTAAACCGTGACTTTCTCCTGTAGCTTCATTGTGGAAACATTTCTTCCTAGTGGCTTTCTGAAAATTAACACAAGATTTATTTTTGTGAAAAATAAGACATATGTATTTTTATTTTATTATTTGGCTTTTTGCCATTTGTATTTATTTCATTCAGTTTTGCTGAAATTTTTCTCTTTTATTGATGGGAAGCTAAGTAAGGCATCAGTTTGGTTTTCTAGAGTGGTCCTACAAGCTGGGATGTAATTTGGGAGGCCTCTTTGCCTTTGGGAGCGTGTGAATACATGTTTCTGTGAGGTCACCAGAAGCTCAAGAGGCCTAGGTCAAAGGGCCTCTCCTCTCTGAGGTGTGGCTGAGAAGCACAGGGAGCGGGGAGGTCCCTCCCAGGTGGTGGACATGAGTGTTCTGTCCGGGACCCCATTGTGTTCTCTCTCCAGGGAGCTACCATCAAGCGCCACGAGATGACAGGACATCCTGGTGGCCAGGGTCATCCACGGAGGGCTGCTAGAGGGGAGTGGTAAGCTGCAGCAGCGGGGTATAGGTGTGACCAGAGAAACAAGAAAGCTTGGTTGTGGGGCCCCTTTCCTGAGGACCCTCTTTCCTGACTTGGGTTGGGGCTCTCCTAAGTTCTTCTTTTTGGTTAAAACAGTAAAGGGAGGAGGAACAAGTGCTGCAGGGAAAGGCTGTGAGAAGAGCAGGCTTGGGGCACTGGCAGGCCAGCTTGGGGCAGGGAAAGTCTGAAGGGTCCTTGAAGTATCCCGCTAAGGTACGGCAGAGGCAGCTGGGCAGTGGAGACTGGAACTCAGGGAAGAGTTTCAGACTAGAGATAAAGACTGCAGAATCACTATTATCTGTGCTGTTATCCTGTTTACACAGGGTGAACTGAGTATAAAGGTCGGGGGACAAGAGAGAAATGGACACACGCTAAAACTATGTGAGAGTGTGTGGGGTGTTAACCCAGGGAGACAGCCAAACAGTTTTCTTCTTTACATTAAAGCTGAACTTAAAAACTTAACAAGCATAATCGCCAAACTTCCACCACAGTGTTATAGGTGACTTCAGCAAGCACTGCAGGTAATGTGGTGTCCATCGGAGCTCCACTGCTGTGTGGAGTAGAATCACCCACCTCCCAGGATAACTGCTGTGCACAGAGTGTGGTAGGAACTGGTTTCTTTTCTCTAAATTCCTGGAGGCAGCCGTAGACCTGCAGCAGAAGAAGGGTGGGAGAACTGACGTTGGTAATGTGCCTACTGACATTCTGGATTAAGGCTCCCAGAGGGAAGAGGCAGCCTGGGCAGCTGCCAACACTACAACATGGCACTGTTGGCCTTTAGTACGGTGTGTGTCTTTAGAGGCTGAGGAGGAATGAATTCCAGTTTGGTCTTCAGAGACGTGAGTATTGGCTGCCAGTAGGAAATTGGACAATTTCACCTCTGGACAATTTCACTGGGAAGAAATTCAAACTTACTCTTCTTAAACCAAGTAAAGATATAGTTTCTAGGGCTGAGAGCAACAGGGAGGTGTGGAAGATGCACACATCTCGAGGAGGGTTCTGTGGTCTATAGTCCTGGGAGGCCTAGAAACAGAGCAGAGCATGGGCTGTGTGGCTCAGGACCAAAAAGGACCTGAATAAGAGGCCAGGTGTGCTGGGGATGCTTATCTGTCTTCTGCTCTGACCTTTGGGTGGTTTCTCATTCCTCCAATTCTCCAGAACAAATTCATTTGAAAAAATTCCAACTTTGCCTCCGCTGATTCTTAGGAATTGTTCCTGTGCCACGATCTAGGGTTGGGCTAAGTACATCAAAGCCTAGCTCTGCAGTGCAGACCTTAATCTTTTGTTTTGTTTTGAGATAGGGTCTCACTATGTAGCCCAGGCTGGCATCGAAATCAGTGATCCTCCTGCCTCAGCCTCCCAAATGCTGGAATTACAGCCATGCACCACTACACCAAGCCTCATATTTCAGGAATTAAGCCTCTTCCAGATGAAGAAATAAGGTCCATGGGGCCAGCTCAGCCCAGCCTTTTCCATCCAGTTCTGTGATGCTGCTGCTTCCAGCTCTACTAGCCACCAGCACTCAAGTTTACCTGAAAGTGCTCAAGGCTCACAGGGCAACAGCAGCTGCCCACTGGCCACAAAGGGGTTGACACCCTTCCCAGTGGTAACAGATGTGCAGTTCTCAGTTGGTGGCAGAGCAGCAAACTCTTGGACGAAGGCCCATCTCTTCCTCCTGTCTTCTCAAAAAGACACGCAGACCTCTTATCACCTTATCTACAGCTCAAGGCCTTTCTGGTACACTGTCCTGCTGGAAGCACAACCATAAACATCATCCTAAACAGTGCAAGTGCTCCAGAAGGCTTGCAGGCTGCTAAAGGAGAAAAGAATTTCGTTAATGCCTCCTGCTGCCCCAGACCCGCTGCCAGGCCCTATAAGAACCCCAGTCTCAGCCTGACTGCACGGCCCCTTGGCAGTGCACCTGGCCCAAATATACTCTTGTCTTTGCTACATTCCTTGTCTCTTGGTAAATTCTTTTACCAGCCCTGCCTTACTGGCCCTCTCCCCTCTCAGGGCAGGCAATACCCATAACGAAATTAAAGTCCCTGTCTTAGCTGACCCCTGGGAAAAGGCCTAATTGAAGTCAAGAATTTTAAAACAGGTGGTCAGTCAGGCCTGTAACCCCAGAGCTCAGGAGGCTGAGACAGGCAGATTGTCATAAATTTGAGGCCAGCCTGGGCTACACAGTGAGTTCAAGGCCAGTGTAAACTATATAGTGAGACCCTGTCCTAAAGAGCAAAATAAAATAAGTGATGTCAGAACTTCTTCATTCATGGGAAAGATGTTGGCAGTTTAATTTTAATGAATATAATATTAACATGCATCGTAAGACTGAGCATATTTCACCCTTAAGTGAAACACTGTATTCAAGGTAACTTCAAGTGGATCTTTCTTAGTAATATTTATTCAGAGCAACAAAATTATAGTAGTAACATCTGCCATTGTGTAATGATGGTATTTTAGCCAAATTTGAAAAGAAGAAATCTTCAGGGTAAGATACACCCAAAGAATTATAGATGTCTCATTTCCTGACCTTAAAAAGAAGAATAGTTGAGTGAGTTTGAGGCCAGCCTGGACTGCATAGCAAGATCCTATCTCATCCCCCCCCCCCACTGAAAAAAAACTTTAAAGAATAAAAAGAGGAACAATTTATTTTTTGGTGGGGGTACTGGGGATTGAGCTCGGGACCTTGAGCTTGTGAAGCATATGGTGGCACCACTGAGCTAAATCCCTAGCCCAAGAGGAACAATTTTTAAAAGCACCTTATTTGTCTAGACTTGGGCTCAAGAACAAAGGAGGGGAATAGCTGATAAGGTGCTGCTAGTGGCCACTGCGGTGCCTGCTTTGTGACCCCAGGGGCCTTCAAGATTGGTGCAGAAAACAGCAGCAGCATTCTTTCCACCTAACTCCTTCCTTCCTGAGCTAAAAACTGGCCACTTTCCTCTGAGGACCACACAGAAATCCCCGTGAGTGACAGGGGAAGCCGTGGGGAAGCAGCTCCTCTGGTCTGAATGTTTCTGTCCCACGAAATTCCTCTGCTGAGATCCTCATCCCCAGGGTGGCTCTAGGAAGTGGGGACGTGGGAAGGAGGAGGTTGCCTAGTGGGGAGGAACACTCACCCCTTCCCACGTATGGGCCAGGAAACCGCAGCATGAGCCTTCAACAGACACCCACACAGCCAGTGCCCACCCTGGGCTTTCAGCCTCCAGGCCACGGGGAGAACATTTCTGATGCTCACAACCTGCTCAGTTTGTGGCACTGCCACAGCAGCCAGAATGGAGCAGGACAGCTGTCCTCGCCACAAGAGGCAAAGCCCAAGCCATGGCGCCTTGCTCACCTTCAGCAGAGCCTGCAGCCACGGGGAGCGCAGCAGGTCGTACAGGAGACTCTCCACTCATGTCGCGGCTATAGAACAGACTCAGCTCTCACAGCAGGAGCCTCAGGATGCCAGAGAGGCCTAGAGGAGAGGAAGCCCGAGACCAGGTGGCCAGAACAGCAGGTATGATCGTGAGAGGTAATCAGATGGCTGGGCAAGTCCCCAAGGAGAGTAAATGGCCCAGCACTGGAGGGCAGATCTGGCTTCAGGCCCTGCTCAGCACTCACTGGCTGAAAACCAGTTCCTTAGGGCAGCTGGGAAGATGCTGGCTTTCTGGTAGGGCTGCAGCTGACCCTGGATGAGTGGGACCATCACGTGGAGAGAGACTGACACCAGCCCCAGCCCCAGCCCCAGCCCCACAGTCTCGCAACTGCTCTCCTTGTGTCCTCTCTTCAGCCTGTGGTTTATCCCAAATCTTCCAGTCGTCTTCTGGATCTGCTTTCTCTAACTCAGGGTCACTTATTTTTACCCATTCTGAATATTCTTATTGAAATTGTTACTGAAAAGCTCTAACTGCCAGTAGGTTTTTAATACAAAATTCAATATCCTACTAAATAGACTAAATAGAGTTTAGTGAACAAACCGAATTCAGGACCTTGTGCTTGTGAGGCAGGCTCGGAGCCACTGAGCTAAATCCCTGGCCCATGACTGATCTTTTTCATAAAAATTCTATTTTTGTAGTGATATTCTGAATGTGAATGAGTTATGCAGTTGTAAGTTTACTCTCAATCACTAACTGTAGCAGGGCAATCAGAAGCGTGCACTGCCACAGACCAGCTGCAGTCGATGCAGGGTAGGAAGGGGAGAGGTCTCGGGCCGGCGAGCGAGAAAAGAACCTTCGCAAGCAATGTGCAGGTTCCCTCTGAGAAGTCTCAGGGTCTGATTTATTTTTATATCTTTAAGCAATGGCTAGGAGGCATTGGGCAGAACATGTTTACATTTTAGGTTGCCTTAGCAATTTCTATAGAAATAAAGGTTATTTTTTACTAAACAAAGTATATTTTTCCTAAGCTGATTCATTTCATTGAACATCATGAATACATTTAAAAATTACAATTGTCCCCTTATTTACCCACACCTAAGCAGAACAGAAAGTAACTTAATCAAAATCTCTGTATCAGCGGGGATACAAGCAAGATTTAGTTAATTAAATGTCAAACTTGTGGTCGTCAGCTGGCCCTTGAGAAACTGCACAATGGTTAATATAGTTTGCTATTAGCTCTCTATTTTTTCTATACCTCTATTCATCTTGCTTAAATGTTATTTGGGTTCATGGTCCATGAGCAGGAAATGTTTACAGTACTTTGAGAAAAACTGAGTAACTTGCCTCCTTAATGTATTTATCTGTCTTAACTTTTCTATTTCCCATTTCCCACTGTGTCTTACATCTAAAATCTGTCCTTTCAATCTCTTTATAAGACCCTTTTAGTAAAAAGAAAGTCATCAATAGAAGAAAGGAGTTACAGTGTCAGGAAAACAGAGGGAGTTTTAGGAGGGGTTTCTTTAGAAGTGGGTGTGACAATAGAACTGAGAGAAACAGGAATTTGGGACTTTTGAGCCAGATCAGATTTCAATACAACATTGCCAATTTGCATCATGGAGAATATGTTGTTAGTCACAAATACAATGATTCCTGTGACCAGAGTAACAATTGTAAACATTAGGGCAAGAAAAAATAAAACATGAGGGTACGATGTGTTCCACCCTCCTTTTCCCCCAGCTGGAACTTTGTCAAGCAGCATTGGAGGTTGGTCGGGCTTCGCCAGTGCACCTCCCTTGTAGGGATCACAGGAAATCTACTTCAGTTTTTGCCCAGGCATATTTGGAGTGACAGAAGGTCTTTGTGGTCTAGAAAAGGCCCGCTGGCGATACATACCATTCCCCAGGTTGTCTGCGGTGGAAAGCTTCCTGTCCTCCTTGTCTGGCAAGTCTGCCCCTGTCTGACTGTATCATCCTCACTTCCTGGGCTTCCAAAGGGAATTCAGGACTAGGAAACAGATCAATGAACAGCCCATAGCTCACTCCGCCACACTGGCCATGCAGCTCCCAGCCAGTGGACACGTTTTCATCAGGCTTTCTTGGGCAAGTCAGGCCCCGGGCTACACACTGGGAGTCTTGCCCTGGGTTCTTACTCTCCAAATTACCCATTACCTACTGTGTGAGAGAGAAAACTATTTCATAAGCTTTCCCAACTTTGAAGAAGTGGCAACTGATATTACATTTCTTTGTCCTATTTACCTAGTCTTATCCATCATTCGGAGCTCGGAAGGGCTTTCCTGCCCTGACTGCAGGCAGGTGCCTATCACCTATATTGTACCTTATAGTTCTTCACAGAAGACCTAACTGACCACAATTACAAAACTGCAGTTTAGAAGACCTATGTGTTATGGGTTGCTGCTGAGATCTACTCTCAGAACTCAAAGACAGTGTAGTAATGATCTCTTTGTTAGATTTCCTTTCTGGCCCAACCTCACAGCATTCCTAAATCCTAGGATCATGGTTCTTATCCCTATCACGTTAAACACTAGTCCTTAACAACTAATTTGAAATGCTTAATGTTTTATTTACTATATTGCATTAGGTGAGTTTAAAGAAACAGAAATCCAAACATAATAATGGCTTAACAGAGTAGAAATTTAAATCTTGCTCATGTGAGAGTTGGGAGCCAGAGAATGTAGAACTTGTAGGGCAGCCCAGCCCGAGAAAACCCTCGGGGAGCAAGCGTCTTGAGCTTTCTGCCCACCACCGTGGGGCAGGGTATGTTATCATCCACCTGCTCCCTAGTGGTGGCTGGAGCTCCAGACGGTTCTACACTCTAACCAGGAGAGTGGGGAAGGCTTAGGGACACACAGCAAAGGGAATATACTCATTGCTCTTCAGAGATGTTTCCCAGAAGATGCCCTTGGTCTGGAGAACTTTAAAACGTCTCATTACTGTCACGATGGAGGAGGAGAAAGGGGAGGATATCTGAACCCAGACAGAACCCAACTTTTCTTTATAAACATATAATACTTTTGCAGTTGTAACACACACTGAATTTGATGGAATGGTACCACAGCTGTGAAGTGAACTTACTTTGTTCTGCTTTACCAGGTTGTCCACCAATTCAGAAAATCATGTCATTAATAGCAACGGTCCTTGTGGTACTGAGAAAATCACAACACACCACTTCAGGTGGTTATCTATTCCTTTATTCAAAGCTGCTTCAACTCGCATAGGTTTTTGCATAGGTTCAAGTGTGTGCTGGTTCATTCTATCTTCTGGCATAGTGATGGGAGAAATATACAATGACTTATGGTCCATTATTTAACTTGTCCTTTTTATTACTGGGGCGGTAAATATATTTAAAAATCACATGGCCAGGCATGGTGGCACATGCTTGTAATCTCAGCACTTGGGAGGCTGAGGGAGAATTGCCATGAGTTGGAGGCCAGCCTGTAATACAGTGAGTTTAAGGCCAGCCTGAACCACAAGACCCTATCTCAAAAAAAAAAAAAAAATTCACGTGTAGGTTGGTTTGCAGTCTCTGAGGGTCAGACATAGAGCAAGGACTCCAGGCAGGTGACTTTTATGTAAAGCAACCCCAGGAAATACCAGAATTATGAAAAGTTCCTGTTGTTTAAGCCACTCAATCCAGAGTATTGTTACTGCAGTCCAAGTTTAGACAAAATTCATAGAAATTCCAGAAAATTATCTTCTCCCTCTAGGTAAGAAATGGCTACAATTCATCATCCTCATTCATAGTGCTGATCATTCTTCCCAATTCTATCTCACAACTTGCTCGGTGTCCCCTTCCACACGTGAAATGTCTGTGGAGTGTGGGGAGCAGAGACCTTTGTGCCATTCAGGTAGCAGCCTCACCAGCAAGGGTCTGTACCATAGCATGCAGTTCGTATTTGAGATGTTGGGAAAGGGTTAGAAAAAATGGGAGATGTGAACAACAAAGGCTGACCCCTGCCTCTGGGAGCTGGGATACCCAGGTGGGGGGCTTTGGGGCCTCACCCCCAGGGAGAGGGAGCTGAATGGTAAAACATAACATTTTCATTTTCTAGGTGAGGAATCTAACATTCAAGAGGTAATCAGAAGAGCAGTAAAACCAGCTCTCCTTTGTTAGTCCTGAAGTGCTGAAAGAGTCTTTCAGTCTCATGACTGCTGCACCAACTTTGTCAGTTGAGACTTGGCTGTTTCTGCTATCTTGAGGACGAGAATTCCTGATGAAGTGTACAAGCCAATGCCACGAGCATGCAATTTGGGGCTGATCAAGAGGAAGGATGGCCAGTGCTTGTCATTGACCCAGAAACTGCACCGTCACTACTGACTTGTAAGGCCTTCATCCTAAGCATTACTTTAAAAGTCATATTTCCATTAGCTCTAAAAAATATCCTGATTACTATTCAAAGCTTCAGCCTCCTTTCGCATTATGCTTGTTTTTTTCAAAACAATGCTTTGAAGAGACAAAGCTGGAAAAAGCAGTTGAAAAGTCAAAATTGCTCCATACTAAATGGTTGGCATCCTCTGATTCAAATGCTGTTGATTAGGACTGGACATGTGCTGTTTTACTCAAGCTCCAAAACACTCATAATTTCATACTTCAATAGCTTCTCAAAGCAGAACCTGCTTTCACAATCATAAAATTCTCCAGGTGATTTGAGCACCTATGAAATCCCTTTTAGAGTTCTACTGTTCACAATTAACAATGTATAGAAAAGCTAGACAATAATGATGTCTTCTGTAACAGATTTATCAGTTTCTTTCCTGCAAGACTGTAACATTGCTCCTGTCCAGACAAAAGCCTGAGTAGAAAATCCTCATGGGCTATTAGCTGCCAAAGTCACCTCACTGCTCTAGATAAAATTCCTGCATATCCTCTTTGATATAATCCACAGACCTAACCCAGCCTAATCACTAAATTACTCAGAAGCTTCCCTGTCACAAGTGTTCCTTGCATTGACCCACCTAATTTATATAATTTCCAAACTTCCTCTAGTATTTTCTCACACTTCAAGCACATAGAATTATTATAGTGCATTAGTATTTTTTGTTGACTATTTCAGAATAACAGATGCCCTACAATAGATGGGATTTTTATTTTAATGGAAGGAAAACCTGGAGGTACATGGAGTAAACTGACCTAGTAACCTTATTTTCTTATATTCGGGTGAGAAAACAATGGGACTCTTCTGCCAGGAATCACAAGGCCCATTAGGAACAGCTTTTTCTGGTCAATACCCTGTGAAGCGTTTTTTTTTTTTTGGAGACAGGGCCTTGCCATGTAGTTCAGGCTGGGCTTGAACTATGCAGCCTAGGTTGGCCTTGAACTCACGGGGGATCCTCCTGCTTTAGCCTCCTGAGGGCTGGGATGACAGGTGTGTGCCAGCATGCCTGTGAAGCCTCTGCTGTGAATGTAGTCAGCCTCGGCACTCTGTATGCTCAGAGACTAGCACCACGTCTGTGGAAGCTCAGTCCCGAGGCTGAAATGGCACAGCAGTCCACAGGACCTATGTACATCCTCCTTAACCACTTTAGATCACTTCTGGATGACTTGTAAAATACAATGTACACACTTGTATAAGGAATAATGACAAGGAAAAAACTCTGTACCTATTCAGTACAGATGCATCCACACACACACACATTTTCCATTCAGTTGACTCCACAACGTGAAATTTGCAGACAGGAAAAAAAGCCAACTGTCTTTATTAAAAATTTGTATTACTGTATAAGGGATGGTCAGCAGAAAGAGCATCTGGAAATAGGTTTCACATAAAGACCAAGAGGAACGGTGCTGCTCACTGACAAAAGACCAAATGCCAACTGTGAAAAGTTTTCAGTCCTTTGTAACTCAAACACATGGCTTTCTTCGTCCACCCACTGTAGAGGAAAACACAACCTGGAATTTACACATTTATGAGTATTCTGAGTACAGCATATTTTACCAAAAACAATTTTAAGTTTTCACTTTTAACTTTGAAAATTTCTAAACCTAGCTATAAAATGTTGTCTCTGGCTGTGGTAGCGTAACACCGGAGCTGGAGTAGGGAAGTTAAAGGCTAGAGTCTTAGGTCTGACAGTGAGCACATCTCGCTCCTCCTTGTTGTAGGTGGGGAGAAAGGCGGTAGATTCCACTCCTAGGCGCTGGGAGCAGCTGTCATACTTGTGAAAGATCTTCTTGAGTTGGTAAGCAAGTGCTAGGTATTTCTACTTACAGACACTGGCCTAGAGGTTTAGGGCTTTTCCCTGAGATGAAAATTTATAATTTTAATACTCTGTCTGGAAAGTATAAATATATAGAATGAAGAATCCAAAGTAACTGGACAGTTTTAAGACTCCAGTGAAAGGACTGGTTGCATCATGTCCTTCTAGCCTGGAGATGGCTGTTGTCATTGGGGAATTTCTTGATGGGTTCATTGATCTTGAATGGACAAAGCTTTTTTGGGGGGGCTCGTTTGCACATATTATCTCTCTTAAGGAACTAGATGTTCAATAAATCTGTCTTTGCCAGCCAAATATGCTATTCGCATGTGTTTTCAGAAAGTCAAAACAATCCCGATAGAAATGGAAACTGTTTAACCCAGACCTTTCGTTCAGTTGGTCCTTTCACACACAGCGCAGGGAGCATGACTGATACCTCACGTTTCTAACTAGAATTTTAAATCCTCCTTCTTTCCTTCCCTGAAACTGCTCATGAGATAAAAAACAGGAAAATGAGCACCTTTTAAAATATGTCCTTTATTCAAAGAAATAATAGATTTCTTTTAAGACTCTCATCCTTGGGTTATTAGAATCAGAAAGTTAACTTGTTGGGCCAGGGATGTAGCTCAGCAGTACAGCACCTGCTTGGCAAGTGCAAGGTCCTGAGTTCAACACCCAGTACAAAAAAAAAAAAAAAGTTAACTTGTTCTTTGCCACCAAAGGTACTGTAATTACTGACCTATATTATCAAAGACAGAGAGCTCTCACTGGGTGTGGTTGTGCACACCTGTAATCTCAGAACTTGGGAGGCTGAGGCAGGAGGATTGCCATCAGTTTGAGGCCAGCCTAAGCTAATAGTGAGTCCCTGTCTCTCAAACTCCAGAGGGTCCTCTGAGGCCAAGGGAGCCTGGGTTTCCTTTGATTTTTTAGGCTGCCCAATGTCATTTCTTCTATAACAACTTCATAAAGATGAATGTCTTTTATTAGGAAAATTGCTGTACATTATGGCCAACATTCTGAAACAGTATTTAACAAACATTTGTCTTGATTATAAAGAGCAGAGACCACGATCCTTTTCCAACAGCAATGAGTATCTGTTTGGTCACTTCACATTGCTTGGGTTCCTGTGTGCACCACGGTGGGGAGATGAGCAGAGGAAGAGCACCCCTGTGACCCAAGCAGCTAGTGTTACTGATGCAGTGTAAACCAACGACTTACAACAGGATATTAAAAAGAGCAAAACACTCAACTGTGAGGTGAACAATACTTTTGAGATGGGAAGCCAAAGGTCATTTCCTTTTTCTTCCCACCTGTGGCTTCAGTGCAAGGTATGGGAAGAAGAACACTAGGATGAGGGTCCATGCAGTTCTGTCTCCACACGTCCCAGGCTTCAGGCTGCAGAGGAACGGCGTGTCCCAGTCTCAGCATGCAGCATCTGCACATGGACAGCTGAGGGCCACAGTGGCCTGGGGTCAGTGTGGAGTTCCAGTGTACTTGCTCTGTAGCTCAGTGGGGAAAGCAAAATCAGAATTCCTCTGCTTTTTGTAATTAGGAGGCAGAAGACTACTATCTGGATGCAGTCTACATTTTGGGTCAGAATGTGACAGTCCCTCAATACTCAGTGGAAAAGCTTAGAAAAAGTTGTAACTGCAGTTTAAAAACTCCTCTTTGTCCTCCCCCAGCAAAGAAGCATGATGCAACTGGGAGGGTCAGGAGGCAGAGCATGGCTGCTAGGGTTTCAAGTGCAGCCTGCTTCTTGCAAATGGATCTGGGTAACTGCAGACGGATTCTGGCAATCCGGAAACTCAGACACATTCACCAGCCTCTTTAATGCAGATGCTGTGCTGGGAAACTTTTCTTGCAATGTCACGTAGCTGACATGCCCCTGACTGCAGGAGGGACATCCTCCTGTTCCAAACACAAGTACGAAGCTTGGAATTTAACGTAGGTCAAGGACTGGTCCAGTATGATTTCTACCTAGTCTTCTATCTTCCTTTTAAAAAACTGTTTTTTTCTGGGCTCTGGGCTCTAACTATTAGTGAGGCTCAGAAATAACAACTGAAATTACATAAAGCCCTTTCCCATTTCAACACTGTCCTTTTTCACCATCACAAACAGACTCCAGATGGCAGTAGATAATCCAGTTTTCAAGCTGTTATGCAGCCTAGTTAAGCTTCTCACGTTGGATCTGGTAGTAACATGCCTGAAGAAAAGTTTAGAACAATTTATAATTTACTTAAATAAATTACATAAACAGAGCAATGCACATGAATCTAAAGAAAATCCTTTAGTAATGACTGATGTACCAATAAATTTGGTTTAGTCCAGTCCCCGTATCCAATGGCTACTTTTTGCCTTGGTGTAATTCATATAAAGTTTTGTATATTAAACAAAAAACTTTTTACAAATTGTATGATATTCTTTGCCATGCAGAAATACCTCAATGCACCAACAGTGACTGGCATTTAAAGGCACACTAGAACAACTATAACCAGCAGGTCCAGAAGTCAGAATTTCCAAGAATATACTTGTTAAAAAGCATCCTCAGGGCCGGGGATTTAGCTCAGTGGCACCGTGCCTGCCTCGCAAGTGCAAGGTCCTGAGTTCGATCCCCGGTAGCCAAAAAAAAAAAGGATCCTCAGTGATTCTGAAAGTACCTAGGTTTAGAAGTTAAGTCATACTGCAATGAACATTACACCCAGGTAATATATCTTTTCCACTCTTGAATTCCCAAGAATAGGACTACTGAGTCAAACTGCAGTTGTTGGTATCCACGTTAGCAGCAACTTACAGCAATGGATAGTACAATAGCAAAGTGTGGCCACTATTTACCTCATTATCAGCAATGTGGGATTTCACTTCACTCCCACCAGCATGCGGAATAGTTTTAAAACACATTTGCCAATTTAGAAGGCATAAAATGACACCTTGTTTACACCTGCAGTACTATGATTTTCAGTGAATTTGAGCATTTTTCTACATGTAAATTTACTCTGTTGCTTCTTTTGTGGTCTGTTTAGAGATACTCTTCATGTGACATAAATACAATAATGTAATTTTTACTCAATATGTTTTCCTAATTTTCTTCCCTTTTGCAATTTTTTTAAATAGAAAATTTACTGGTGTGCTGGGTGTGGTGGTGCTAATAAACTACCCAATACTATGTTTAACTGTTTATTAAATAATTCATCCTTTCTCCATTTTTGATGCTTCCATTATCCCTTCCACTTAGGTACTATCTACTCTTATGACAGTAAGATACTATTGCATCTTAATTATTGTGATTTTATAATATTTCCCTAACTGGCAGAATGGCTTATTCTGCTTCCTTTTCACAAGTATTTCTGCCTTTTCTGTCTTCCAAGAAACTTTAGAGAGATTCTATCAAAATCCAAGAAAAAAACAAATGTGAGAAATGAAAATTACTTCTAACAATACCTAGAAGGCATCCAGTTCAAAGAGCCTTATTTGTTTTTTTGTTTTGGTAGCGGGGATCAAACTCAGGTCCTTGTACTTGCGAAGCAGGCGGCAGAGCCACTGAGCTAAATCCCGGGCTCCAAAGAGCCTTATTTGTAACCTGCTGGTTACAGTAAATACAAGTGAAAGGAAAAAGATGGAATTGAACCGCCTCCTGTGTTTGAATCTAAGTTCCATTAAATAGCTCTACCATTGGATACTTTTTAGAACATTAAGAATTCTTTCTGCTTCTTTTCTGGAGTAATTTAACCCACAAAGCATCTGAAATCTACATAAATGTAAACACCCCCACCCATACTGGAAATTGCAGGCCTTGCACTTCCCAGGTAGACACGGTAACACTGAGTTACATCCCTGGCCCAATGTAAACATTTTTAACAGTTTGAATAATCAATATATAAACACTGGCAAGTGAATAATTTGCTTTAGCATTCTCAATAATTGTTGAAATAGTACTTTTTAAGAATATATTATCATGGTTTTGAATATTAATAGTGGATACAGGCCGGGGATTTAGCTCAGTGGTTCCGCTGCCTGCTGCGCAACTGCAAGGACCCGAGTTCAATCCCCAGTAGGAAAAAAAAAAAAATAGTGGATACTATTAATATTGAATGTTTCTATAAAGATGAAAGTAATGACAGGTTGATAATATGGCAAATGAAAGACAGTTTTAAGCTAAACAATTATTAAATAATGCCTATACCCACCTTCAAGGTAGTAAACATTATACCCTGCTCCCCATGTTGAAGATAAGGGTCCATCAGATCTTCAATGAGGTGTACCTCAGAGCCTAAATTCCTAATCCTGCCCCAAAGAAAAGAGGATGGTAAGCTTTTTCTATTCATAAGTCATCTGCCTTTCAAATATGTTGATAGGAAGAGAAAGTACAGCTCAAATAAAAAGATACTACCAAAGTGGGATGAGTTAACAGAAGTGTTTTCTTCCTTAGAGTGAAAGGAACACATTCCTCTCTTCAGTTCAGAGAAAGCAAAGAGCAGACTCATTGAAATACTGGCTCTGATAGTAAAGTTGAAAGGATGGGTACCTGGCCCGAAGCACCACATACAAGAACACAGGGAACAGGTCATCCATGGACCACAGGAAGTCTTCCCGGAGTGAAGCCAGGACACTCTGGGAGATCTCCTCAAATGTCTGCTGGATGACCTTCAGTTTGTCTGACGGGGTAAAGGTTGTGCTAAGTGAAAAAAATTATAAAAAGATATCATATAATTTTCTTAACAAAGCCATTTCTTATTAATTTTTTTACAACAATCCCTCCTGAGTTTCATGTGCCAATTTATATCAGATACATCAGACATACTGTGCCCGGGAGGGAGCTCTCTGCCACTCCATGGTGCTTTAAGGAAAACTACCTCCAGATATTGATGGTGCTCATGGAAGAATCCATAGTCACACATCATTTCCTTTTACCCATCTGGAATCTTATTCCAATACATGCTATTTTTTTTCAATTACAGGTTAATTTCCATGTGGCTAAAGTTGTGAGTATATAAGTAAATTACTGGGTAGGTTCTACACTATTTTTGAAAATGCAAGGGCATTTTAAAGTAAAAATTAACCTAAATGTCTCAAAAGAGACTTTCTGATCTCCAAGCTGTATCTGACACTATTGGGAGTGCAAGGACACAGCAAGAGCTTAGGTAAAAACAAGATATCATTGATATCCCAATAGACTAAAACGTTACTTTGAGTTTGAACTGTTAGTGAATCAGAGATTACCTGATCTGTTGCAGACATTCTACTGCTGAGGCAAAACAAGCATCTTTTGTGGTTGGCAAAATCTACAAAAAGAGAACGAGGGTCAGAGAGGAAAGCTGTATTTTGCAGCAATGAAAGTAATGATGCTGAGGGCCACGTAGTTCACTGGTGGATACTGACGTTAGCGCAAGTCTGAGTACGGTTCTACCAAAGTAAAATGAAAATTTTTTTGCTATCTAATTCTTCACACCAAAGAAAAACATTTTTTGAGGAAACTAAAAATCTACTATACCTTTTTACTTTCGCCAAGGATTGACAAAGTGACTGGCCAGAATTTCCTACAATGAAATCCATAAATTGTTAATAGAAGTTGTTGTTGTAACAGATAAATCTCCATAAAAAGTTGACAGCTATATGGGGGTTCCCTATTTTCCTACTAAAAATAACTTGCACAGATAGGTTAAATTTTAATTTAACCTATCTCTCAAGGATTTGTGTTTCTATACTCAATTATCCCACACATTACAGACAGGAACAAATATTGTCTAAAATCTTTTGTTCACTCAGTTTTATCTCATTTTGAAAAGGGCACTTCTAGAATTTTAAATTAAAAATTGCAGCTGGAGAAGGAAGACAAGAAGGGAAAGAAGAATGCCAAAGACTGAATTATTTTTTCTAAGGAATGCGATATAAAAACATATTTTGCTTTAAGTAAGTATAAAGTAGCAGACAAGAAAAGTCATACTTAGTTTCTCTATGACAATATAAGAATAAGCAGATTCATACTCACACTCATTTCCATATTTGCAGAAATGGAGATGATTAAATATTACTTTTGCTTATTAAGATAAGCAAATAAGTAAATAAATTACATGTCATCTGTATGCACACATGTCAATAAAAGTGCATACTAAGTATCAAATTCCTGATAAAGCTGATAAATTTAAAATTAAAGCCTCTTGGTTCTGCTTGTAACTACTCAACTTACCTCTGCACTCCAAGAAAGCCCAAGAGAGCCACATCTGGCTGCTTATTTAGCCGCAGCACACATTCCCAATAGATGTCTTCCTCGCGGTCATGTTCCAGGGCATACAGCATGAAGAGCGGTGGGTACAGCCGTGGCAGCAGCACCGGCAACAGTAATCCAGAGCTTGTTACCATGCACCTATAAAATATTGGAGCCAGAGCCCAGGCGCATTTGTATTAAAACTGCATATAGAGTCAAAGGCTGAGGCTCAGCTTCTAAAATTCAAAGTACAGATGGAAAATTTTAAAGCTTCTACTACTCTGCACAAGGAGCTTATCTGAGCTCCAGAGTGTGGTCTTGCACTAACTGTGAATTCTACCCAGTAACTCGAATTTGTTTCAAATTTGGGGCTATTTCCTCTGGGGTTACCCTCGGTCTGCATGATTTAATTTGCTTGGCAACCTTCGTGCCCTAATTATCCATGGCTGCTCTTCCTAAGGTACAAAGCTTGAGACCTCAGAGGAACTTGGAGGTCACCTAATCCAGCCATATCATGGTAGAAACCAGGAAACTGTGATCTAGAGAAACCACTTATCACAGGGATCTTTGATAACATCGTCTGGCCCGTACTTCCTCTCCGTGCCTTCTTGCCCAACTCCATTTACCCTGGCTCTGGTGATTCAGATCTGGAGTCTGACTTCCCAGTGCAAAATGACTTCCTTTCAGTCGGCAGAGGAGCAGAGAGAGGAACTGTGCTGCCCTCTTCAGGAAGCTCCGGAAATAAGAACCTAAGAAACAATACATATAAAACAGTACAATTCTACTTCCAGATTGGCTCAAAAGACTAAAATTACATTTTCGTTCATTAATCCATTTAAGGACTTATGAAGTTAAACTTTATCATCAAGTAAGTATTTTAGTTCCCTGAGATTCTTTAACTGATGCTGCCTACAGAATAGAATTATGAATGTAGGCACTGCCGGCACAGTGGCACTCATCCATAGTCCCGTAACCTGGGGGGCTGAGGCAGCAGGACCAAGAGTCCAAGGCCAGCCTGGGCTACACAGCAAGATGCTGACTCAAAAACAATAAAAACAAAACGAAACAAACCACACATACATGTGCACAAAAAAGTGCAGCTACTAAATAATATTTCTAAAAACCTGTTAAGTTACCAAGGAATGAAGACTTCTGATCTATGCAAGATCACTATTTCTTACTGGCAAATCTTATCTGAGGTCAAAGTATACTAACTTAGAGCAGAGACCATTATCCTCAGACATAAATACCAGTGAAAACCATTTAAATGTTCAATATTTAAAAAGTTGGTTAAAAAAAAGATGGTTAAATTATGGAAAATTCAATTAATGTAAATTTTTAAAAGTGTTGTCAACAAGTTGAGTTACTGCTGGGGATTTAGCTCAGTGGCACCCTAACCCCGAGTTTGATCCCTGGTACTGCCAAAAAAAAAAAAAGTTGAGTTATTGAACATTAATTTTTCAAATGATCAAAAATAAACAAAACAAAACAAAAAAATGATCATGGTGCTGAATTATAACCACCTCCACACCCGTTTTGTTCTAGATTTTATCTCTGACTTCTGGTATGCTGGTATGCTTACTTACTATCCTCTTTAGTTTTACAGGGTTAAATCTTTACCTTTCAGAGGCAGCTTGCAATTATCTCTATTTTTGCAGATTTATACCTTGCCCCTCCTTCTGCTCTTATTTTGTAGTTGGGAAAACTAAAAAAGAGCAAGAAACTTATCTTCATCCTACACATCTAGCTAATGGCAGACCTGAAACACTCTCAGCCTAGTGAACTTAGTGGACACACTTGGTCCCTCAAAACCAGAAACATTTCCAAACATGTTTTATCAATTTTGAGGCTAATAAGATAAGGAAGTTTCTGGGGGCAATTCAAAACTTTTATATAACTAACACAGTATTAATCTATTTGTTGGCATAAAACCAATAAAAGACCTTATATATATTACTGTCTAGAATGTGCTTTCCCAAGACCGACAATGGCTCATTTACTGCCTCTTTCAAAGCCCTTGCTCAAATGTGCCCGACCTACATGGCAGCAGCACCTTCCCTCTAGCCCCATCCTCTATCCTACCCTTACTCTTCTCTAAAGTGGTAACCACTGACAAACTGTATTTCCCTTGGTTACTCTATCTCCCCTCTAGAATGTAATTTCCAAGATAGCAGTTCTTTTTACTTGTTTGTTTGTCTTGCTTTGTTCACTGATAACCCCTCAGATCAGGATGGCAGCTAACACGGAAGCGCTCAATAGGTATTTGCTGAATAAATAAATGTACATGATGCTGTTGCCAAAGGGCTTGGGGTCAGAACTTGATACTGGTAGTTAGGTTTCAGGGACATAGTTTTATCTAGACATTAAATCAAAATAATACAACTGGGCCAGGCATGGTGGCTGCCTGTAACACCAGCACTTGCAAGGTGAGACAAGGGAACTGAAAATTCAAGCCTAACCTGCACACTTTAGTGACTGAGGCTCTGTCTCAAAACAAAAACAAAAGTAGACAAAGATATTCCCCAGCAAATTAGAGTTATGAGTAAGAATGCATAAAGGAAGTAACAATGGCTATGGTTTCTCTTTGTTTATGGCATAAATGTGAGTTAGAAACATTTTCATTATTTAATCTATTGAAGGACCTGCAGCATACAATCATTTTCTTGATTGTTTTTAAACCATAAAGGGGGAACACTTCAGATTCTTCACAAAAGTGCAGCTGGGCATGGCGGTGCACATTTGTATGCAATGCCAGCGCGCATGAAGCTGAGGCAGGAAGATCGTATTTAACAAAACACAAAGCTGTGGTTTTTACTTTAGGGTGAAAATACTCAAGCATTAATACACACTATTGTTTCAGAGCTTTCAGTCTTCAATGAAAAGGCCTCTTACCTCACCAGTCGGAAAATTCGCTTAAGATAGGATTTAATCTCCTTCACAGCCTCCTGCAGCAGCCGGCGGCTGGCCCCCACACCCACATAGGTCATTCTGTACACGGCGACCAGAGTCTCCACAAGCCTGCCCAGCGGGTGCAGGGGAGTGTCGCAGGCCTGCGCAGGAAGAGGCAAGGAAGCCAGTCAACACGAGTCAGTACACAACTGCACATGACAAACAATTCTCAAAGTAATGAGCGTGCACAAATACAGTACAGAGATGGAATTCCTAAACCAGGTGATGTAGGGGTCGCCTGCAATCCAGTACTAAGAAGGCTGAGACAGGAGCTGGAGGCCAGCATGGGCTACATAGTAAGTTCAAGGCCAGCCTGAAATACACAGTGAGATCATGTCTCAAAAAGCCAAAAAGCTGGAATTCCTTATTTTTTCTTTTTAATTGACAGATAATTATTACACATTTTAATGGGGTTTTGTGTGATATTTTGGTACATCTATACAATGTGTATCAACTTAGGACAGCTAGGTTATTCCATCATTTCAAATATTTATCATTTCTTTTTGATAAGAATATTCAATAATGATATAATATTGTTAACCATGATCACCCTGTGAGTAACAGAACACCATCATTTATTCTTTCACAATGGAAAACCATTTGGTCATAAAAATGATAAAATTCTGTCATTGGCAGCACATGAATGGATCTAAAGATCATAATATTAAGAGAATTAAGTCAGGCACAGAAAGACAAACACTGCATGATCCCAATCATATGTGGAACCTGAAAGAGCTGAGCCCACAGAACTACAGAGCAAAGAGTGGTTACTGGAGTCCCTAATATGCTTAATCAGAGAATCCGTTCAACACCTTGAGAAAATGGCTTTGGAAGTACTGATGTGGAATACCATTAAACAAAAGTAATGCATTATAAACTTCAAAAAATTTGAAATGTTACCTTAGAGAAAAGCAACTATTAACTGTTGATTATGTTCTGAAATAGTCATGCTTCTGTCTCCTTGATTTCTTAGTACTCTCTTGTATCTTCTACCAGTGCATGTCCTACTTTAGACTGTAGCTCATCTTACGGGAGTGAGAAGCAAGCAGACAGCATTCCAAGGGGGAGGCCAGCATGCTTTTCTTAGACAACCTATTTGCTAATGTTATTAACAAAAAGCCACTTTACACTCTAATCTTGGTTCTTAAGAACTCCTTGGTTAGGCTGGGGCACGGTGATGGATGCCTGTAATCTACTCGGGAGGCTGAGGCAGGAGGATTGCTGTTAAGTTCTTGGCCAGCCTTGGCTACATAATGAGTTCCTGTCAGCCTGCACTGCACTGCTTGAAAACAAAAACAACAAACAAAACCCTAAAAGAACAAACAGAAAAACTCCTGAATACCTTCTTAAACTTAAGTTCCATTCTAATAATGGGAAATCTTCATATAGAAGTTTGATCTTAGAGAACTAGCAAAAGAAACAATTAGAAAATAAAACCAGGCCGGGGATTTAGCTCAGTGGTTCTGTCGCTTGCCTTGCAAGCACAAGGACCCGAGTTCGATCCCTGGTCCCCCAAAAAAAAAAAAAAAAGAAAACCAGGATTAGGTAACATTTGAGTGATATAATGTTGTAGCTGCATCACTAATTCACAAAACCAATGTCACTTCGATATTCCAGTTTACCTTTATTAAATACTTCTTGATGTCATCGTACTTCTCCACAGAAAAGGCACCAACATGCTGTGGAATGAATTCCAAACTCTCTAGTGTCTGAGTCTGTGAACGACTTAATATTTCTGGACTATAAAAAGGGAAAGGAAAGTCTATTACGTATTTCATATCAAGGAAGCAAGATCTTGTAAATGTGCACATGGAACATGGTCACAAAATATGGATGAAGTGAAGCAACCAGCATAGTTTTGGGCCTAAATGAGCTCATAAGTGGTACCTGCTATTAAGTACCATGTTTTTGTTTTTTTTTTGGTACTGGGGATCAAACTCGGGTCCTTGTGCTTGCACAGCAAGCGGCGAAACCACTGAGCTAAATCCCCAGCCCTTAAGTACCATGTTTACGTACCATTTACTCAAAACAGCATTTAACACTGTTTCATACGACCTACAATAAATTAATGAAGATTTTGCTCCAATCTATCATGGTGTTGAGAAATCCATGGCATTAGCATGAAGAGAAACTGGCAATAAACCTGTTAAGAGAGGCTGATGGAGTAAAAAGGAGGATGGAGCTAAGGAAAATAAATCAAAAGGGCAAATGAAGAAATGCAAATGAGCTCAGGACGCAAGGAGATAATGTGGACACCCCAGTGAGGCAAACAAGCACACGGGGGCAAAGAGAAGCCCCGACAGAGGCCAAGACAAGTCACAGATCAGCAGTCAAATTTTAGAAACTGAGAAGAGTACACAGTCATTACCAGATTGATAATCACAAAGAGATCTTTGTGGTAGCAGCATGGTTTTATGTAAAAGCCCATTCGCTCTCAATTCTCGAGAACACCTAGTAATAGTTAACCAAGGTTAAAGTCTCAAGGTCTACACCAGCAGGCAACAATCATGAAGCTCGAGAATGAAAGAGTATGATCAATTCCTACTTATCTCTAGAGAATAAAAACCCCAGTTCCCCGCATATAATTACTTAAAACACATACACCCAGAAATAGCAAGGGGAGATACTGTGGTTTATTTTAAAACCCAATATTTGGGGGCATGCAATCAGACAGAATCTAGACTAATCTCTCTAGCAGAATAACAATTACTATTTGTGAGACTACCAAGACAATTTCCTGAAATACTTTTCAAATCTCTGAAATTTAATTTCTATATATCTATATTGTGCTTATATACTTGAAAACTGATTTATACAATTTCAAGAAACTAGACCATTTACTCATTTAGAACATACATCTGTAAGCTGAATAAATGGACACTTGCTGAAACTTCTTTAATTCTCAAGTATTAGAAAGCAACCAATATTTGTAAATGAAAATTGCCATAAAACTAATTTTAAAATCAAGTGCATATAGTTGCAAACACAGATCAAAATAAGCTGATATTTTAACAATAAAGGATTAGCTTTAAAAAATGACATAGGCCGGGTGTGGTAGAGCATGCCAGCTGAGGCTGAGGCAGGAGGATTGCTGTGAGTTTGAGGCCAGCCTGGACAACATAGTGAGACCCTGTCTCAAAAAATAAATAAATAAAAATAATTTTTTTTTAAAAAGACCTAGAATTAGACTAAAAATAGTTAATTGTTTTACTACAAAAAGTAGAACATGCTTTAGGTCCAAATGTTAGGCAGTGTTTATGGGAGCTATTGGTCAAGTTGAATAAGGAAATCTGAAGGCAGATGGAAAAAACAGGAGAAAAGAAAAGAGAAGAGAAGAAAAAGGAGAAATAGAAAGCAATGAGAAGTGTTATCTATAACTTTTTGCATTTCAAAAACACTGTGCCACTCTGGCCTCCAAAGATTCTGATGGGAATCTGCAGGCAGCCATCTGAACTGCTTCCTCACGGTGCTTTCAAGGTTTTTGAGTCTGAATAGGACACTTCTGTATATGTGTATTTCCGCCTCAATCCAGGATGGGATTTGTTCAGCTTCTCGAATCTACAGATTTGTATTTTTCACCAAATATGGTAAGTTTTCAACAAATTTCTACCCCACATTCTTCCCCCTCTTCTTTGAGAATTCAAAGGACAGTTTAAACCTACAGGTCTCGAGGCTCTGTTCATACTGTTTTCCCCATTTTTCCATCCTGTTGTTCAGAGTGGATGATTCCTACAAATCTATTTTCAAGTTCACTGATTCTTCCACTGCCATCTCTATTCTGTTACTGAGTTCACATGGTCAGTCATTTTGGTTATTGTCGTTTTTCAACTCTAAAACTCTGGTTGGTTCTTCTTTATGTCTCCCATTTCTTTAGTGATACTTTTCCCCCTGGTACTGGGCAATGAACAGAAGGACTCACGCAGGCTTAGGCAAGTACTATACTACCAATCTGTATCCCCAACCTTTTTTTGTGGGGGGGGGGGCGTTGAGACAGGGTCTTGCTATGTAGTACAGACTAGCCTTGAACTCAGCCCAGGCTGGTCTTGAACTCCTGGCAATAATCCTGCCTCAGGTTCCTGGGTGCTGAGAGTACAGGTGTGAGCCACCACTCCTGGATTTTCCCAGCCTTTTAAAAAATTTTATGTTTACATAGTGTCTTAAATTTCCCAAGCTGGCCTCCAATTTGTGATCCTCTTGTCTCAGCCTTCAGAGTAGCTGGGATCACAGATGTGTGCCACCACATCCAGTATTGATACTTTCATTTTAGTATTTGTTTCAAAGATGTCTGTGGTTGCTCATTTGATCACTTTTATAAGAGCTACTTTGAAGTTGTCAGGTAACTCCAACATCTACGTCATCACATCACCAATGTCTGCTGATTGTCTCCCCAGGCTGAGATTTTCCTGGTTACTCTGGGTCTTGTTCATATCCCACGGAGAGTGCTCACATGTATGAAAGTAAACAGTAGGCCTGAACTGTTATCTTCAGAAGGACTTGCTTTTAAGTTGGTCCTCAGAGGGAGCCTGGGAACTAAGCTTGCTCCAAGTTCCCTATGTTGATGTGAAACCTTCCCTAACTGATAAGGGATTCTGCTCTCTGTGGACTGTATCAACCATGTGATTTACAGTGAACACAGCTTTCCTTCTGGAACTACTGAGCAAGTCTGGTGGTTGCCTGGTGAGGCATGCCAACGTGGGGGACCTCAGTAAAAACCGCAGGTCCTGAGTCTCCAATGTGGTGTCCTGGAGAGCAATGCTGTACACATGCGGCTGTGTTGCACCACCAGGAAGTGTGTTCTGTGTGACCCCTCACAGAAAGGACAGGGTGTGGGACACTTACAGAGGTGTCTTCCTCCTCTTATATGGCTGCTACCCCGAATGTGGTGTTGCGATCTTACTCGTGAGTATGTCTGTATTTTGAGTCTTCAGAATTCTCCTAGCAAATCACTGAATGTGGAGATCGTGAAAACCCTTAAAACAGCTGGAATTTTTGCTTCAGTCTTCTGAGGGTTGTGGTTCCAATATCAGTTCAAAGCCTTTGCAGTCTCATGTGGGTCTGGGCTGGCAGTGAGCAGAAAGTTACCCTGGGCCTGAGTGCAGGTCTATCCACCACTGTGGCTCTTAAAAGTCTTTGGTGTATTACTCAGACCAAAGCCACAAATGTGTGGTGAGCCCAGGAGTTCACAAACAACTTCATGAGGCTGTTTCCAGAGCTCTCTTTCCATAACCCCTTGGGTATTTTCAGGTTCTCAGAACTTCTCTTTCAGGTTGTCTAGCCAGAAACTATCCACTTCTGTGAATGTGCCACATTCAGGGCCAACAGCTGGGAAGATAGTCTGAAGCTGCCAATCAACAGGCTTAGCCTTGCCTACTGGACCTGAGACTCCACAACAGCAGACAGCGGCTCCACTCCTGCGGAGTTGCGGCTCCTGCAAGTCCCTTCCATGGTTGCTCACCCGGCTCCCATCACCGCATCTGCTGCAGAAGAACCTGGAGGCAAGGGCACGTGAGAAGGGAGAGAGGAGAGGAAGGAAGCCTGATGCTGTCTCTACCCAGAGCCTAAGGAGTCCTGTCTCACTCCCTCAGCGGGAACCAGAGGGTTTTTTCCAGATCTCTGTCTGCACTGCAGTGCTTACTTCCACATCCCAGACTCCACTGAATGCAGACTGAAGAACAAGAGAGAAAAACACCAGTAACTCGGCACTGAATTCAGGTGTGCTGGCTCACTCCACATGTTACTCTCCAGAGTTCTCAAACAGCTGTCCATGCTATCCAGGTTTAACAGTTAGATCCAAAAGAAGATAAGGGAGGTGTGCTTTAATCCATCTTACCCAGAAAGAGAAGTACACTATTAACTTTTAAATTAAATTATATTTTTCAATAAAATGTAGTGAGTCTCGACCACTTACTGGTCTTAAACTTCATTTTCCTAACATGTTCAGCCCCGTGCCAGCAAGCATCACCCACCTGTCTCTGTGCTGGCGCCGACTGGTGGTCAGGGCCACAGCGATGTTGTCCCAGGCTTTCCAGACGTCGCCCTGGCCTGGACTCTCACAGCCCAGCTGGTGCCAACATTCATCAAACACTGCTTTCCACTTCTCATCAGCTGCCACCGCCAGGTTTCCTAGCTTCCTGCTAATAGAGCCACACCAACCTTTATGAATCACCTCTGTGCAAAACTGTTCCAAACAACGCAAACTTTCTGATTTATAACTGAGAAAACTTCTGTGGCCCACACTGCCTAAGTTGATTTATTGGGTTTTTTTGGTACAAGAGATCGAACTCAGGACCTTGTGCTTGCAAGGCAGGTGTGGTAATATTGAGCTGGAATCCCGGGCCCGCCTAAATTGATTTAAATAGATCTATTTTTAAAACATGGAATGAAAATTTGGAAGGGATGAATTTTGGCTATTGTTTATTAGACACTAAAGTATATGGATTGTTAAGCACAAAGCACAACAGAATTGACTCTTCTGCCTCCTCCATTTCCACGGAACTGATTTGTAAAATTGATTCCTGTTAAAAGGGGGGAAATACTGTTAGCCAACCTGGACACCTGTACTAGTAACAGTGGGACTCCTCCGTGACTTTTATTTTAAACATTTATCATTAAGGCTTATAATTTAAGCCAAGACCATTGATTTAGTTATGAAGACCAGTGTCACTCGATAATTCAGGGATTACACCTTGTTTACAAAAAAGAAAACTTTAAAAACTTGATTTTGCAGATGGGCATGGTGGTGCATGCCTGTAACCCCAGCATTCAGGCAGGTGAGGCAGGAGGATTGCTGTGAGTTCGAGGCCAGCCTGAAATACATTGCGAGACTCTGTCTCAGGAAAACAAAAAAACAAAAAACATCTTGATTTTGCTAGTACAATATTAACCAGTTTTGATGAAAGCAAAGACAATCCAAAATATTCAATAATTAATCCAGCATTACACCAGTTACTCACAGAATTTTGGGTCTGTCTTTATCACTGTCATACAGACTGGGCTTGAAATAGGTTCCAGTGATTTTTATCCCAGATCCCCATTCTCCACTAAAATACCCTTCAATGTAATCTCCATTTAGCATTGTCAGTGTACCCTAGGTAAAATGAGAGAAAAAATATAAAGTTAGAGGAAATATTTTCAGTTAAAACAATTAAGAGGAAAAAGAGTACTAAATGGCTAGCGTTTTCCCTTTTAATTTGCTCTTTACCAGACTTCAATTCTTTGGTAACAGACCAAAAGAAAGTGTGTATTTGTGCATCTTCAGTGTATGAAAATAATCCATGGGTAAAAGAAAATCCACAGGAAAAATAGAAAATCTTTTAGTTTGTATCAAACAAACATACAACATATTAAAATTTATGGGATGAGGGCCGGGGATTTAGCTCAGTGGTTTTGCAGCCTGCTGCACAAGCGCAAGGACCCAAGTTCAATCCCTGGTACCAAAAAAAAAATATATTTATGGGATGAGGCTAAAGCATTGCTTAGGAGGAAATTTACAGCAGTTAACACTTATCTCTGAAAGTAAGATCTCAAATCAATAATATGAAATTCCACAGTAAAAACTAGAACAATGGGAAAAAACTAAACTCAAAACAAGGCAAAGAAAGGAAATAATAAAGATTAAAGCAGGAATCAGTGAAATAGAAAATTAAAAAAAGAGAAAAAATCAATTAAACAAAAAGATATAGAAATATTTAATTAGACTGATCAAGGATAGACAAATTTACAGAATCAAGAATGAAATGAGACATTGTGGGAGACTGCCTCATTGATTATACCCAAAGCAGGCTGTAAGCAGTGCAGGCTGTAAAGAGTTAACCCTGCATTTGGCTTGTTTATAGAAGTGAGTCAGGCCAAAGCCTATGTGCTGAGGTCAGAGTGACTCCCACCCAAATTCCATTCCCAGAGTTAAAACCTTCTTTACTATAAAGATAAGGTTCACTATTAATCACAACCTATATTTTGTCTGTTCTGTTCCTAATTCAAGAATGCTTAGCCTTTTCCTTTACATGCCTTGCCTCCATCAGCAACGTGTCCATGGCAACTCCACATAGCCCCTTTACCTCAATCTAATGATGATGTCACCAATAAATAGTAACACTTCCGGGCTTTTGCTTGTTTAAGCCTCAGACTGGTCAAGCATGGTCATCCTGGCATCCTGTATCTGTCTCTTTAACTGTCTTTTTTCTCACCTTGTGTTGTAGTGCCAAGCAAGAGATCAGAACCTGCTTCAGGGGTCACTGATAGGATATTATTATCCTTAGAAACATTTAAAAGGTTAGAAGGTGCTGTGGTTTCAATGTGTGTCCTCTCCAAAGTCTGGGTGTGGGATTAAGTAAGAGGTAGGCCTTTGTGGGAAATGATTAAATCACAAGGGTTCTACACTATGAATGGATCAATGGCTTATAAACTGGCTGCAGGGCAGCAGCTCTCAACCTTTGTCCTTTTGCCTTCCACCCTTGGTCTGTCCCTCCCACAATTTAAGGACATAGCAAGAAGGCTCTCAGACACCAAATACCAGTGCTGTGGGTGTGAACTTCCTAATCTCCAGAATGGTGAGGAAATAAATTTTTCATCTGTGGTATTTTGTTAGAGCAGCAAAGATCCACTAAAACAGAAGAGAATACTAAGAGAACAGCTTTATGACTTACATTTTTTTTTCCTTTTTCTTTTTTGTACCGGGGATTGAAATGACTTACTTTTTTAGATAACTTAAATGAAAAGTATTTCTAAGAGAACACAGATGACCAAAACTGACTCAAGAAGGAAAAGAAAACCGGAATAAGTCTATAAAAGTAAAGAAATTTAAGTCAGATATATGTCTTTTATAAAGCAATCCTCAAGGAGAGGTCCCTCAGGGCCAGCTAGAGGCAGAGAGGAATGTAAAGAAAGCACAGAAATTCAGAAACAGGGGAGGGCAAACAAAGCCAGATAAGGAGAGCCAATCTAAAGGAAAACCCTGCCAGATCTAGTCTAGAGTCAGGCGAATAGAAAGGGCAGTGGGCCACCTCTGGAGCACAGTACCCCACACACCCCAAGTCCAGGAAACCTGTCATCTGGGAAGTGGATCCAACACCCTGAGGGAATGAGCCAGGGCCACAGCAGTAAGGATCCCTGGATAGGTTTCTAGCCCTAACCCCAATCCCAACTCCAACTCCACCCTATTGGCATTACAACAGATTTCTTAACACAAACCTTAAAGGCCAGAAGAGCTTGGAGTAAAGATTTTCAAGTCCTAAAAGAAAACACTTTTCAGATTGCTATATCCTGCAAAACTATCTTTCAAAACTGATAGAGAAATAAGGACTTTTCATGACAAAGAGCACCTTAAGAAATGCATGACCACTAAACCAGCACCACAAAAAGTATTCAAAAGAAATCCTAGACGAGACAATGATGTTAACAGCACCAAAAAGCCCAAAGGAATAAATGCATCAAGCAAACTAAGCTGTTAAGCAAATGAGAAAAAAGGAATCAGGTACAGAGAAAATAATGCAATGACAGGAATCAGTCAATACCATTTAGTGATAACTCTGAATGTGAACCACGTTAACACTCTAATCAAAGATACAGATCGGATCACAAAACAAAATCCAGCTGTATGTTGCATAGAAGAGACACAGGTCATCAATAAAGAAACACATAGACTGGAAATAAAATGATGGAAAACAATACTCCATTCAACAGGAAGATCAAAAGCAAGGAAAAGTAGGTATCCTATTTTCAGACAAATGGACTTCAAGCCAAAACTGATCAAAAGAGACAAAGAAGGTCACTACACACTGGTAAAGTGAACATTCAAGAGGAAGAGGTAACAACTGTAAATATATATGCACCAAAAGCCAGCACACTCAACTTTATAAAGCAAATATTATTGGACATCAAAGACCAAATAAACATCAACACAATCATAGTTGTGGACTTTAATATCCCACTGTCACAAATAGGTCAACTAGACAAAAAATAAATCAAGAAAGAAATATCACAGATGAACCACAGATTCAAACAAATCGACTTAAAATTCCTAGAATGAAATGATACTGCCACTACAACACACTACAGAATCTACAGACACACCAGGCATGGTAGTGCATCCCTAGCTCTTGGGAGGCTGACACAGGAAGTTTGTCCCAAGTTTGAGGCCAGCCTAGACTACACAGTGAGTTCAAGGCCAGCCTGAACTACACAGCGAGACCCTGTCTCAAAATACAAAAACCAAAACCACAAAAGAACCTATAGCTACAATGAAAGAGGTCCTAAGAAGGAAGTACTGCATATATCTATGAATGGCCACGTTAAAAAAAAAGTGATCTTAGGTCAGCAATTTAGCTCAGTGGTGCTACGGCCTGCCCCGCAAGCTCAAGGACCCGAGTTGGATCCTCAGTACCAAAAAGAAAAAAAAAAAGAGGTGATCCCAACTAATGTAATGGTGGTGCACCTCAAGGTCCTAAAACAATAAGAGCAATCCAAATAAAAAAACTGGTACAGGAAAGGGAATGATAAAGATCTGAGCAGAGATCAATGAATTGAGACTAAAAAAATACAAAGAATCAATGAATCAGTTGGTTTTCTGAATGAACAAAATAGACAAACCCTTAGCCAAACGTAACAAAAGAAAAAACCCAAATCAATGCAATTAGAAATGAAATATATGAAATCATGATGGAAACCACCAGAATCTAGAGGACTGTAAGTAGCTACTTTGAAAATACATTGTATTGGCCTGGGGATTTAGCTCAGTGGTTTCGCTGCCTGCCTCCCAAGCAGAAGGTACCGAGTTCAATCCCTGGTACCAAAAACAAAAACAAACAAACCCGAAAATACACTGTATTCCAGTAAGCTGGAAAATCTAGAAGAAATGTATAAAATTCCAGACACATAAATTACCAAAACAGAATCAAGAAGATATAAAAACCCTGTATAGTCCAATAATAGATAATGAAATTGAGGCAGTGACAAAAGACTTAACAACTAAGAAAAACCCCGGAGCTGATGGATATACTGCTAAATTTTACTTAATAAGAACTTATGAGGGCTGGGGATTTAGCTCAGTGGTTTTGCTGCCTGTTTCACAAGTGCAAGGACCCGAGTTCGATCCCCAGTACCAAAAAAAAAAAGAACTTATGAGAAGAATTTATGTCAATACCCCTCAAACTCTTGCATGAAATTGAAAGAAGGAACTGTGCCAAATTAATTCCTTGAAGGTAGCATTACCTTGATACAAAAAAAGAAAACTATGCACCAATTTTCTTCATAAACATACACGCTTAAATCTCATATGACAAATCATTAAAAAGATCATACATTATGAACAGTTTAGTTTCTCCTAGGGATGCAACCATGGTTGAGCACAGGTAAATCAACAGATGTAATACATCACATAAACAAAAAGATAAAAATCACATGATCATTTCAATACCTGGAGAAAAAACCTGTAACAAAGTCCAACAACCATTCATGATAAAAACCTTAAAGAAAATGGTACAGAAGGACTTTACATTAAAATAATAAATTGAGACTTCCAGGAAGATGGTAGAGAGGTGAACAGCAGAGAAACAACCTCTCTGAGATTTGGTGTCCAGATGGAATATATCAGCATGAGGAAAGGAATGGAGGAAGTTGGTCCCCGTGACCTAGCAAGGATCTGAAGCGAGAACTGAAGACCATGGGGAGAGCGAATGAAGATACTCAACATAGAAGAAGGCAGGGCCAAGCAGCACTTCTCCCACTCTCTTCGTGGGAGAGGGGCCAGCTTGAACCTGCAGACACACAGTGACTATTGGTGAACCCCAGAGGGCTCTACGGAGAAAAGCACCAGTGGATGCAGCTGACTGCAGTGGCTGGTGAGTTATTTGGGTTCAGACGTCCCCCAGGAGAAGGTGATTGGCTGGTAGCCATCTTTTCTTTTTTTTTTTGGTACCGGGGATCAAACTCGGGTCCTTGCGCTTGTGCAGCAGGCGGTGAAACCACTGAGCTAAATCCCCGGCCCTGGTAGCCATCTTGAAGAGGGGCCAACTGAACTCAGAACTCAGAGCAGCCATGGGCTAGATCCATCTAGTGGCTCCCAGTGTCAAGGTGAGGCAGAATCCAGTTCAAGATGGCAGGGAGCCAAGTTCAAACTCGCAAAAGGCATGTGGAAGTGTTGCAGGGTGAACAAATCAGGTTCCAGCCTCTCAGCCAGAAGCCAGCCTGAACTTCAGTGAACTAAAGGTGCAAGCTTGCTGGGAATATCCACCACGACACCATAAATCTATGGCTGGCTTGCTGGGATTAATCAACATAGATCTGGACTCTATCTGCCCACTCTGTCTAATAGTGACAGCAGAAATATGCCCTGAAGTGGACATTTTTTTCTTTTTCTTATTTCGTTTTTGTTTTGTCTTGCTTTCTTTTTTGTTTGTTCTTGTTTTCATATGCGCACGAACACTGTTTCTAGTTTTTACTGTTCTATTTTTCTTTTTATTTCTTCCTTCTCTCTTTCCCTCCTCTCTTCACCAGTTTCTCAAAGTTTGCACGATCTTCCTTTGTTCTCCAGCTTGCTTCTCATCTCTTCCTCTTCCCCTATTTCTCTATTTTTCCCCCAAACCCCTTCTAAACTTTCTCCTCAGAGGGTAAAATCGCTATACTAAGGGCATATTTACTGAATACAGCTTTCTGGTTTGTTTTAGATTTTGTTATATAACCACAAATCTAGTTCCTACGGTTAAAGGTGGAAAATTAATAGTTAGCACAGTTTGTCATTTTCTAGCCTATGTTTGATGCTACTGTTATTGCTGATTGTGCTACTTTAGTCAAGGTGATATGAGAGTTCTAATCAGTTGTTCTTCCTGTATGCCAAGACTGAGATTGCCTAAGGGTCATAAACAACACTACAGGCCAGTGCCAAAGAATCAGGCAGGGGCTGTAGTAGGCAGCAACTTCTCATTCCTAATAAATTGAAGAGGTAGGATCTTGCAACAGACTCAAAACCCAAAAGCCAGTCATACCTAGAAGACATCTCTGAGTAGTCATTTCCTAAAGCTTCTAAATACTAGCAATAAAGCCACTTGCCATATGCAATTTATAAGCATCAACCTAGGAATTAAATTTTTAAAAAAATAGAAAATGAGAAGACACTTAAGGAAGATGCAACTCCAAACTTCCAGCTTACCAAAAGCAAACCGAGGGGGCAACGAGGTGGGACAATTTGAAATCCCCTGGAATTGCTGAAGTGGTAACAGAGGAATTAACAAAGCAGATGAATGAGGCTTTAGAAAAAAATCAAGTCAATAATACTTTCTTAATTTTTGCAGATAAGTATAGACATGGTAACCATAATGAAAGACATGAGTGACTCTAGAGCAGATACAGATAAAAAAAGTAGAGGAACTTAGGAAAATGATGGAAACCACGAATACCCAACATAGGAAAGAAACAGAATCCATGCAAGAGATTGAAAACGATATCCAGGAGATTAAAAATTCCATTGAAAGTATACACAGAATGTGCCCATGTGAGGACAGAATATCAGATATAGAAGACAGGATTGTGGTTGGGAATCATGAAAAGAATTATTTCATTAAAATGGCAAGGGAGGGGGCCGGGGATGTAGCTCAGTGGTTCCGCCACCTGCCTCGCAAGCGCAAAGTCCCAAGTTCAATCCCCAGTACCAAAAAAAAAAAAAAAAAAGGCAAGGGACCATGAAAAATCAATCCAATAGCTGCTAGATGATGTAAAGAAGAATAATATAATATTGAGCAGAGTCAATGAAAAAGAGATGGCATAAACAACATAAAAAAGTCTGTTCACAAAAGTAATGGCAGAAGACTTCCCAAGGAGGGAAACGGAATTTGACATACAGATAAATGAGGTATACAGAACTCCAATTAGTCATGATCAAAAAAAATCTACACCAAGGCATATAATAGTTAAGATTCCAGAAATTCAACATAAGGACAGAATACTAAAAGCTGTTAGAGCAAAGAAACAAATCACCTATAAAGGAAAGTCCATCAGAATCACAGCAGACTTCTCAACACAAATTCTCAAGTGAAGGAGAGCATGGAGTGAAGTACTTCAAGCCCTAAAAAAAAAAACAACCTCCAACTCAGATTGAGGCACCTTACAAAACTATCTTTCAAAACTGATGGAGAGGGCCAGGGATTTAGCTCAGTGATTCTGCCACCTGCCTCACAAGTGGAAGCTCCCAAGTTTGATCCCTGGTACCCAAAACAAAACAAAACAAAACTGATGGAGAAATAAGTTACTTCCATGACAAAGAGCACCTGAATAAATTCATGACCACCAAACCAGCACTCCAAAATGTTCTGAAGGACATTCTAGAAAGAGGTAACAAGGTCTATAACTTGATGAAGCCCAACAGATTAAATCCACCAGGCAGGGCAAGTAATTAAACAGAAGGAAAAAAAGGGGAAACCAACAATAGGAAAATAACATGACAAGGATAAGTCAATACATATCAGTTACAAGCATCAATGAAAATGGTCTCAATTCACCAATCAAAAGAAATAGACTGGCAGAATCCATCAAGAAGCAAGATCTAGCTGGGTGTGGTGGCACACTCTAGGAGGAATGCCTTGAGTTCAAGGCCAGCCTGGGCTACATAGTGAGTTTGGGGACAGCCTGGACTACAAGTGAGAAGCAAGATCCAACAATATGCTGCATACAAGAAACACATTTAATTCAAAAAGAAATTCATACACTCAAAGTCAAAGGATGAAAAACAATACTCCATGTGACAGGAACCCGGAAAAAAGCAGAAGTAGCTATCCTATTTGCAAATAGAGTGGATTTCAAGCCAAGACTGATTAAGAGAGACAAAGAAGGACACTACATCCTTGTAAACGAAACAATCTCAGAGGAAGAAATAACAATCATTCATATATATATGCACCAATACCAGCACACTCAACTATATAAAACAAGTATCAAGGCACATGAAAAATCAAATAAGCACTAGTACAAATGTAATGGGGGACCTCAATACCCCACTGTCACAGACAGATCAACTACACACAAAAAAACAAAGAAATATCAGAGCTGAACCAAGCTTTTGAACAAATGAACTTAGTAGATGTCTACAGAGTGTTCCTCCCCACAACAGAACACACATTCTTCTCAGCTATACATGCACTGTTCTCAAAAATAGACCATATACTAGCTCACAGTATATGAATAAATAAGTAAATGCAAAGGAATTAAAATTATCCCATGCATATTATCAAACCATAGTGCAATGAAATTGGAAATCAATAGCAAAAGAAACCACAAAAATTTCATAAGCATATGGAAATTAAACAACACCTCCTGATCAATGGATGATAGATGAAATTAAAGAAGAAATTAGACAGTTTCTGGAATTAAACAATAATGTGAGTACAACATACTGTAACTTATGGGACACATGAAAGCAGTCCTACAAGGGAAATTTATAGTGGTGAATTCCCATATCAGAAAAATAGATCGAGCTCAAATAAACAAACTAATGTTAAATCTCAAGCTTCTAGAAAAAGAAGAGCAAGTCAAGCCAAAAAGTCATACAAGAAAGGAAATTACAAAGATCAGAGCAGAAATTAATGTAATGGAGACTAACAAAACAATACAAAGAATCAATGAATCAAAGAGTTGGTTCTTTGAATAATTAAATAAAACTGACAAACCCTTAGCCAACCTTATCAAAAAAAAAAAAAAAAGGAAAGAAAAGACTCAAATTGATGCAATTAGGAATGAAAAGGGTTAAATCACAACAGATAATGCAGATGGTCAATACCTACTTTGAGAACCTGTATTCTAAAAAGATGGAGAGCACAGAAGAAATGGACAGACTCCTAGATACATATGAATTATCAAAGTTGAGTCAAGAAGATATAAAAATTCTAAATAAACTACTATCAGTCAATGAAACGGAAGATGTAATTAAAAACCTACCAACAAAGAAAAGCCCGAGCCCTGAGAGATTCACTGCTGAATTCATCAAGAAATTTAGAGAAGGACTAATGCTGCTACTTCTCAAACTCTTAATGAAATGGAAAGGGAAGCAACACTTCCAAATTCATTCCCAGAAGCAAGCATTACCCTGATACCAAAATCACAGAAGGATCCAACCAAAAAAGAGAACTACAGGCCAGTCTCATTAATGAACACAGATACAAAAAGCCTCAAGATACTGGCAAATAGAATGCAACAAATCATCAAGAAAATTATATTCCCTAACCAAGTAGTATTCACCCCAGGGATGCAAGGGTGGTTCAACATATGCAAACTAATAAACGTAATATACCATATTAACAGAGCCAAGGACAGAAACCACTTGGTCATCTCAACAGATACACTGGAAGCATCTGACAAAGTCCTATACCCATTCATGATAAAAACCCTACAGAAAATTGGAATAGATGGTCTTTATTTCAACCTGATAAAAAGCCATCTATGACAAACCAACATCCTACTAAATGGACAAAACCTGAAAGCTCTCACTCTAAAATCAGGAACAAGACAAGGATGTCCACTGTCACCACTCTTATTCAATATAGTTCTTGAAACATTAGCCAGAGCATTTAGACAAGAGAAAGAAATAACAGGATTAAGAACAGCAAAGGAAGAAGTTAAATTATCCTTATTTGTCAATGACATGATACTCTACATAGAAGACCTCAAAAACGCCACTAAAAGACTTCTAGATTTAATAACTGGATTCAGCAGCATAGCTGGAAACAAAGTCAGTACTGAAAATTCAATAGCATTCCTGTACAAAAATAACAAACTCACTGAGAGAGAAAGTAGGGAAACAACACCTTTCACAATACTATCCAAAAAAATGAAAAACCTAGGAATCAATCTAGCCAAGGAAGTAAAAGACCTTTACATTCAAAACTTCAGTACTCTGAAAAAGGAGATCGAGGAGGGTATCAGAAAATGGAAAGACATCCCTTGTTCTTGGGTAGGAAGACCCAATATAGTGAAAATGGCCATACTTCCAAAACTGTTATACAGATTTAATGCAATCCCAATCAAAATATCGAGAGCATATCTCACAGAATTAGAGAGAACAATCCTAACATTCATTTGGAACCGGAAGAGATCCAGAATAGCAAAGGCAATTCTAGGCAACAAAGGCAAGGCAGGGGCATCTCAATCTGTGACTTGAAATTATACTACAAAGCTATTGTGATAAAAACAGCACGGCAAAAAAAACCAGACCTGAGTATCAGTGGAACAGATTAGAAAATACAAATATACCAAGCCACTTTTTCTTTGACAATGGAGCCAAATACCTTCACTGGAAGAAAGATAGCCTCTTTTTAAATAAATGGTGCTGGAAAAACTGGCAAGCACAAGGTCCTGAGTTCAATCCCCGGAAGAAAACCCAAAAAAACTCCCAAAATCTAAAACTAGTGGTTCCAATTGACCCACTATTCTCCTGCTGTGTATCTTCCCAAAAAGAGTTAAAAAGATCATAAAACAGCAATATGTGCACACCCATGTTTATAGCAGCACAGTTTGTAGTAGCTAAATCTTGGAAAGAGCCCAAATGTCCATCAACTGATAAATGGATAAAGAGGATGTGCTTTTTTTTTTTTTAATATACACAAGAGTACTACTCTGCCATAAAAGATACGCTTGAGGCATTTCTAGCTAAGTGGATGCATCTTAAAACCACACTCTTAAGTGAAATAAATCAGACATACATGTTTAAATACCGCATTGTTTCTCTGGTGTGAGAGACCAAAAGTTAAAAAAAGGACCAAAATGTATAATAGATATTGAGAAATGGGAGGAAAATGTTCAAATGAGAAGGGCAACAAGTAAAAAGGGGAGGGGGAAAGGAAAGAAGACACAAAGGAAAAAAAATAGAAAAAACAGAAACAAAGCTTTTGTAAATAAGGAGAGGAAGAAAGGTTTTAGGGAGGGGAGGGGAATGGGAAAAAAGAAGAAGCAAGATATAATATGTACAGGTACAAATTCTCTATGATGAATGATATCATTACATATATCTTAAATGTACCTATAAAAAATAAAATGATAAGGCAGGCATGGTGGTGCACACCTATAATCTCATCACTGAGGAAGCTCAGGCAAGAGGAGTACATGAATTCAAGGCTACGCTAGGCTACACAGTGACTTCAAAGCTAGCCTAAACTGCATAGTAAGACCTTGTCTCAAAAAAGTCATTCATGACAAACCCACTGCCAACATCATACTACATGTGGAAAACTGAGAGCATCTCCTCTAAAATAAGGAACAGGGGCCGGCAATTTAGCTCAGTGGTTTCGCCGCCTGCTGCGCAAGCACAAGGACCCGAGTTCGATCCCTGGTACCAAAAAAAAATAATAAAATGAGGAACAAGAGAAGAGTGTCCACTGCACCACTTCTGTTCAATACAGGTTAGCTAGAGCAATTAGGCCAAAGCAAGAAAGGCACCCATAGAGGAAAGGAAAAAGGTAAAATATCCTTTATTTGCAGATGACATGATTCTGTAATCTAAGATTCAAAAAAAAAACCCAAAACCCTCCATCAGCAGATTCTTAGAACTAATAAACAAATTCAGCAAAGCGCCAGGATAAAAATAAATGAACAAGGGCTGGGGATTTAGCTCAGTGGTGCCACTGCCTGTCTCACCAGCGCAAGGTCCCAAGTTTGATCCCCAGTACCAATAAAAATTAAATAAATAAATCAACAAAAATCAATAATGTTCCTAAACTCCAAGAATGAATTCACTGAGCAAGAAATCAGTGCAAACAATCCCATTCACAGTAGCTTCAAAAAATTAAGTGTGAGGTCCCACGCTCGGCATGGCGAGACCAAGCAGCTCAAGCTAAGGATCCAGGCAGCATGAAGCCCCTGCTCTGTTCTGGGCTCCGCCCATGGCAGGGTGAGGACCCCAGGGTGGCTTGGAGCCCCTGCTCCATCCCGCACTCCGCTTAGCTGCGTGGGTGCCTGCAGGGACTGGTACTGCACCCTTCTGCTACCTGGTTCCACATTACAGAGGCACAGAGGATCATAAAGGCCCTTGGCCCGAGCTCCACAAGATAGAGCAGAAGTGAACAACAGAAAGAGGGCCCCTCAGGCTCCCTGATGAAAACTGAAGCCCACTGGAAAGGTGAAGAGAATCTCTGCACTAAAGGCACACCAGACCAGCATAGCTGTTAAGTTGGGGGGATCACTACCTCCCATCAGAACCTGGACTATCTTCACGGGAAGGGCAGCTGGAACCTGCAGTAGAACCTTGCAGAGTCCAACCCTGCAGGAGGACAGGAAGCTCAACTTGGGACTTGCAGCCAGAAATCTACCTGAAGCTCACAGGTCTGTGACTGGCTTACTGAGACTCATTGACTTCTAACTGCACACTGCTGCCCACGTTGTCTATTGTGACAGCAGAGACATGCCCTGAAGGAGGCCCTTCATTTTTATTTTTTGTTATTTGCAAAAAAGAAAAATAGTTTTTCTCTTAATTTTTATTTTTTTCTACTCTTTTCAAATTTTTATTTTTCTCTTTGTCCCCTCCCCACCACATTGCTCTTCATCTCCCTTTTTGTTCCTTTCTGGACCGAATTCGGATTTCTCCTTTATTTTTCTTTTCTTCTCTCAATTATCATTAGTTTTAAAGGAAAGTAAATACAGTATCTAGCCTCCCTACTGCTGTTAGGTGGTTCTGTTCACGTCTTTGTTCTTTCATTCTGCCTCTTCCTCTTGCCTTCAACAGTTTCTTAGAGTTTGTGTGATCTTCCTGTATCTTCTGGACTCACTGCTAATCTTTCCTGATTCTTCTATCTGTCCCTCCTTCCCCAACTCCTTCTAACTCCCCATCCCGAAGGGTAAAGTTGCTATACTGAAGAGTTTATTCACTATATAAACATATGCTGGGTTGGTCCTCGATTTTGATTTAATTCACACAGTTAAATGTGATAGATTAAGAACTACCACAAATTGTCATTTTCTAAGCTGTGCTTGATGCTATGGTGTTGCTAACCGTATCATTTGGGCTAAGGTGCTGTGATTGCCTTCCTGGTATAATGAAAATGAGATAGCCTCAGAGTCATTAGAGTCTCAAAACCTAAAGACCAGCTATATCTGGAAGATACTTCTGAAAACCAATCATTTCACAAGGGTAGTAAACACAAGCAAGAAAGATACCTACAATAAGCAATTTTGAAACATCAACCCAGGAATTAAACCAAGAACAGTACCAAAAACAAAAATGAGAAGACATTTACACAAGGCACAAACTCAGGCTTCCACTCCACAAAAAGCAAATCCTGGGGGAAACGAGGTGGAAAATTCTGATAATCAACCACCTGGACACCCTGAACTGATAGCACAGGAAATAACAAAACAGATGAATGAGGCTCTGGAAAAATTCAAAGCAGAAATAATCTCCCAAATAACTACAGAGATGGTGAGCAGAGTGAAAGACATGATTACAGGCTCTAGAACAGAAACAAACAAACAAACAAAAATAGATGAGATCAGAAACATGCTGGAAGCCATGAATGCCCCCCATAAGAAAGAAATGGAAACCATGATGGCCCAACATAAGAAGGAAATGGAATCCATGAAACAGATTCAAACAGATATTCAGGAGATTAAAAACTCCACTGAAAGCATGCAGAGGAGATTAAGAGAATGCAAAGATAGAATATCAGATATAGAAGACAGGATTGTGGTTGAAGACTATGAAAACAGAGGTTTCTTAAAAATAGTAAGGGACCATGAGAAATCAATCCAGCAGCTGCCAGATGATGCAAAGAAGAATAACATAAGACTGATAGGAGTTCACAAAAAAACAGGAGAAAGTACTATTGACAAAAAAAAACTGTTCACAGAATATCAGAAAACTTCCCAGACAGGTGGAGAATTCGACATACAGGTAAGTGAGGCATATAGAACTCCAACCAGCCATGATCAAAAAAAAATCTACACCTAGACATATAATAGTCAAGATCCCAGAAACCCAACAGAAGTACAAAATCCTACAGGGAGTTAGGGAAAAGAAACAAATCACCTACAAAGGAAAGCCCATCAGAATCACAGCAGACTTCTCAATGCAAACCCTCAAGGCAAGAAGAGCTTGGAGTTACGTAGTCTACGCTCTAAAGGAAAAAAAAAAAACAGCCTCCAAACCAGATTGATGTATCCTGCAAAACTATCTTTCAAAAAAGAAAAACAAAAAACAAAGAAGAAGTAGAAATAGCAAATAAACATATGAAAAACATTAAACATCACTGGTCACTGGAGAGATGCAAATGAAAACAACACTGAGATTCTACTTCACTCCAGAAAGAATGGCTGCTATCATGAAATCAACCAATAACAAATGCTGGCGGGGCTGTGGGGAAAGAGGAACCCTGCTCCACTGCTGGTGGGAGTGTAGACTGGTGCAACCACTGTGGAAATCAGTATGGAGATGCCTCATAGAACTAGAACTAGGACTGGAAGTCCCATTTGACCCAGTTATTCCTCTGCTGGGGATCTTCCCCAAAGAATTAAAAGAATTGGGCTGGGGATTTAGCTCAGTGGTTCCGGCACCTGCCTTGCAAGTGCAATGTCCTGAGTTCAATCCCTGGTATCAAAAAAAAAAAAAAAATTAAGAATCATACCACAGTGATAGATGTGCACCCATGTTCATAGCAGCAGTTTGCAGTTTGTAATAGGTAAAACTTGGAAACAGCCCAAATGCCCATCAACTGGAGACTGGATAAAGAAAATGTGTTTTTTAAAAATAAAATGGAGTACTACTCAGCCATAAAAATGAAAAATTAGAGACATTTATAGCTAATTGGATGCAAATTAAGAAGATACTCTTAAGTGAAATAAATTGGACACACGTGTAAATACCGAATAGTTTCTCTAGTGTGAGAAACTGAAGGTGTAAATAAGGACTAAATGGTGTAATAGATAATGTGAAATAGGAAGAAAAAGGGCAAAGGGGAAGGGGAAGTGGGAGGGCTAGGGGAAAGGAAAGAAGGGAATGGGATTAATGAGAAAATGAAAAAATGGAAACAAAGTCTTTGAATATAGGGAGGGGTGGAGGGGGTGAAGGGAGGGCAGGGAAGGGAGAAAAATAAGAACCAGGAGAGATTATGTAAAGGTGCAAATTTCCAATGATGAATGTCACTATATTGTATACCTAAAATGTACCAATAAAATATGAAAATGTAAAAAAAAAAAGAGAAAGACTGAGGAGGACATTGGAAAATGGAAAAATACCCTGTTTTGGATAGGCAGACTAGTATTGTCAACATGGCCATATTCCCAAAAATGATATATAGATTTAATGCAACTGTCGTTAAAATATTATCAGCTTTTTTCACAGAACTAGATAAAGTAATCCCAAAATTTATATGAACAGAATAGACTCAGACTAGCCAATGCAATCTTGGACAAGAGCAAAGTCAGGGGCACTATAATTCCCACTTCAATTTATCCCACAAAGCCACAGTAGTAAAACAGCATGGTACTGGCACAAATACCAGGCATGACTAATGGAATAGAGGATACAGAAAGATATCAAGCACCTTCAGATTTGTGATGAAGGGGCCACTGGACCAAAGATAGCCTCTTTAACAAATCGTACTGCAAAAACTGGCTATCCACCCTGCAGAACAATGAACCTTGATTCATATCTCTCATCCTGTACTAAAATCAAATTAAAATGGATCAAAGAACTAGATATAAAAACAGAAACAATGAATCTGCTGGAAAAAAACTGATTTCTTGAGGAACAGGCACAGGCAAAGACTACATGAAGAAAACCCCAATTGCACAGAAAATAATACTGAGAATCAAGAAATGCTATTATATCAAATGAAAAAGGTTCTGCACAGTAAAGGAAGCAACCAACAGAATAAAGAGATAACCCAGAGAATGAATCCAATTAAAAGACAGATGACTGAAATGAATATGCTTCTCAGAAGTACAAAGGGCCAATAAATACATGAAAAAATGCTCACCATATTTGGCCATTAGAGAAATGCAAATTAAAACAAACAACACTGAGATACCATCTTACTCCACAAAGAATGACAATCATCAAGGACTCAGATCAACAGCAAATGCTGGTAAGAGTATGGGGATAAAGGAACCTTCTATATTGCTGGTAGGAATGTGAACTAGTACAACCACTTTAAAAATCAGGAGATTCCTCAAAATATTAAAAATAGAAATTTCATTTGACCCAGCTATACCTCTCCTGGGTATCTTCCAGAAAGAGCTAAAGACCTATCAACCTACAAAGCTAACTCATGGAAGCTAAATCATGGAAGTGTTAATACCATTAATGATGACTGGATAAAAGAAAGTGTGGTATTTATCCACAATGGAATACTACTCAGCCACAAAGAAGGGTAAATTTGAGTCATTTGTAAGAAAAATGGATGGATCTTCAGATCATAATACTAAATGAAATAAGTCAGTCACAAAAGGTTAATTAAATATCTCATGGTTTCCCTGAGTGACCATAAATATAAATAATTTAAAGAGCAAAATAAGTGTCATGTTGAGACATGACACGTGTCATGTTAAGGGAAGTAGGCACTGTAGCAATGGAAAGGTGACCCGGGGAAGCTGGGAGAAGGAGGAGTAAAAATAACCAAGACACAATACGTGTATTTACCCAACCCCCAAGTTAAATGGAATCACTATGTACTGCAAACAATTAAAAAAAAAAATGCTCAGGGACAGATGAATTCTCTGATGAATTCTTCCAAACATTCAAAAAGGAAATAATACTAAAGCTTTCAAACTCAGAAAATAAAAGAGGGAAACTTCACAACTTGTTCTACATGGCCATTAGCATTCTGATATCAATGAGAGGTAACAGCTTGGATGCAGCTCAAAGGAAGAGCATGCACAGGCCCTGGGTTTGATCCTAGCAACACACTCACACATACATGACACAAACACACACAAAACATCATGAGAAAAGAAAGCTATATAGACCATTTTCTCTCATAAATATAGATGAGAAAAATCCGCAACAATGTATTAGCATTAAGTCCAGCAAAGCTAGGTGTAATGGAATGCAATATAATCCCAGCCCTTGGGTGTCCAAGGCAGGAATATTATTTGAGCCTAAAAGGCTGAGACTAGGCTGAGTACTCACTAAAAAAAAAAAAAAAAAAAAAATCCGGGGGCCGGGGATTAGAGCTCAGTGATGCCACTGCCTGCCTCACAAGTGCAAGGTCCTGAGTTTGATCCCTGGTAACAAAAAAAAAAAAAAAAAAAAAAATTCCAGCACCCTATAAAAAGCATTATATACCGTGACTAAGTAGAATTTATTCCAGAAACCTAAGGTTGGTTTAATATCAGAAAAGCAACACACATAGTATAGTATACAGTAAAACAAAGGATAAAACCTGCAGAAGAAACATTGACACAAATGCTTTCCTCGGTACATACACATGTACTAATGAAAAAAAAAAAGAAGGGAAAAAATGATGAATACAGAGCTTTTTGTTGGGTGTGGTGGTGCACACATGTAATCGCAGACTTGGGAGGCTGAGGCAGGACTGCTGTGAGTTCATGGCCAGCCTGGGCTACACAGAGATAACTTGTGTCAAAAAAAAGAGCTTTTGCCAATGGGAAGGAGACAAAGCGCTGAAGGACAGGGAAGGATGAAAGAAAGAGAAAAACATAACTAACATGTGTTATGTACATGTAAGAATTCCCCATGATAAACGTAATCATTACATACTGCAAATGTATACTGACAAAAACATAAATTAAAAATGCTTTTCTCCTAAAATAGGGAACAATGTAAAGATGTCCAATCTTACCACTTCTATTCACTGCCTTTTCCTGCAGATTATATGATTCTATATGCAAAAAATCTTAGTAAATCCACAAAAACAACACTAGAACTAGTAAATTAATTCAGCAAGGCTTCAGGATACAAGGACACAATACAAAATCAACTGTATTAACAGCAATGAGCAGTCCGCTCAGGATAATAGCATTCACACTTAAGAATAAATGTGACCAAAGAAACACAAGTATTCTAAAAACTACACATAATTGCTGAAAGAAATTAAATCATGAGATGCTCTATATTACAGATTAAAAGATCCAGTATTAGTAATTCTCCCAAAACTGACCTACAGATTCAGTACAATTTCTATCAAACTTTCTGTAGGCTTCACTGTAATTTCACAACCCAACCCGAAAGTTTTATGTAAAGGGAGAAAATCCAGAATAGTCAAAACAATCTTGAGAAGAACAAGGTTGGAGGATTTACACTTCCTAATTTTACGACTTGCTGAAAAGGCATAGTAATCAAGACAATGCAGTATTAATGTAAGGAGAGAGAAACTGATTAATGGGATAGAGTGGAGAGTACAGAAATACACATCTGAAATTTCAACAAAAGATGTCAAAAAGATTTAATAAGATTCAACAGCAAATGGATAACCATATGCATAAGAAATACTTCATACTCAGTGGAAGGGTGAGCAAAAAAAAAAAAAGAAAGAAAATAGGAAATACTGTCAAAAATATGGAGAAGTCAGAATCCTCACATATTGCTTGTGGGAATGTGAAATGGTACAGATGCCTGAAGAGACTCTCAAGAGAAATGAAAACAGATATCTATACTAGCAACCATATTTAAATGTTTATAGCAGTATTATCCACAATAGTTAGACATAACCCAACAGCCATCAACTAATAAAGAGATTAAAAAATGTGGTTTGAGAATACTATTCAGCAATAAAAAGGGACTATACATGGTACTCATGGGAAAACTTCAAAAATACTGCAAGTGTAAAAGGCCACATAAAAAAACCACAGATAGGATTGATTTCACTTAGAAGGTCCAGAAAGGGCAAATTGATGGCATGATGAGGTCATCGGTGTACCTGGGCTTGCAGGTGGGGGCTTTCCTGGTGAGAGGCACACTCTAAAACTAGATTGTAATGCTGGGTGTACAACTCACATATTTAGTAAAAGTTATCAAAATGTACATGTAAAAGACATGTATTTTACAGCATGCAAATTAACTTTTTAAAGAAAAAATAAAATATTTTAGAATATTAGAAAATTCCAAAAATTCTAAAATTCTATTTTAGAAAAACAGAATATATTACAGTGAGAAAAAAGAAAGTTTCCAACCTTTCCACTCAGAGTCCAATCATCAGAAAATTCTCCCTCATAGATAGTATCATCTTCAGAAAGTAAAACTCCATTTCCCTGTGTGCAGAAACAAAACAGAATCACAACACACAGAATGCACAGTGCCTTGGACAGCATGCACACAGGACCCCAAAGCCTCGCATCATCTTAGGCGACAGGGAAGATAGTACTGCGAAGGTAGAACATTAATGAGATGATTTAAAAAGCTGGAGATATAGGACTTGTAAAACCTCAACATAACTACATGCAAATACTCCACTCACCATCATTTTATTAAGGTGGAAGTTGCCTTCATAGTATAGTCCAAACTGGGTAACAACCACACCATTCCCATGACATACATCATCTTGCCACATGCCCATATACTTTTCTCCTCTGTGCAAAAACGAGAGAAAAAGAAAAATGAAAAAAAAAAAAAGAAAAAAACCCCCAAAACAATGATAGCAACAATACGGGGTGGGGGTGGTGGTGGTGGTGATTAATGGTAGATCTCAAACATCACACTAGTTTGGTATTGGTTCTGTTTTTCTAGTTAGAGTGATTAAATGTCTCCTTAAACATGGAACAATGTGACAGCAAAAAGACATCTTATAGTCATGTTTTCTCAGCAACTTAATATTGTGTTCTACCTGGCACTGGAAGGCTAAGGGAGGAGGACTACAAATTGAAGCCCAGCCCAATTAAGTGTGCAAATTAGTGAGACCTTGTCTCAAAAATAATGAAAAGGAAAAAAAAAAAGCCAAAAATTCAAAATGTGACAGAATCATACCTACATACAAGTTTTTCTTACTCAAAATTTTGCTTAATAAATTAATTAATGGGGTTTGTCATAAAAGGTTCAACTGTCACCTACTCAAACTCAGAAAAATCTTAGTAATTAAAAAGATAAAATAAGCAGAGAATGCCTGTTTAAAAATTATGCAGTTTAGGGGTGGGGATATAGCTCATTGGTTCTGCCACCTGCCTCGCAAGTGCAAGGACCCAAGTTCAATCCCCAGTACCGAAAAAAAGAAAAAAAAAATCATGCAGTTTAGTAATAACAGTAGTTTAAAAATAGCCAACATTTTGGATGCTGTAGTGCTTAGTAACATGGGTGGGAAGGGGAGAGTACAGTCTAAAGCACATTAGGTCCAGTCAAACATGGAGGCAAAAGAACTGCACTCCTCAACAGTCTTGGTAACCAGTCTCTGACCTAATGGGAAGACCTAGGCAGAACGGTATCTAGACACCACCCTACGTATAATTCCAGCGGGAATATTCACTGTTTTCTCTACCCCTTACCTTTCATTTCCACTTTCTATTGACTGCATTGAAGATTTTTCTTTGTATGACAAGAACTTGGTAGGTTCTCTGAGACAGTAAAGCCTCTGTAGGTATAAAGCTTTAGGAAAAACAGTGCTGATGTGGATTGTGGGTTATTCTGTTTTTGTAATGAATAATTTACTGTTTAGTCCACAAGAAAAAGGGGGAAAAGATGCCCCCAAAACTGTTTTCTTATGAAAAGTTTTCCCTTTTTTTCTTTTTCTTGGTTTGTGGTACTGGGGATTGTATTTTAGTTTTTGGACAGCATCTTCCTATATAGTTCAGGCTTACCTTGAACTTGCTATGTCGCCCGAGCTGGCCTCGAACTCTCGGCAATCCTCCTGCCTCAGCCTCCCAAGTGCTGGGATTACAGGTGTGTGCCACCACGCCTGGCACAGTACTGGGGATTGAACCCAGGGCCTTCTGAATGCTGGTAGGCACTTTGCCACTGAGCTACATCCCCAGACCTTTTTGAAACATTCTCCCTAAGTTGCCCAGCCTTGAATACTCAATTCTCCACCTTCAGCCTTCTGAGTTGCTCACATGGCCCCCGAGGCCCACTTGAAGTTTTTTGTTGTCGTTGGTACCGGGGATCAAACTCCGGTCCTTGCGCTTGCACAGCAGGCAGCGAAACCGCTGAGCTAAATCCCTGGACCCCGCTTGAAGTTTTTTGTTGAAAGCGTCACTGCTTTTGGAGAGGCATGGGAGCTTTCTCCTCACACTACGTACTGACACCGGAAGCAGAACACTGTACCTAGTGATGTCATCAAAGACGCCGTACCCCACTTTCTTATCCATGGCCCACTGGCCAATGAACATGCTGGGCGAGGAGGAAGTCAGCTTTCCACTTCGGAGGAGGCCATGGCCATGGCGCATGTTGTCTTGGAAACAGCCTTCAAACACTTCACCAGAGGCATAGCTGTGGTTGGAGATAACAGATAAAAATCAAATGCTCACAGAGTTCTAACACTTGTCTTTACAAAGTCTAGAATATCAAAAACTACACTCAGTCTCTCTAGTAGCTATAATTATTATGTGATTATTTTACACCAACGAAAGTTTTTCTTCTAAAAAAAAAAAAATTTTTCCTGTTTGAATAAATGAACCTAAGAAGTTAAAGACATCAGGGCCGGGGATGGAGCTCAGTGGTTCCGCCACCTGCCTCGCAAGCGCAAGGACCTGAGTTCGATCCCTGGTACCAAAAAAAAAGAGAAGTTAAAGACATCATACGTGGTATTCCGTACTGACAGGGGAAAAATTATGTTTAGTGTCTAATAAATGAAATAATGAGTTATCAAGGAGAGGGAAAAATGTTTTGTCCATATTAAAGTAATAAAATTAAAGTCACTGACAAGACACGGGGAAAGTAATGATTTACATGACATTCAATTTAGATGAGAACCAAATTTAGTAACTTAGCATTTTCATCTTGTAGATGAGGGGTTGTTCTTTGAAAGAAGATTTTACACAGGCTTCACTCATTAAAAGAGTAAATAAAATTTACTCCTTAGAAATTCTGGCTATACAAACTGTAGGTTTACATGGTTCTTTGAAAAAGCAACACCAATCCAACCTTTCCTATGTCACTACCTATAGACTCCTTGACCACACATTTTTCCTTCTTTCCAGTTGCCCACATAATGATCTTCTTTGTTCAGAGACTTATTTGGGATTCTGTATTCTCCATACCTGCCAAGGAAAATAAAACACATCAGAAGACACACTTATCATACATTCACCTTTTGTGTGTATCTACCAGTGAGCATTTTAATGAGGAAGTCAGAGAAAAGATTTACCCATGGGAAGACAGGGGTAAATGGAGTCTTGGTTTAAGCTGTTCTTTTATTACTTTTTTTTTTTTTTGGTACTGGGGATCGAACTCTGGTCCTTGCACTTGCAAGGCAGGCGACAGAACCACTGAGCTAAATCCCCAGCCCCATCTGTTCTTATTTCCTAAATTAGTTGGCAAGTCTTAGAAGAGTGCCTACTACACTAAGAAATTAATGTTTTATTCCAAGGCAAATGAAAAACAAAAGACCTGTGTCCTAGGTCTGCCACTAGCCATGTTACTTGGGTAAGTCCAGATACCCAGCTTCCTCATCTGTATTATATGTGGGACAGAGTAGATTATCTAAAGTCTGTTTTCATTCTAAAAATCCATTAAAAAGAGATTAAAAGACATCACGAAAGTTTATATTATTGCACACATATACAAAATCACCTACCCAATTTATATCTTTTTTATATAATAAAACACATTACTTTTTTTAGAGTCACACAAAATACTTCAGTCATAAATGTATCACGTAAATCAATCTATAATGTTAGAAAATATGACAAGCTTATGCAAAAATATAGTAGAGTATTATTAGGATAATATATCATTTGGAACATTTTTGTCTTTTGACAAGACATATCACAGAAATAAAAGATGGTTTTAAATTACCAAAAGTGAAATTTCTGTGTCCTTTGTGGAAAGCGAAATGTACTATCCACAGTGTGACCATAAACATTACCCAAGGTCCTTAGTCTCCATCCACAACAGAAAATGGATAGAAAGGGCCAGTGGCCAGGGATGTAGCTGTGGTTCCATCGCCTGCCTCGCAAGCGCAAGGTCCCAAGTTCAATCCCCGGTACCAAAAAAAAAAAAAAAAAAAAAAAAAGAATAGAAAGGGCCGGGGATGTAGCTCAGTGGTTCCATCGCCTGCCTCATAAGTGCAAGGTCCCAAGTTCCATCCCGGGTACCAAAAAAAAAAAAAAAAAAAAAAAATAGAAAGGGCCGGGGATGTAGCTCAGTGGCACAGCACCTGCCTGGCAAGCGAGAGGTCCTGAGTTCAATCCTGGGCACCCCCCCAAAAAAGAAAACTCACTCCCAAAGTAAATAAAGGTTGCAACCTCAGAGTTCAAGCTCTCTTCATGCTCACCCATGGGCACTCTAAGTTTTAATACACTGTATGCTCATCTAAACCAAACAACAATCTGCTGCTTGTCTGAAAAGCAACTCTGAACAAAAAATAACTTATGATTGAACTTCAATTTACCCTCCTATGTTAAACAATTTTCTTACCCATCTTCCAAGCCATTTCTGAACATGCCAGAATATATCCTTCCATCGGGCCACTTCAACACCCCTCTGGAAGGCATAAGCAAAAAATAATCCCTGTCAACTAGTGTTTTCTAGAATCAATACTTGCTCTGTAATACTTTCTCTGTATTCTCATCCCAGAGACAAATTTTAAACACTGTCACCTGCCATGGGGCTTCCCTGAAAACCAGCGCCCACTGTAAGTGGCATCCTTCAGGCGAGGGTCCTTGTAGAAAGTGTATTTGGCACTGCGTGAAATGGGTGGCTCCTGCCTCTGCACACTGCTGCCACTCCCATAAGCCGGAAGATCAGATGTCCCCCGCAGAGCCTGATCCACAGCCTGGCTTATGGCCCGTAGCCACTTAGTCTAGGAGCAAAATGTAACGGCTGATAAACCCATGGCAACAACTCATGAAAAACTGCTTTAAATCCTACCATCTTTCCCTGGTGTGAACAAATTTTCTGTCTCCTAATGCTTACTGAATATACTAACTGGTTCTTGGAATTTATTATTATATGTTTAAAATCAAGTTACTAAAAAATAAACCTAGTTTTGGTTTAACAAAGATTTACCTGACATATCTGTGAGTCACTGATCAAGCAAGAACAGTATTTTTTCTTCTTTGCTACCTTAAAGGCAGAAATATCCAGGCCAAATACTGAAAGAAAATCCTATAATGGACTAACCTTTTCCTGGGGTGTTGATGAAAGGAGAGTGAACTGTTCTTCAGGTGTAGTTACCTTCAAGCCATTCCTAAAAAGTTCAGAAGGATAAACACCACAAGATATCAGTCCTCAAATATGAAAATCAGCCTACTGATTTCAAGGGGAGTAAAAGTCAATAAAATGCAAATACTCATGCCCTGGACAAGGGTCTCACAGGGGACAGGACACAGGGTCACTCTACTCGGTGTTGAACAACAGGAATGTGAGCAATGGAGCATCTATCTATCATGATTTTCCATGATTACCCAAATAGCCTGTTTTATTATCTCTGGGCCGCTTCACTGCCTCGCGTGCATGTGGAATGGGAGGCAGCCCCAAGCCCTGTCATGTGGAAGGAAGCAAGCTGGTAGTGGCGAGGCGGGCTGTGGAGAAGAGGAGCCATACTCACACACTGCTGGCTTCTTCAGAGAGCGGCTCCACCCAGAGCGTGGCCAATGGAAAGACATGGTGTGTGGAGAACTGCAAGAGAACAAGGAGCCATCTGGAGAGGTCTCCACCTATACCCTTGCTATATCGCTGGCCCACGACAGCTTAGGGTTTCTGCTGTGCAGTCTCCCTGAGATGGCTAAGTGAGGTGGGTGCCACTGTTCCTGCCATGCAATCCCCATAACACAGCCGACCCCAGGGACCCCTTCAAGCGGACACTTATTCTCCACTTGGAGCACAAAAGACCTCTCTGCTGGGGGTGGAGCTTGGTGACAGAGCACTTGCTTAACAGGCAGGAGGCCCTGGACTCAACAGCCAGCACCAGAGAAGAAAAAAGCCCTCTAAATTGAGCCCACACTGTCGTCAAACACTCTTCTATTTAATATGTGCAGAGAAATCACAACGGTTTTCAACACAGACTGACAGCATACAGTCATGTATACACAGTGACATTCGGATCAATGATGAATCACATATATATATAACGGTGGTGGAATAAAATTATAACAATTGAAAAACTCCTGTTGCCTGATGACACCACAGCTGTCATAGTACAACACATTTCATGCGCTTGTGGTGGTACTGATATAAACAAACCTGATGAGACAAATATTTTAAAACTGTACTACTGTAACTTATAATATTTAGTAATCTGCTATACTGGTTTACACCCAAGAAGCAATAGATTCTACAGTAACCTAGACATATAGTAGGTTTGTGTAAGTATACTCTATGATGTTCAATAACAAAATTGCCCAACAATTCGCCTCTTAATATCCCCACTCTTAAGCAACACGTGGAGTAGTTAGTGACTACAACAGTGCACCTTCAAGTGCCTCTTTCAAGGACAGGTATCAGGTTAGGAGTCCAACTCACCTGGGCGTGGACAAGGGCATCGTTAAAGAGAATGAACCAATTCACAGAAAACCTGCCAGCATGCTGCAGAGAGAGGGCTCGGTTACTGCTCTCACACAGCAGTCGGCGGTCTGGCTTCCTCAGGGAATCCTAGAATTGAAAACAAATACTACTACACCAGGGGCTGAGGATTTAGCTCAGTGGTTCCGCCAACTGACTCCAAGTGCAAAGTCCCGAGTTCAATCCCTGGTACCCAACAAAACAAAACAAAATAATTACTGCACTGACCAATCAGAATCATTTTAACATGCAAAGAGAAAATAAAACAGGCAAAAATTTAGGGCAACTGGTCACAGCTCCGTGTGGCATTAAACTCAGATGGAATCCAAACACTTTACAGAATTAGAGCCCAAAGGAGATTAAAAAGAAGATGGAAGGGGCTGGGGATTTACCTCAGTGGTGCTGCTGCCTGTCTTGCAGGCACAGGGTCCTGGGTTAGATCCCCAGTAGTAAAAAAAAAACAAAAAACAAAAAACAAACAAACAAAAAAAGAAGATAGGAACAAACTAAAGACAGTAAGTCTTCAGAGGATTCCTAGAAATGAAGGAATGTATTGATATTTAGAGTTCTCATTCCTATACTCCTTAGCCATTTTAGGAAAGAGGTCATTAGAGCATTACTGTTCAAACAAGTGAGAAACAGAAAAGGTAATGACAATTATTACAGAATTCCCAGGTGTTTGCTGGGGTAACAAAGGACAGTGGCAAGGTTTACCGTCATTTTTCCAGGAAAGGTCTTCCAGAAGCCCAGTGTGTTCTCTGCTTCCTTCCTTTTCCTGCTGAGATGGACAGCAAGAGACTCATAATAAGAACTGGAATCCTGCAGCTTCTGATATTCTGGAGATGTCTAGAGGCCAACAATTAAAGGAGGAAAGAAGAATACAAAACAATTATCCACAATCCAGAGACTCTGGAATGATATGATTTAGATATACACTACTAGTTAAAGGAGAAAATTTCAGCCTGAGAACAATAGTATTTTACTAAAGGGAACTGGGGAAGGACAAGATTGATTCCATAAAGATTTTCTGACATAAAGGCTATGTGAAATAGGGGAATAACCTGAGGGGGAAAGGGGTAAATACTGTCAGTCATCAGTGGAAAGAACAGCACAGAACTCGGGACAGGGCAGGTCGCACAAGTTAGTCTCAGAGACCCTCTGTTTCCTATGTGTGAGGTATATGTCACCTTAGAAAAGAAAATTAAGAAAATTTAAGAAGTACTTATTAATTCATTTCAAGTTGAGATTTTAAATGACTGCATTTCCCAAACAAAAAGTTTTGGTGAGAAATACGGCACTGGTTTACATTTTTCCAAATCTATTATCTGGCTTAAACGACAACAGCTGGGTTTTTATAGCTACTACTTTTAATCTGTTATGATACACTGTTTTGTTGAAATATATGAAGAAAATCTTGCCTTCTAAAGATAACTGGAAAAGATAGAAATATTTTAATAGCTATTACAAACAACACTGCTATTCTCTTTTGAGACATATTAGAACTTGGTAAGTAGCAGCTTAAGAAATCTGAACTGCAGCAATTAACTTCATATACCCTGTTACATTGGAATGCTCTGCTCTTTCTCCACACATGCTTCTGTAACACTGGAGACTGGGCATTCAAAAGTACTAAGCTATACAGATCTTCCAAATATTGGATATATTTGTACAGAATCAAAAATCAACATTATCATGTGTTTCATCAGAAAGAGGGTTACATATTGTGAGATTGTCAGGCTCACAGTGGTAGACTCATGACTCCCAACATTTTAATTTCTGCTTTTAAAAATTCAGATTTTACCACTGGCAACAGATAATACCTGCTGTTCTTGAAATGACAGAGTCATTTACTTAAATTTGAGAAAGCACCTGTCAATATCCAAATGTGAGTAACCGCAGTTTTTCTGTCCCTCGTAATGTTTATTCAAGTTTAAAAACACAGGCCTCAACTCAATCACAACTGTGTTTTTCCTTGAGAAATATCACACATGGGTATGCAGCGGAACTGTGTTACAGGGCCTCCCCATTTCAGCACAGAGTACCTTAAAAAGACATACACTCAACTACTAACACCCTGACGTTAGTAATTTCTTTAGCTTCGTTATGAATGTTCTTCAGGGAAATTGGCACTTTGCGCTTTGGCTTTTAGCTGCAAGTACAAGGCTAGTACTGCCTTGGTTCCTGCTAAGGAGCCAGCAGTTTTACTCGCCTTTACTTCCCTTTACTTCCGCACTGTCAGTGCAAATAACAACATGGAGGACAAGGTCTCAATATTGTTGTGAAAATAGTTGAGACCTTGTGAATCCCAACAGTGTCTCTGGAACCCCTAGCATTCTGAAAACCAATCTCTGAGAACCAATTACCAGAAAAGGATAACCGCTGAGTGAGCAGATGGTAAGACAGACAGCTGGGTGTGGTGGTGCAGGCCTGTAATGCCAGCACTCAGGAGGCTGAAGCAGGAGGGTCACTGTGAGTTCTAGGCCAGATTGGACTAAATAATTGGTTACTTGCTGGTTCAAACCTGTTCAGTGAAAACAAGATCTGTTTGGGCTAAAATTGAAAGCAGACTGGGCTGGGGATTTAGCTCAGAGGTTCTGCTACCTGCCTCACAAGCGCAACGTCCCACATTCAATCCCCATCCCACATTCAATCCCCGGTACCAAAAAAACAAACAAACAAAAAAAATGAAATCAGGCTAAAGAAAAGAACTATGAGATCACAGGAGGATCTAATGTAGGAGTCACTCTGGGACCCGAAATCTGTCTAGATAAGGAGATAAAGGCCAAGATTTAAAAGATTTTAAGGAACTTAGGAGTCATTATGGTTTCTTTAGAGCCCTTCAGAGTGGAAACAAAATGAAATCACACATTTTAGTACAATCTCAAAGATGAGGGTCTCAGCACCAGCTCAGGATCAACTACTGAATGAGCAGCAGTCAAAACAGGGTCTCGACTTTTAGACATTTCATAAAATGAATATAGACAATCTGGATAAAGTCCTAAAAGGAAACTGAATCCACAGCAAAGAAAACTAGATTTGCCTAATCATACTTTCCTTTTTTACTGAAGGAAAAGAAATTTAATCAGATATATATAATATTAAGTTAGTGAAATTAGTGAAATTCTAGATTTTATGGTGGCTTTATCCAAACAAAATATGATTCCTGGCTTCCCAAGTATCCAAAGCAGGTACATGTGGGAACTTACCACTTCAAAACAAGTAGCAAGCTTTAGCAAAACTTTTGCATAATTATGAAGGCGTCTGATTGGCAAGAAAAAAAGAGTATTCAATATTTCCATCAACTGAGTGTTTTCATCATTCACGTCTGACAGATCTTGCAACAGCTCTTGATTTTTATTTAGGAAATCACTGAAAAGTAAAGCGAAAAATATTCAGTTAATCATTTTGATATTGATAATATATGTATAATACTGCATAGAAAATTTCACTAGACAAAATGTTTTTCAGGCTATACCTTTTTAGGTATAAAAAGAGAAGATAAATACAAGATTGAGATAATTTCTCTAGCTATAAGATAGGAATTTTGAAAGTATAAAACATAGCAAATTGTAGCAATAGCAACTCTAATAGAAATGGACACAAATAGAAACACAGATTTGTGCCTTAAATTCTAGGAAACCAATCATGCATCCCACAGTTTCAGGGAAAAATCAGACCAAATGAACCATTACCTATTATTTTCAAGTCAAAAGTCAAAGGGATAAATGGCAGTTCTAATTGCTCTAATTAGTTGTGCTAAACAGAAATAGGAAAAAAAGGCAAAGCTCTTCGCTTCAGAATTAGTATATATATTCACATACTTCTAAATTCTTCCTTTGTCTCTTCAGTTGTTGATTACCTAGTAAGAGTTTATTACAGGAGGTGGGGTGGGGGGGAAATCCCTGCAGGAAACGGCACTACAATTAATGAGACACAGTAAAGCAAATATATGTGAAGATTTTAATAGAGATCTTCAAAAATATTTCAACTGAAGTCAAAATTTAGCCATATAAGGGCTGGGGATTTAAGCTCAGTGGTTTTGCTGCCCGTTGTGCAAGCGCGAGGACCCGAGTTCGATCCCCGGTACCCCCCCCCCCAATTTAGCCTTGTGTTCTGTTTTTATCAATTCATTATTAAAAATTTATGCAAATATTAAGGCTGATTGGTAACTCACTCAGATTATGTTCATCAGGCCAGCACACTTAGAAGGTTTGTAAAGAAGTAAGAACTGGTAAACAGAATAATCATGTCTCTTAATGAGTGATAATTATGTACCAGGCTCTGCCCTCAGTACAGTACTTTATAGACAGACTACAAATCTCAGCTACAAGGCCTCAAGTAGGATGCAGTGTCACACAAGACTGTAAGACAAGAACAAGTCACTCTATAATCTCTTAGAGAACTATGGAGTAAGGACACATTTAAGCCAGAAATTGCGAAATACTCTCGGAAAGCTATATAAAAAGTCATAACAATTTGCAGGAACTAAAAAGTTGAATGTCACAGATCTGATTGTTTCACACTACAGTTTAGAGTTCCTGGGAACTGGCCGGGGATTTAGCTCAGTGGTCCCGTCGCCTGCCTAGGGTTCTTGGGAACATGGTCCAAACTTCTGCTTTATGCTTAGCTTGTGTCCACATTGCTTCCCTGTGCTGCTGCAGGGGTCTGCCGAAGACACTTGCACAGCGCCCCAGAAGAGCTCTGCTCTGAGCGGCTCCCGATGGGTTGAGGCAGGACACGGACAGCACATACACCTTTGTGCTCATTTTCTCCTGGATGTCCAGACCCTGTCCATACTACTGCAGAAATATCCCAACTCTGCAAGCCCCATTACATTTCACATCTCAGTCAGGCTCTTGCTTACGGACTTCTTTAAAAGGAGTCCCATCCAGAGATTTAGCTCTGTGGTTCCATCGCCTGCCTCGCAAGTGCAAAAAGGTCCCGAGTTCAATACTCAGTATCAAACAAACAAAAAAGGAGTTCCAGTATGTTCTCAGAAAACCTGAACCAGAGACTCTACTCGGCTTATCTTCGCTTGGGAGCTTTGACTCTAATTGGAGCAATATTGTTTTTTTCTTACACAACTACATATGCATTTTCACTCAGATTTTACTTGGCTATTTGTGGTATTGGGGATTGAATCCAGAGCCTTTGTTCTGAGTTACATCCTTACCCCTTAAAATTTTTTTAAATTTTTAGACAGGGTCTCCCTAAGCTGCCCAGGTGGACTCGAACTTGTGAACCCCCTGCCTCAGCCTCCTTGAGTGCTGGGATTACGGGAATGTGCCACTATGCCCAGCTTACTCAGATTTTCAAAATAAAAAATATATTAAAAGGTAGAAACAACTCAAGTGTTTCTCAACAGATGAGTCGATATATGTGGTATATACAAACAAAGGGATATTATTCAGCCACAAAATGGAATGAAACTTTGATATATAATTCATTATATATTTAAATTTTATTCTTAAATAAACCATACCCAGAAGGACAAATATGATTCCACTTCAGTAAGGTACCTAAAATAGGCACCTTGGGTTGTTTCGTAGTAAATAAGCATTTCTGATTGGGAAATTAATTCCTTTCCATTAATCTCTACAGGGTCTAAGAACATGCAGCTTTCTCTTCCTGGGCCACTGTAGGAGACCTGATCCCCAGGCTCGGCCCCAGCACCACATGGAGCCCTGTGCTCAGGGGCAGAGGGATTTCTGTAGTTGATAGGAAGTAGAATAGAGGTTACCAGAGTCTTGAGGGAGAGGGTACTGGGCAGTTATTGTTTAGTGAGTGCACAGTTTCTGATGGGTACAGCGACTAAGTTAGACAGTGAGTACACATAGTAGTAATGGTAACACAATGTTATGAGTGTATTTGATCCTGCTGAATTGTTCACATATGAAGTACTCTGATACATGTTTTACCATAATTAAGGAAAAAAGCCTGAATAATGATCAAACCACCAGCTACATGATGAACCAGTTGAGTAATGACAGTCTGAGCACTATCATCCGGCTTAGTTACTTTTTCTTGTTGTTGTGACAAAATATTTGACACCTAAAGTTAAAGGAGGAAAGGTTTATTTAGCTCACAGTCTGTAGAGGTTTCAGTACATAATCGGCTGGTTCCAAGGCAGGGTAGCATGGCACAGGGGCATCACAGAGGAGAAACAGTCCACGGCAGGCAGAAGACAACAAAGCAGCAAAGTAGCAAGTAGCAAGTGACAAGCGACCAGCAATGACAACAGCAGTCCTCTTGCTGTCCATTATATTTTATCCAGATTACCTGCCTTAGGGTGGGTAGCATTCATATCCTTAATTCTAGCATCGCACCATTAAACTATCCCAGCATTACATACTGTAGATCCAGCCACCTCCAAAAAGCCCCACCTATGATTGCATTTGGGGAGAACATCTAGATACAAGCCATATGGCTGCCACACTGAGCTTAAAGGTCTTCAAACTTTTCTCTTTTTTTAAAATTTTTTGAGACAGGGTCTCACTGTGTAGTCCAGGCTGGCCTTGAACACATGGCGATCTTTTTGCCTCTGCCTCCCAAGTGCTGAGATTACAGGTGTGCACCACCATGCCTAGCCTATTTTCTTTTAAAATAAAATCTTCAGAATAATTTTAAATATTGACTTTGTAAATTAAAACTGAAAAAAGTTATCACTGCTACTTTTAATCATGAAAAACTTGAACAAACATGAACTACCACATGGAAAATGCTTCCCAAGTCCAGAAAGGATGTAACATCTGCTGCCATAGCTCAGGTTCACCCACTGTTCATTAATTGCTTCTCATGTGCTCAGGATCTGGGGCTTGGTACTGTGCAAGACGTGAGTGGTGTTCACATGTCAACTCATTTGGCTGGATCTGAAGGAGTCAGGTCAGTTCTTGTGTACTGTAAACTTAACCGAAATACCTCTGGGAAATAAACAATAGAGCCAATATGTGCAGGTATGGTGGCGCTAGCCAGTAATTCTAGCTACTTGAGAGGCTGGGTATAGAGGACCACAAATTCAAGGCCAGCCTTGGAAACTCAGCAAGCATTGTCTCAAATTAAAAAATAAAAAGGGGCTGAGGACTTAGCTCAGTGGTGAAGTGCTTGCCTAACATGAGTGAGGCTCTGGGCTCAATCCCCAGTACCAAAGGGAAAAGCACCGGGTGTGGTAGTGCATGCTTACAGTCCCAGCATGAGGGAAGGTGAGGCAGGCAGATCCTTGGTTCCAGGCCAGCTTGGATTACATATCAAAACCCAGGCTCCAAAACAGAGAAAGCCAAATACTGTACCAGAGCCAGCAATTACCATGATCTTCGAAGAGACCCAGAGGCCTCCCATTCAAATCACCACAAAAGCCAGGCCTGGTGGTGCACACCTGTAACCCCAGCACTCAGGAGGCTGAGGCAGGTGGACCATTAAGTTTGAGGCCAACGTGGGCAATATAGTGAGTTCAAGACCCACTTGCACTGCACAGCAAGACCCTGTCTCAAAATAAATAAACCAAAAAGTAAAATAAAATAAATCACCACAAACCTCCAAGTTACACATTCTCCTCCAATTAAATCTGGTTTTCTTCAAGTATTATTATTTGCAAAAGTAAACTAACCAATGTTCTTTCTACTTTAATTATTAATTTGGCTGCAACCATTTTTTCCCTACTTTTTCGGAGTCATGATTCATTACTTTACCAATGCTAAAGGTTAAATAAACTATTTTGTCACTATAACAAACAATTTATAAGTAATAAATAAAAATCAGTAATCCCAACAAATGTAAACATGTGAAAGCCAGAAGCTCTTAGCTGGGTAAAACAACAAAATTAAGACCACTTATTTGCTATTTAAGACAAATATACAAAACCAGTAGAATACTGTGCAGAATGTGGGACAGTAAGAGAATAGATCACGTACCAAACAATACAGGAAAGGGATTTTGAAGTTTCCATATAAGGTTAAAGATATAACACATCTGAATTTGTCATTAAAAATGATGGCCAAACCTTTAGAGTTTGGAAATGAAAAAGCCTATGACACGAGTCAAAAACAATTTGTAATAAATATTACCAAAAATATTTAGACCTGAATGACAATAAAAACAAAATATCTCACCCAGTCATGGTGGTGTATGCCTATAATCTCAACACTACTGGGAGGCTAAGGCAGGAAAATAGTTCAGTCATCCTAGGCTCCACAGCTAATTTAAGGCCAGCCTGGATTATACACAGCAAGACACTGTTTCAAAATGAAACAAAAAACAACAAAAAAATCCAACAACAACAGAAAACCTCACCAAAATGCATAAGATTATAGCTAATACAATGAGATGAAAATCTATAGCCTTAAAATACTATATTAGAAAAATTAAAAGACTGAAAACAAAGCACTAAATTTAATGAAGTTAGAGATTTACAAGGAAAGTAGAAGTAAATAAAGAGCAGAAATTAATGAAATAAAAAACAAGGAAAGAAAGGATCAGCCAAACTTAATCTTTAAAAAGATTAATAAAAAAGGGGTGAACTCGGGCCAGGGATTTTAGCTCAGTGGTTCCAGTGCCTGCCTCGCAAGCGCAAGGTCCCAAGTTCGATCCCCAGTACCAAAAAAAAGCGGTGAACTGCTGACAAGACAGATCAGGATGAAAATAAATAAATAAAGGCCCAATTAAATAATAATAGCAATGAAAAGCAAGGCAAACAAATACAGTTATTATGAAGATGAAAACATCTTTAAAAAATGCTTTGAACATTTTGTCAAATCTGAAAACAAGGACAAAATAAACAATTTTCCAAGGTAATATGAGTGACTAAAGCCATCAACAAACATCTGAACATATCAACTCATTAAAGAAACCAGATTGATAATTCAAAAACTCCCCACAGGAAATATCCTCATTGAAGTCCATGCATCTTTTTAATAGATGGATTCTAGTCAAATCCTCAAAATACAGATAATCCCTATCTCACAGGGACTATTTCAGAAAATAGAAAAGGAGAGAAAGTTCTCCAACTGATTTTATAATTGCTAGTGCAATCTTTTAACCAAAATTGCCCAAGTTCACCCTCACATAGATGAAAAGTATTTAAACATTACCAAACTGAATTCAGCAATGTATTAAAAAACTAGCACATAAAGACCACTGGATTTACTTTGGGAACTCAAGGGTGTTTAACTTTACAGAAGTCAATTCTTAGTCTAGGAATGTAGCTAATGGTACAGTACTTGCCAAGTGTGTGCCAGGCCCTTTGATCCCCAGCACCACAAAGGGGACAAAAAAAAAGAATTTCCCTCCAACTTTTAAGAAGTGGAGGTTTTTGGGGGTTTTTTTTTTTTGGTACCGGGGATTGAACTCAGGACCTTGTGCTTGCAAGGTAGGCTCAGTGCCACTGAACTAAATCCCCAGCCCCAGAATTGGAGTTTTTTAATCCTAAAAATGATATCTACTAAAACTTTGCAGCAGTGATGGTGAACCTGCAACTCAAAACCCACTTATTTATTGAAAAGTGCTAACACTTTGTGTGCTGTTATCCAATGCTCCGCTGGTGGGGCGATGCTGGGGTGACTTGGCCCACGTGCCAACACAGGGCTCCGCATATCCCTGGCAGCATGAGAGCCACAGGTTCACCACCACTGCTACAGTAACCAACTTTATTGGTGAAAACTAAAAGTATATCCTTCAAATCCAGAAATGAAATAAAGATGATAATATTCCTGTAAGAATAAAAGCACACATGGCAAAATATTAACATCTATTAAATGTGGGTGGTGAGTATTTTTTAAAACTTGCCTTTATTGCTACACAACCACTTGCTGAGAAACTATACAGTAAGAAGTACCTGCCACATACAAGGGGGCCTTTATACTCTTTATCCAGAAGCTACACACAATTACTTTATATTCATCAACGCCCACTTTTTCATAACCATCACATTGTTTCTCATTAATGGAAGAGAGAACCTTCGCATTTGTTAGATGAAAAAAAATTAGGCATTCTGGGGTAAAGGGAGTTATCCAAAGTTTCAGGGAAAAAAGTGGTGAGACACTAAAGCAGCAATAGATCCTGTGCCTTTTAATTCAGTGTTTTTCAATAGCCTATTCTAAACTGGGCATAGTGCTGCACACCTCTAATTCCAGCTACCTGGGAGGCTGAGGCAGGAGTCCCAAGTTCAGGCCAGCATGGGTAACTTAGCAAGACTATCTCAAAATTTTAAAAGGGTGGGCCGGGGATTTAGCTCAGTGGTACTGCGCCTGCCTGGCAAGCACAAAGTCCTGAGTTCAATCCCTGGTACCATAAATAAACAAATTAATTAATTAAAATAAAAAGGGTAGCCACTGCCTGTAATCCCAGCACTTGGGAGGCTAAGCCAGGAGGACAGCTGTGAGTTAGAGACCAGCATGGTTACATAGTAGGTTCAAGGTCAGCATGAAATACATGGCAAGCCCCTGTTTTTAAACAAACAAACACAATTTTAAAAGAGCTGAGGAGGTAGCTTAGTGGTAGAGCACTTGCCTAGCATGTACAAGGTCCTAAGTTCAGTCCATGGTACTTAAAAAAAAAAAAAACTCATTAATTCTAATGCTAATCAAGTGCTAATACTTTCTGTCCTCTTTAAGAATGAGTTAATAAGTCTAATTTGATTTACTGGTCAAATGGCCAAGTCAAAGCTTTCCCTGGGCACTCAAAAACAAACACTAGAAAACATGATCTTTGGCTGTTAGAGAGGTAGCTGGAAAGTATGTATGTGCTTACATGGCAGGCTTAGCAAGAAGCTGGAATCCTCCCATAACCAGGAAATTTGTAATTGATGTGCAATACCTTAAGCAAAAAAGAAAACACATATACATTAGGGGCAAAACATAAACTATTTCTTGAGTTTTCAAGCAAGTATTTGGAATAGATACTACTTAAAATCTCATCAATGGGTTTCTGAACTTTTGTGATGTCAATATTCACAAACTGTAAAGGACTGAAGAGCAGGTTGTAGGACAATAATAATGCTGTGAGGGTAATGCTATTTTAATAAAGATTCTAATATAAAAAGAAACTCTTGCCAGGTGTGATGGTTCACGCCTATAATCCCAGCACTAGGGAGGCTGAGGTAGGAGGACTGTCATGGGTTTGAGGCCAGCCCAAAGCTGTGCAGACAATGCTAGAATTCACTTGGCAGTTAGTACTGAGTTACCTAAGTAACAAACTGCAGGAAAAAATCATTAACATGACTGAATTTTTAATGAAAATTTAATTTTCACTTCAGGTTTCCCAATTATGTCTTCAGAAAATGAGTATTAGACAGTAAGAAAATAGGTAAAAAGAGGTTGAATGAGAAACTATTAGAAAATGTTGATTAAATACTGACAAACTGCTAGGGAACAACTGTGGATAATATGATTTGAGCAAGTTACACTTCCTCCATACTCCTGGGCCAGCAAATGAAATCAATATGTTTTTCAAGAGAAAGGAAATTTTTACTAAAAATAGCCCAAGGGGATGTGGACTTGGAAAAATAGTTATAGTGGTGAATTTTAGATGATAAATACTTTACCACTCTTAAAATAACTTTAAAAAATTCATAGTATAAGTCTATTTTTATTTGCTCTATCTATAGGACTAAAATATGTTAAAAAGTAGTTCCAGGGGAAAGGAAAGGGAATGGAATTTATACGAGAAAATGAAAAAAATGGAAACAAAGTCTATGTAAATAGGGAGGGGTGGAGGGGTTGAAGGTAGGGCAGGGGAGGGGGAAAATAAGAACCAAGAGAGATTATGTAAAGAACGGTACAAATTCCCAATGATGAATGTCATCATATTGTATACCTAAAACGTACCAATAAAATTAATTTTTTAAAAAAAGTAGTTCCAGATACCAAACAGAACCATGTTCAAGCATAAGGCCTAAAGTGTGAGAGGTGAAAAGTGAAACAGGCATTTTTAGGTAAACGTAGTTAAAAGAAAGATAATTATACTGAAATCTTCACAAACAGAAGCCAATTTTAAAAAGTAACTTAGAATCAGATCCTATTATTATGTTCCATGTCTGAAAGATAATGAGCTTAAAAATTCAAACAAAGGTATTTCTTCTCAGGCAATAGCTTCAAATATACTGTTTGCTTAGAACTGAAATTATACACATCTATCTGCACACGCACAGGTCTGCATGGGAAACATTCAGATGACCCACAGGCGTGATTTCTAGTGGTGGGGTTAAGAGCAACTTTATCCTTTTGATTATCTTTTTTTGCACAGTTTTCAAAAAGAAACACACATTGGGCAGGGGATTTAGCTCAGTGGTTCCACCGCCTGCGTCAAAAGCGCAAGGTCTTGAGTTTGATCCCCACTACCAAAAAAAAAAAAAGGGGGGAATTAGCTCAGTGGGACCACGGCTGCCTGACAAGCACAAGGTACTGAGTTTGATCCCTGGTACCACAAAAAATAAAAAGAAAGAAACACACATTATGTTACAAATAACCTAAATGAAACAAAGACAGGACAGAACTTTTCCCCAGCTCACCCGCCTGCCCCGACTTGGGCTCTGTCTGCAGCTGGCCCTTAGTGGGTGTTCACTGAGTGAATCACCAAGGTTTGAGTGAATGAAGAACCAAACTGATACATAATTAGACCAACAGCATAACCTACTCTGCATTAAAATAACAAATTGGATCATAATATCAAATTACAAATTAAAAAAGAAATATTATAAGTTAAATTTCCAATATACTTTGATATTTTACTTAAACATAAAAAGAACCTTGGATAACTATTCTAGATTTTATTAAGAAAATATTCTTATGTTAAATGTAGTTAAGCCTTTTAAATTCTTCGTTTGCACAAGAGTAAAAACAGCTCCATACTTAGCTGACCTTCAAATAATTTATATATTAATTTCCTCAAATTTTAGCACAATTCATGTAAATAAACAAAATAACCAGACTTATTATAGTACATATAGTAAATTACACTCTCAGCCAGGTTTGGTGGCACATATGTATAATTCCAGCACTCTGGGAGGCTGAGGCAGGGGCTCAAGTCCAACCTGAGCAACCTGGTGACCTAGTGAGATTCTGCCTAAAAACTAAAACTAGTAAAAGGTCTAGAGATGCACCTCAGTGCAAATACCCTAGGTTCAATCTCCAGTACCACAAATAAAACAAAACAACAAAACACTTATCAGTCACCTTGTTGCAATATAGAAGGAAAGATGAGAATTCATTATTTTTAAACCATTTTTTTCTTAAAGAAAATTGCATTTTAGCAATATAGAACTATAGTTGGCTTAAGATTAAAATACTGCTTTTCAGTCTCTATTACTTTACATCCCTGTCCCTAATCTAGTCCCTTCTGATTAAGGAGCTGCTCTCCTTGGCAGAATAACCCTGCGGAGACTGAACATGAACGGGGCTGGATACTTGCTCTGTGTGACTATCCAAGAAGAGACTCGCATGTTTCAGGATGACCAGATTCCCAGCTTCCTTTGTGCCCTGAAGGAAGCTGCTCAGGGAGGCTCCGTGCTGACCAGTCAGGTAACACAGCTTGCTGAGCTGGCTTGCAACCTCCTGCAAGAGCTGCACTGCAGTCACAGGGCCCAGATTCTCTGCAACAAAATGACAGTGAAGACAGAAAGACTGCAGACTTTCTTCTGATCCCATGACCAAGATTCTGAGTTTCCCTTTTCTAAGAATACTTACTTGATATGTTGAGAAGTTCTCTCATCTATAGAAGTCAAATATAATTACAGAAAATGTTACAGAATCCAGTCTCCCATGAAATTTGTTAAAAGTGCATTCACAGGGGGGCTGGGGATTTAGTTCAGTGGTACCGCGCCTGCCTCACAAGTGCCAGGCCCTGAGTTCAATCCCAGTACCACAAAACACAAAACAAACAAACAAAAAAAGTGCATTCACAGGAACTTTGTAATTTTGACACAGTAAGTCTGGTGTTAAGATTCCATGATAGATATTTAAACAGTAAGTTTTACAGGTGATTTTTAAAGATCAGCAAAATTCTGGAACCACAAAGGTAACCAACAATCCTCAAATTTTCAAAATAATCTGAAACCAAGACAAAGGAAGTAATGACTAGTAAAACTAGTTAAATTAATATGTAGAGTTATATCTTGGCTGTTTTCAACATCTGTACTGACTTCCGTTCTACCTGGCCCTTGGGGAAACCCAGCTCTTCTGTGTACAGGGTGCACCCCAAACATCAGGTGGCCTAGATTGCTCTTGCCTTTTCTCAGCTCAAAGTTCCTCTTTGCTAGGATTCCTTCCCAAGCAATAAGGCTGACGAGTGGACTGGTAAGGCCAACAGAGATTCATGTCAGGGACAAGCAGGCACCCCTTTCCTTCCACAGCAATCCAGAAAGCTTCCTTCATAGGTTGCTTGTTTCCCTTGTTCAAGGCCTAGGGGCTAGGCCACTCAGAGGAGAATTTATAGAACAAGGGCTCTACAACACTTAAAAAAGCAAAAGATATTTTAAAAATAAGAGTGCCAGGGCCAAGGATTTAGCTCAGTGGTTTCACCTCCTGCTGCGCAAGAGCAAGGACCCGGGTTTGATACCCGGTACCAAAAAAACAAAACAAAAAACAAAAATAAGAGTGCCAGGAGTAGTGGCACACACCTGTAAAGCCAACACTCAGGAGACTGAGGCAGGAGGATCACTGCAAGTTCAATGCCAGCCTAAGCTACATAGCGAAATGCTGTCTCAAAAACAATTATTAAAAAAAAAATCAATCAATCAATAATAATAATAATAATAAAAGCCAACAAGCCAAGCATGGTGGTACACTTGGGAGCCTGAGGCAGGAGAATTGCTGCAAATTTGTGGCCAGACTGGACTACGCAGTGAGTTCGAGGTCAGCCTGAACTACATAGTAAGACCCTGTCTCAAAAAACAAACAAACTTAATTAAACAAACAAACATGCAACCAGTCCTCAACTTAAAGAGTGACTGTATTCATAAAGACTACTGAGCCAGATAAGTCAGCATCAACTTAACTAGGGAAAATGCTATCCTAGAGTATTAGCTTAACTTTCACATCCTCCAAGGGGGCCAGTTAGTAACAGAAAGAGGAAAGCAAAGAAAACTCCATCTCCATTCTCTTACTGTAGGGCTAAACATAGAAAAGTTTGAAATAAGAGAAAACTGTCTTCAACAGCAGACCCTTAACACCCTCATGGTGATAATTTTTAAGATATTATTTATAAATGCAAATGATTTTTATTTGGTATAATTTCTAAGAACTCTAACAAAGAAAATGAAAAATTCAGATTATAATGGAAGACATCTTAGAACTGGTAGGGCTAGAAATGCTGCTTGGAAGTCTCTGCTATGAATAGACTAGAAGTTCCAATTTCTACTTGTGCAAGTAGCAGGAGCTATGGGAATAGGAGGACAGGGCTAATGACAAACTGAGAACAGTTTGTGACTACCTGTGTACAAAAAAAGGGAGTGGAAAGGAGTCAATCAAAATTCAGAAGGTTTCTCAGGGCCACAAGTAGTGGGCTGAGGCAGGAGGGTCACTTGAGCCCAGGAATTTGAGGCAAGCCTGGGCAACGTAGTAAGATTTTATCTCTTAAAAAAAAAACCCCAAACCTTTCCTCATTCATGATACAGGAAGAACATAAAGCCAGAGTCCTGATGCTGTGGGGTGGGGAGCAGGGAAGGGTCCAGCTTACCTATACTGAGAAGAGGCCTGAGTAGCTGAGATTTGACATCACTCAGTTTTGAATAGAACCGTCTTTCACTAGCAGCCAACTCGTGCAGACTGGCGATATACCCCATAATATTCTTGTCCACCAAGGCCAGACAGCTATCTTTTCCTGCTGCTACTCTGCTTATATATCCAAGCTAGAAAAGAGGAAGATAAAAAGGTTACAGAAAATACAATTTACAAGCAGGAATTTGGTACACTGAAGCTGGCTCATGTCAGCTGACACAAGAGTCAAAGACTTAAATATTCAGGAATTTTATAAGCAGGTTATTAAACCACTGGTAGCTTGAAATAGGCCACAGTGAAAACCTGGAAAACACTACAGACCAAGAGCTTTTATATTTGCTTGTTTTAGAGCCGGTACCAGTGTAGTATTGTTAATATATATATATATTTCTGGATCTATGTGTAACTATATACTTCAACTTTTATTTATCTCCAAGATACCTTTTATTTCACACCACAAATGCTGGAATCACAGACAACCTAGATATAGAAGATCCAAGGAGAGGGTTATATAGCCACAAACCCCCTTTTGCCCTCTCAAGTATCAAAGGTCTAGAAGTTAGCTTGCCTTTAAAAGTACAACATAAAGGAATTTTCTTTATGAAAACAGGGACCTAAATGTGGTGGCATATCCTTGTAATCCAAGCTACTCAGGAGGCTGAAGCAGGAGGATTGCAAGTTGAGGTCTGAGGCTACTTTGAGCAACTTAGTAAGAACCTGTTCAAAAAAGAAGGAAGGAAGAAAAAGAGAAAAAATTGCAAATGGATTTATATCAAACTAAAAAGTCTCTGTACAGGAAAGGAAATAAACAGAGCGAAGAGATAATCTACAGAATGGGCGAAAAATACTCGTCAACTATTCATCCAGTAAAAGGATTTATAGCCAAAATATATAAGGAATTAAACAAACAAAACACTTGATAGTAAAACCCAAATATTTCACTTAAAACATGGGCACCTGAATTGATACTTCTCCAAAGAACATATAAAAATGGCCAACAGTATATGAAAAAATGTTCAATATCACTGGTTATCAAGGAAATAAAAATTGAAACCATAATCAGATATCTTATCTCAATTAGAATGGCCATTATCAAAAAAAGACAAAAAAATGAATGCAGGCAAGGATGGGAAAAGGAACCCTAATGCACCAATGGTCAGAATGTAAATTATTACAGCCACTGCAGAAAATACATGGAATGTCCTCAAAAGCCAGCAACAGAACTGTGTATGAAGTGGACCCGGGGGCGCAGGACTGTAGTCCCCGCTACTCAGGAGCTAAGGCAGGAGGGCCATTTGCCCACAAGTGCAAGACCATTGGGTGCAACAGTGAGACCTGCCTCAAAAACAAGAATGAAACACCAGCTACCACTGGACTCTGCAGTTGTGAGCAAAGAGAATGAAACCTGTGTCCAGAGAGACATCTGCACTCATGTGTACTCACAGAAGCCAGTATAAGGAGTTAATCGAGGTGTCTACCAATGAGTGAATACAGAAAATGCAATACACATACACACACAGGAATACCAGTCAGATGTAAAAACATGAGATTTTGTCATTTGCAGTAACATGGGTAGAACTGGAAGACATTATGTAAAGTACAGAAAGACAAATAACCATGTTTTCATTTACATGCACAAAGTAAAAATGTTGATCTCATCAGCTTAGAGAATGGAATAGTGGCAGAGCCTGGGAGCGGTTTGGGAAGGAGAGCATGAAAGACACAGTGAATAGGTGCAGGGTCAGGGTTAGAGAGACCAACTCCTAATGGTCACAGACACGGTGAACCTATGGCCCTCTTTGTCTGCACCGGAGCCCATTCGGCGTGTCACTTTTCTAAACTGAAACCTCTGTCTTGAGGTTTAATTTCAGGGCTGGCACTTTGCGGTAAGTGGATTTTGGGTTACAGTTCAGCACTTGGTCTCTAAAAAGTCTGCTATCACTGACTCTACAGAGTGGTTGGTAACAGTTAACTGAACTTCTCAAAACAGCTGGTAGAGAGGACTCTGAATTTCTCAAAACAAAGACGAGGCAAATGTCTGAGGTGAGATAGGCCAGTTACCCTGATCTGATCTTCACACATGGTACATGTGTCTGTTGAAATGTGACTTTGTATTCTACAATCATTTATAATTAGCATGTATCAATTAAAATGAAAAATGTTCCTTAGAAAAATGGATTTTTTAAAAAAGGGACTTCTAGGGGCCAGGGATTTAGCTCAGCGGTTCCGCCACCTGCTTTGCAAGTACAAGGACCCGAGTTCAATCCCCAGTACCAAAAAATAGTAACATGAAATAAAATTAAAAAGGGACTTACCATTTCCCTATAATACCACAGTACAAAAATATTCATCGTCTTTATTCAAATACCCTAATTAAACCATGCAGGCACTACCACCATCCCATGAGGCCCGAAGCCTCCACACTGCAGCCTCATTCCTTTAATCAGCCTATCTCCTTCTTCTTCTGCTTTTTTTTTTGGGTGAAACCGGGGATTGAAGTCAGGACCTCGTGCTTGCCAGGCAGGCGCAGCACCACCGAGCCACATCCCCAGCCCTGGCCTATTTCCTTCTTTATGCAAACTGTAAAATTCTTCATGGAGAATGTGGAGCCAGGCCAACAAGTACCAAGAGCCAATCACTATACCCGAAAAACAGGCTATTTATAGGTCAAGAGCCAAATCTTGGTCCATGTTATCAATGGCAATGAAGATCTTGTCTCAACACACTCACAGCTTACTAGCCTGAAAAATAAAGGCTAAAAAACAATGATATGCTATTATTTTCAATAAGAATAAAAAATCTGGAATGCACGAATGTTAAGGGTTATGTGAGTTATTCAGAAAAAGGCAATGGCTTAAATTCATGAAAAAGAGGAAGCAGAAAAGCAGAGAGAAATTCAGGTTTTCAAAAGAAAGGAATGAACAGTAGGAAATAAAAGGTAAAGCTAAGAGAGTAGAGGACTGGTGGGAAACAGCACTGCTAGCAGCCATCAGGTCCTTTCTTGTCAGCCATGTGTCCATCTCAGGACCCTGTGGTTTTTACTTCCCACTTGGAAATTTACCTACTCTTTTTCTACTCTAATTGACCTCTAAAAACTCCATGAAACAGTCAGGAAACTTCATTGTGAAATGTACTTCCCAATTTCCCTACATGAGAGTGGTAATTCAACAAATACTTATAAAGAATGAATTTATCATAAGGATACAGCAATGAATGCAACTCTAAGATCCCTACTACCATGAGCCTAATATTATAGTAAGGAAGACAGACAACAGACAAATGAGTAAATTACATAGTGTATCACACGATGAGAAGTTCTATGGAGAGAATAAGGCAAGAAAAGGAGGGAAGGAAGAAATAGGAAAAAGTTTGCAATTTTAAATAAAAGTACTTAATAATAGGCATAAAAATAAAATAAATAGGCACAAATACAAATAATAACAAAATCAAAAAACTATGTGCTACAGCATGCAAGCCTAAGAGCCAATTCCTGTTCACCTTACTCCAGGAGAGAAGCACTGGAGCCCTGGCACCTCCAGGACTCCCTGGAAGGCTGTCACCTTCGGCAGGGTCCTGTCGACCACTGTAATACAGCGCAGGCTGGAAGTCTTCTGTATCCACTAAGAACAGGGAATAATCCTGGCCTGCAGCTACACTCCAGACTCCACGTTCACTGCTTATCTGCAATGACAGAAAGACAATGTCTGTCCAAGGCAAAAGCAGTCAGAGAACTTGAGATCCACAGGAAATGAAAGTCAGGGTACCTAAGCATGGTGCAAAGTTGGTCATAACTCAGAGGCAAAACTCATGCATCAGGAATGTGCCCTCCAATGTGGGAATAAGAAATCCCATATCAGCTTTTAAATTTAGAATTGTTTTTACAAGAATCTGAAAAATTGGAATTTAAAAAGGAGAAGACATAGATCTAACTTTTTAAATGTTATTTTTGGAAATCCGCACAAATAGCCTGTATTACAATTGAGAGGGCAGAACTGTTTAGAGCCTACTCTAAAACTGACAGGACACACCTTTGTCCATTTACATTCAGCTGTATGCAAAAAAAAAAAAAAAAATCTAGGTTAAAAAGAAACAAAATCTACTAAGATTAAAGTCCATGCTAAATTTCAGTTTCCCACTTGAACCTCAGCACCTTGCTGGAGGACTTTTTTTTTTTTTTTTTTAACAAACCCTCCACATGATTCTGACACATGCACAAGCTTGAGAATCACTGCTTTCAATGATTTTCAAACCTTAGAGCTTCACACAATGATTCAGGAGCGACCATGGAAAAGCAGGCACCAGAACTCTACTCACTCCCAATCCTGCAGCTAAAGTAGCTCAAACATTCACGTTTCATGTTTGGGAGTCCTCAGAAGATTTCACTTGAAGAAAGGGTACTGCTACAGTACTTCTGCCTCCCACCTCCAGACCCAGCCTCAGCCTTGACCCGACACTGGCCCCCATTATCAGACTCTGTGTCCAAGTGGCTTCAGGGTTCTTGCAGAGGGGAAGTGTGCATGATCCATGTGTCCACAACTTTGTAGCTCTCTTCCAGTACAACACTGTCTTCTCAAATTCAAGCCATCCAAATAACGTAGTGCATGCTGGATACACTGTTAATTGCAGTTTACATCTGAATCACATTGCTAAAGTTGAGGTAGCCATCCTCTTTTAGTCTCTGATACTCAAACATGGGAGCACCAGGCCCACCCATCTGATGGTGCTCACCAGGCCCATCACCCACCTCCATCCAGAAAATCAAACCCTCCTAAAAGGAACGAATACTAATGATGAGAATCTGGCATTTCCTCAGGGTGCTAGAGCAGGAAAGAAAGGTTGAGAATAGTTTTCTAGAATTACACAGAGAGCAGAAATTACCACTCTCTCAATAGCATTGCATAAGCCAAAACCAGTTCCTACAACAGTGAGTCACCACACTTTTAGCTTCACTCTAGAAAACGAAAAAGCTTTAGTGCCACATTGTAGAACCCACACAAACACAGTGCACACTACAATGTTACGTAAAGTCAAATTTAAGAGTATACATTGCTTGACATACAAAGCTCAGAAAACATCACAGCTTGAGAAACATCTGCTTTAAAAGAAAGCTGTTTCGCAAGACAATACTATAAACATTAAATGAACAATTATAGCTAAGAAACGAAAACTAATACTTCTGCAAAACTACATTTAACTTGAAAAGAAGTGTATTCATGCTTTAAAATTTTTAAAAAGAATATCAAATCATGGAGGGGTTGAAAGGAGGGCTGAGGAAGGGGGAAAAAATAAGAACCTAGAGAGTATGTAAAGGTGCATATCTCCAAAGATCAATGTCATTATATTGTACACCTAAAATGTACCAATAAAAGGATATATATATGTAAAAAAGAATATCAAATCAAATTTAGGCTACAAATAAACAATTTTCTAAATTTTAAAAACAAGAAATGAAAAACACAAAGTGTTATATAGCTTAGAATTCTGAAACAAGAAGTTGTTATCAAGTTCACAAAAGTACCTTTGCGAGGCGAGGAACAGTTGTTGGAAAATCAAAATGCCCAAGTTGACCAAAAGTATTGCTACCCCATGAGTAAACCTATTGGAAAACCATAGGAAGGGAAGTTAAGAGTTGCGAATCTGATCTTACATGTCATCTTTGAATCTTTACTCTGAATCTTTATAATAATTAATACCATTACACATATTAGCCTTTCACTCTAACAGATATTAAAATTCATTTTTAAACAAGATCAAAAACAAATGACAGAGTACACAGACAGAGAAGACAGAATCCAGGGGTTAACAATAAAAATAAGGTCTTCAGGTTCTTACTAGCCACCAGGTGCACTGCTCTTCCTACTTTCCGTGTGTTAATATTTAATTCCTACAACTTTTTAATACACAGAACCTAGCCCACAGAGATTAACTTATCTAAGGTTCACAAATTTTTAAATGGCACAGCCATGATTTAATCTCAAGACACATCCTATACTGCCTCTTAGAAAGACTGATGATTAAAGTGATGTACGGAGTTTTAAAAAGTACAGAAAGAAAGTAAAAAATAAAGGCAAGTGTTATAAATAAGTAAATCCAGGCACAGTGGCACACGCCTATTATGACAGCTCTAAGGAAGGCTGAGGCAGGAGAATTCCAAGTTCAAATCCTGCCTGGCAAATAAATTACCAAGACTCTACTTCAAAATAAGAAAATTTTTTTAAGGTTGGGAAGGGAGAGCTGGGAGCATGTCTCTGGGCTCCGTGCCCTAGGCGGGGAGACCATGACTCCTTTCTCTGTAGGCAGGGAAGCTATGGAATGACTAGACAGTCTTTCATGTGCAAAGTTCAGAGTCACTGTTGGAGGAATACAAGTGCTTAGATATCACTACAAGTATTTCTAAGGCTAAAGAAAACCAGATTATAATTATTGTGTTAGAGAAAAAGTTTGTGTTTATTGTGCTTATAAAAGTAATTCATGGTCACTGTACAAGACTGTTAACACTCCAAAAATATAGGAAGTAAAAATCATTGATGAATCAATCACTTAGAGACAAATACTATTCTGTTTTTGACAACATAAATCCTTTCAAGAAATTTTAATGGCCAATAGATATAAAGTCCAAAATAGGATCATACTATTAATACTATTTTGTGGCTTGAACTTTTAAAAATTTAATGGTATGAATTAACATTTTTTGTTTTTTGAGTCAGTGTATCACTGGGTAGACCAGGCTGGCCTCAAAGACTCAATCCTCCTGGCTCAGCCTCCTAAGTGCTGGCAGTATTACACAGGCATGTATATGTGACTGTGCCCTGCTTTAAGTCATTATTATTATTATTATTATTATTATTATTATTTTGTGTGTGTGTATGTGTGAGAGAGAGATGGGACTGATGACTGAATTCAGGGCTCTGGTACAAGGAGCTACATTTCTGGCCCCGTTTTATTTTTTTATTTTTGGTACCACAGATCGAACTCATGATCTTGCTTGCGCTTGCAAGGCATGGTGCCACTGAGCCAAGTCCCCAGCCCCCAGTTTTATTTTTTGATTTGAGACAGGGTCTTGCTAAGTCACTAAAGTTGCCCAGGCTGGGCTGGAACTTGTGGCGCTTCTCTCTCAGCCTCCCAGACTGCTAGAACTATAGGTATGGACCACACATTAGGCTTGAATTAACAGTTTTGAATGTCAGTAAGTATATACCCACAATGTCATTTAAAATTTACACAGAGCTCCACTGTGCGTATACTTTAATCAACTACCTGCTGAATTATTATTAGGTTTTTTACTATTTAAAAATGCTAACCTGAGCTGTGGATTTAGCTCAGTGGTTCTACAGCCTGCCTCGCAAGCTCAAGGTCCTGAGTTTGATCCCTGGTACAAAAAAAAAAAAAAAAAAAAAAAAGTATAGTAAAATTGCTAACTTACTGGCTGTGGTGCTACATGTCTGAATTCTATAACTATGGGTGAGTGAGACAGCTGGATCACAAATTCAAGCCCAGCCTGGGCAACTTAATGATCTAACAAGAACAAGACCCTGCTTAAAATAAAAAGTGAAAAATAAAAGAAGAGCTAGGGATGTGGCTTGGCCTGAAGGCCCTGGTTCAATCATCAGTACCGTTGAAAAGCTATTAAAAACCCTTAAATATACATATGTGTATAGGCATATGTATATCTACCTATGTCCTTAAAAGAAATTCCTGGGCAAAAATTCTGGATCGATATGTACATTCTGATTTTTGATATATACTGATAAACTATCTTCTAGTTGGATCCAATTTATATCCCCACTCTCACTGCCTTTTCCCCATATCCTAACCATATCCTCAATGTTAAATGCAATTCTTGCTAATCTGATAAGAAAAAAAAATTTACTCTTATTTTACTTTTCTTTATTTATTTTTGGTATCAGGAATCGAACTTGGGTCCTTGTGGTTGCAAGGCAGGCGGCGGAACCACTGAGCTAAATCCCTGGCCTCTTGTTTTAATTTAAACTTGTTCATTAAATGTTCCTTTCTCTTGTTATAGGTTATTTTTTTCTTTTATGAATAGAATATAAGTATCATTTGACAATTTAACATGTAGGTTGCAAATAACTTTTCCCAGTTTGTTATATATTTTTCGTTTGTGAGGCTTTTTGCTATTTAGCACTGTTGAATTATTATACAGCAAACAGGTCTTTAGTTTTTAATTTCCATTTTCGATGTCATGTCATTTAATAATCCTAAGGTTACTAAAAAAAAAAACCCAGCAAAATTTGTTCTTAAATATGTAAGGGTATATTTTTTAACTATGTCTATAATCTATGTGCAATGGAGGAATATTTAAAGTTTTCTTAATTTTCTTCTGCATTTATAAATACTCAGTCTTGTTTCTCAAACTGGTAAAACAAGTCCACTTTGTTCATACCTGAAATTCTTGTACACCTGGGTCTATGGGCACACTGAAGTTCCCTTTGACTATTTGTAATTTTATTCTCTATATATTTTGGGGGGAACGTGCTGGGGATTGAAGTCAGGTCTTCACATATGCTAAGTCCATGCTCCACCATTGAGCTATGTCCCAGCCCTGAATACTCTGTAAGGGTAAATCTCACTCTTCCAGTCTATTCTTTTTCAGAATTTATCTGGTGTACCTATGCTTAATCTCTCAGAATTTATGGATCATTTTACCAAGTTACATAAATATTATATTGGAATGTTTTAAAGACTACATTAAACTAACACCGATTTAATGACTTAAGGAGAAATGACAGTTTTGCAACACCGACATTTTCCATCCAAAAATATAATCTTTCCCTTACTCTGGCTTTCTTTTATGATCTTTGAGAAGTATTCTTGCATCTGTATCATGTGGGCTCTATGTAGTTCCAATCAAGATTATTCCTATTTACTTAATATTTTAATTACGAACAGCTGTAATTAAAGTTTTTTCCTTTTCCACCTATGTCTTATTTTATCTTATATATTCATAAAAGCCAGTAATTTGTGTAGATTTTGTAGGTGACTACCTTCCTGATCTCTCATTTTTAAGTCATTCAGATAATTTATGATGTGTTAATAACAATAAATCCTTTTCCTTTCCTAAAGTTAGTATTTATGCAGGTTATGTTTGTTAGTTTTTTCGTTACTCTAATATGTAAAATTTAAAATAAAATCAAATATTTAAAGGGCTTAGAATCCTTTATTATCTTCTTTAAAAGATAAAGGAATTGGTGAAGAAACATTATCTGAATATATATTTTTTTGGTACTGGGGATTGAACTCGGGACCTTGCGCTTGTGAGGCAGGCACCGGAACCACTGAGCTACATCCCCGGCCCCATCTGAATATATTTAAGAATAAAAGCTGGGTGTGGTGGTGCATGTCTGAAATCCCAGCACTCTGGAGGCTGAGGAAGGAGGACTGGACTGTCTTGAGTTCAAGGCCAGCCTGGACTACCTAGTGAACTCAAGGACAGCCTGCACTATACAGCAAGGCACTCTCTCAAAAAACAAAACAAAACAAAAAAATCATATTTTTAGAATGACTCATGTATTACTGGGAATGGTTTTAAGTAATGCCACTGAGTTACTTTCAGGTGCCTGTGATCCCAGCTCTCGGGAGGGGGAGGCAGGAGGACTGCTGCAAGTTCAAGGCCAGCCTAGATTACATAGTTGGGTGAGGGCCCGCCTCAACTACAAACTGAGACACTGTCTCAAAAAAACAAAAAGAAACAAACAAAAAAAGAGCTACTTTCAGATCTCACAATTTCAAAAGAAAAATGCCCTTTGTTTTTTTTGAGTCTTTTTCCTCATCAAGGAATTAAAAAAAAAAAAATTCATCAATACCCTGAAAACTTTGGGTTCCATTTTTAGATGAGAAAACATAATAGAAAGCTTCTTAGGCAGATCAATGTTGAATCTAAGCTACATATATCAGGCATGTAACATTAGATCAAGTTACATAATTTCTCTTAGCCTACTCTCCCTGTCTACCAAAAGAAAATACCACCACATAGAACATTCAAAACTTAAATGAGATACACCATGTTGCCCGACACAGCAGATACTCAACAAATGACAGTCCAATCTTACTACTGTACTGCCTTCATGAAATCACAGCTTGACTCTTACCTGGGATTTTGCAGTAAGTGCCATAGAATGGTAACCACCCGCCTCCAGATGGATTACCTCTTTACCATCCAGACACTTGACACACAATGGTTGAAGCCTTCAAGAAAAGCATACATATACACAAAGAATTCTCAGCAGGAATCGTTTTTTTCTCAAACTATAGAGAATAAGTGTTTTCAAGTAAAAAGAAATAAAGCACTACAGTAAAAAAAGTTACATATTAAACTGCTCCTAAATATCATACAGTGGTACCTTGGCTCTCTAACACTTCTGTTGGCACATAATTTGGTTCACAAACAGAAGTGTTTGCAAAATTCTGTTTTTGTCTGCAAACTGTGCATTAGGTAACAAACCACAACCACAGCTGTTTCTCCTACACAAACACAAATGTGACCAACTTATCCAAAATCATAGAACAAATTAAGCTTGTGAACTGAGGTACCACACTTTTTGGAGATTTAAATTTAATTTTTGTCTACTTTCTTAGAAGATTTTAATTTAATTTTTGTATATCAATCACTAGTTGACCCCGTAATTCAGAATCTATTAAGAAACGTAAAACTGAATATGAAGACACAACGAAATATAACAATAGAGGAGAGTGAGGTAATTTAAAAAAAATTTTATAGTTGCTTTCACTGTGTTCATAAGAGACATTTATATTCACCTACTGCTTTAGATAATTCCATTTACATGCTTTGAAGCTTCTCAAATCCCTAGTTTGTTATTAAACAAAATGGCAGTTTTTCTCTGATATGCAATGACATAGTTCAATGTTTTTGTTATAGTTACTTTGACAGTGGAAGAGGGATGTCATTTGGGTAAAAACCCTGTTGGCACTTCTGCATAACTTAAAAATTTTAACCATTCGGGGCTGGCAGCATAGCTCAGTGGCACAGAACTTGCCTAGCATGCTCAAGGCCCTGAGTTCAATCCCCAGCACACACACAAAAAAATCATTTACATGTTCCAATGAAGTATCACCTTAATTCTCAACAACACTTTCTGTATGTATTTCAAGATGAATATACCTCAAAGACATGGAAAAGTGCACCGTGGATACTTTAGGAACACATTCAAGACTAAAGGGACAGCTTTTCATCACAGTTAATGGTACAGAGGAATCTGGAGCTAGGTACTAGATTTACTCTAAGAAGAAGTGGACAAGAAGAGACCCAAACGGGACAGGTTCCAGCCCATGCTGATAGGGACCCTCTGGTCGCACTCACCGAGGCAGAACATCGCCGTGGCCCAGCTGCCCCTCCTTCCCTTTCCCCCAGGTCCACACCTCCGTTCTCAGAGAAGGCAGCAGCGCATCAGCTTCCCCGCTGTAGGTCGGGGTCAGAACCACTGTCCTGGTTTTCACCCTTGCAGCCTTTCTTAAGAGTCTGGGAGAAACTGAGGACAAACCAGAGATAGGGTGAACTGGAGAAGATAAAATTTTGATGAACTAAAAATGTTCAAAGAAATATACTAACATGGTATTCTGAAGCATATTCTATAGGTTCTCTACCAAAGTAGGGAGATTTAATGGTCAAATGAGCTTGGGAAACACTCCTTATTGCATTCTTCCTCCCACTACCTCCCCTGCAGAGACTCACACACATTATCAGGCAGAACAGTGCTGACCAGTCCTGTGATTAAAAGCACTGTTTCAATCTGTTTAACCCAGGCCCAATACTAAACATTTGCCTAGCGAATCCTGTTCTAACATTAGTGACCTGTAAAACCTGCATCCTAAAGTACATGCTGAACAAAAGAGTACACTAAGCTGACAAATACTTCTCCCACTTCAAAGCAGTTACATGACAAGACTTCCTGGGCCAAGGTCCAAGCTCAAATATACAATGAATAATTATAATAAATGATTCATTTTAAGAAAAAATTTTGAATTTCTATGGTGGGGAACATCTTAGGAAAGGGAAGTATTAAAAAGCTTCTTGGGCTACAGCTGTAGCTCAGTGGTAGTACACTTGCCTCTCCCAAACAAGGCCTCAGGTTCAAACCCCAGTAGCTCTCTCCTCCAAGCTTTTGTATTTTGGTTGCCTATTTCAAATTATTTTGTAGAGAAGTTTTGGGGAATTGACTTTTGGTGAATCCCACATGATGCTCCCATCTTTTGAAAGAATGCTACCATCCTTTGTAGCGTTCAAAATTATACCACCCAACACTATGTATCTTGTACACCAGTTTGTTTGGGAGGGTACAGTTTGATGAAAATTTTCAATGTCACTATGTTGATACAGTTACTCATTAACTTAGTCATTAACTAGCAAGCCATAAGAAAGTGATCACCACTGCCTAAGAGCAACATCTATGGTGAATGTATCATTTATAAGCAGACAAGACCCAAACAGTCCCATTTAAAGCTTCTTCAAGGAGGCATCACAGATAAATTTTAATGACAGGAAAAAGACTACACAAGAAGCTCCTAAATATACTTGAGGTTACTAAGTAAAATTTAAATTCAGGATATAAGTCTACAGGTGGGAATGCGTATTTCATACGGTCTAATGATGTAACAAAAATCAATATTCCACACCTGTGATCCAAAGAGATCTTGAACTGTAATTAAAATGTAAAGGGCATGTAAGAATAAGGAAATTTTAGCACAAGATTCTCCTTCAGATTTATTTATAGAACCTAACTCCTGGTCTGATCAAATGTTTCTCAAAGGTGAGTATGCAGGCTGATCACTGGGGATCTCGTCATGCGTGTTTGATTCACTGGGTTGGGGAGGAGCCTGAGATCCTGCATTTCCCCCGAGTTCCTGGGTGATAGTGATGCTGTTGGTTGTTGAGGGTACTAATGACTTAGAAATGCAGAACAACAGCTACATAATATCCTAGATACAATGGAACACTGCTAGTGGTTTAAGAAAAATGACATTTTCCTCTTCTTTCAGGCTAAGCACAGTGATTCCTTACTTATCTACTGCTCACATCTGCAATTTCATCAATTTTGAGTACAGGTCTCAATCAGGAAATAAGGCTACTGTTACAATCCAGTACAACAAAATACAATTAATAAGGTTATAAGCAGTAGCAGACATCATGAAAAAGTTTAGTTCTGCAGTTATTTTTTGTTTGTTTTTTTTTGTTTTTTTGGTACCGGGGATTGTGCATTTATTTCTAAAGCAAATAAATATGTGACTTTCTTCTTAAACCATTTTAGTAAACCACCATTAAATAAATTTTGACATTTGAATGTCAGCTTTGGTAATTAGAAAATCTAATTTCTTATAATATAGCATGTGATGTTGGGGGTCTCGAGGATTGACCAGAAGTCAACTCATCAAAGCTGGTTCTTTTCTTTTCTTTTTTTTTTGTTATCAGGGATTGAACTCAGGACCTTGCACTTGCAAGGCAGGCACCGGAACCACTGAGCTAAATCCCTGGCCCAAAACTGGTTATTATTTTCTTACCTTGAGACAACAATCCAGGGAGGGAGAGTCTCCGACTGCCTCCTTCTGATTCTTCTTCTCTGATATCCACAAGACTTGAACTTTTCTTTCCTTGCATTGATTCCTGTTTAACTTGTTCTTCTCTGCTGTCTTTTAGACCTTCTGGGCCTATGCAACTACTGCTTGCCTGAGCTCCAGTTTCACAAGGGGCTGTACTATAAAAGTTCATCACTTTCTTAAGAGACAAGGCCCCAGCTTCATAGGTAGCAGCCACTCTCACGCCAACAGCAGATGCACAAGAGACTACCAGGCTATTAAGGGCTGAGGTGCTGGTGGTGGGTGGGCTGTGTGGATTAGGAACTGCTTCTTCTTCAAGAGGCTAAAATATACACACAGAAAAAGAAAGTAAAAAGAGAACTCATATATAACAAGTAATCAATAAAAAGAAAGCTTAACCGTCGTCACTATTTGAATATGGAAATAAAAAATGACAGACATCTTCAACTCCAGCTCCAAAGAATTTCCTCCTCACCAAGGGACTGATATTACATGGAAAGGGCACTCAAAGCAGAGTTCCTTAGCAAAGGCACTTCGTTTTGTTTCTGTGTTGTTTTTCCATAGCACTTAAAAGTAAGTTCCACTTAGGAGGTAGAGGCAGGAGGATCACTGTGCATTCAAGGTTAGTGCTACATAGTGAGTTCAAGCCCACCCTGAACTATAAAGTAAGACCCTGTCTCAAAAAAACAAAACAAGGGCTGGGGATTTAGCTCAGTGGTTTCGCTGCCTGCTGTGTAAGCCGAGGACCTGTACCAAAAACAAACAAACAAATAAACAAAAAAAGTAAGTTCCACCTTCTCTTATAAAATTAAGGACAATTTAAAAAAAAGAAAACAAGCCAGGCATGGCAGTGCACGCCTGTAATCCCAGCACTCCAGAGGCTGAAGGAGGACTGCTACCAGTTCAAGGCCAGCCTGGGCTACACAGTGCGTTCAAGGGTAGCCTGATAGCTTGAACTACATAGCAAGACCCTGTCTTAAAAACAAAACAAAACAAAACAAAAAATAAAACAAACATAAATAAAATTAAGGACAAGAAGCGGGGGAGCAAAGGTGAACTAACAAAAAATACTGGCTTTAATACAAGATGCACTGCAGCAGCCTGGGTACAAGATTTATAAAAATCCAACCTTTACTACTGAACTCTCTCGAGAATTTACATTGGTTGCTACTAAGAAATGGCAGGAAAAAAAAAAGAACTTAAGAAAAGGGGCTTTTCCTAAACTGTTTTGTGAACAGAAATTTAGACACAGGATAGCTGAAAAATAAGATATACTTCTGACCTATTGTCTCTCACATTTTGTTAAGATTCCAGTGTCTGCTGTTTTATCAATGAATTATTCTCCATGACCCAGGAGCTAGACAGGCTGAAAGTTACCTTTGCTCTCATTACCACAGGGGGAAAATGTGATAGGTTAATAATTAAACTGCAGGAAGCAAAGATATATTAGAACGTCAAGAGCCTGCCTGCCTCACAAGAGCAAGGTTCCGAGTTTGAGCCCCGTCCAAAAAAAAACCAAAACCAAAACCAAAAACACCAAGACAATCAAAATGAAGTTTCCTAATACCTTAGTGAAAAATAATTTGAAATATCAGCTAACAGCAGGGATCTTCTGTAACTAGAAAGAAAAAAACCCCTGAAATTTAAGCTAACAAACAGCACTGTTTATTTTTTTTAAGTCATTAAATATACCTAATGAACAAAAAACAGTTTCTGGCATGTAAGCATATTTACAATGAAAAATTTGCTTTTTATTTTTCATTTTTTGTGGTACTGGCCATGGAACCTAGGGCCTTTGCCCTGAGCTATATCCCCAGTCCATCCCCCCACCCTGACTATTTTTTTTTGGTGCCCGGGATCAAACTCAGGACCTTGTGCTTCCGAGGTAGGTGTGGTGCCACTGAGCTAAATCCCTGGCCCAAAAATTTGCTTTTTATTCTACCCAAAGACCCTGAAGGTTACACATATATTCCTTAATTTGTCCTGAATTAAAAACCAAACCAGCCAGGCATAGTGGTGAATATCTGTAATCCCATACCTGTAATCCCAGCACTCGGGAGGCTGAGGCAGAAGGATCTTGAGTTCAAAGCCAGCCTGAGGTACATAGTGAGTTCAAGGCCAGCCTGAACTGCATAGCGAGACTGTCTCAAAAAACTAAAAAAATAAAAACCAAACCGGGGGGTGTGAGGCCTGTAGCTCAGGGTAGAGCTTATACTTAGTATGGCACAGGGTCCTAGGTTCAGTCCTTAGCACCCGAAAACAAACAAGCAAGCAAATAAACAAACCGACATTTGTTTTTAACACTTGCTTCTGATTTCCTTTCTTCCTCTGGTACTGGAGGTCAAACTGAAGAACACTCTACCACTGAGCTACATCCCTAGCCCTTTTTATTCTGAGACTCGGTTTCACAAAGTTGCCCAGGTTGCCCTGAACTGGCAAGCCTTCTCTCAGCCTCTAGAGTAGTTGAGATTATAGGCACCACCCTGCCCAGGCAGATTTTCTTAAAGGAAATACTTACTGATACCTAGTACAGAGTCTAACACATAGCAGGTATTCCATACATTTTGTTGAATTTAATTTTAAATTCAGAAGAGCTATTTCTGTGTAAATGAGTAGTCTGCAGTTAAACAGTCAACAAAACAAAATCATGTAAAACTAAAGATAAATACAATGACCATTTTTTGTGATACAGTTCTCATAACTTATTCAGAACTAACATTACTATTTCTTTTCTTTGTTTATGAAGGCTCATAACAGAAGCTATAACTGTTTTTGAGGTAATTATTTTAAGGAGTTCTTACCATTAGGTTACAAAATTTTACATTATATAAACCTTTAAGTATTGTTTTGAGTCTATTTAACTGTACTTAATTCAGTGTATAAATAAAAACAAAACAAAAAAGACATGACCACCAATTTTGATTAAAGACATAATTGAAACCAGAGAGAATTAATATCCTAAACCACATAAAGTCCTCAGGAGTTGGCTATATAATTGAAATGCTATTTACAAAGACTGAATTAAATGTTATAGAAACATACACTGCCAAAACTAGCATAAATAACAAGAACTTTAAATATTTAACAAGTAAGTCCAAAGGAAAATGCAATTTCAATGACAGTAATTTATCAATCCAATAAACTGTATATAAGAAACTTTTAACTTTAATAAATCAGAAGAATGACTTTTTAACACACTTTTTTATAAGCATGTATAGTCTACAAAACTTTTACATACATTCTCATTGAAGTACTACTTTTGTCTTGTTTAGATTTTTGTATTATCTTTCTTTCTTTGCAGTGCTGGATCAAACCCAGGACCTTAAGCCTGTAAGGCATAATCATCTTATTCTTAATTAAAAATCAAATATCGATGAGATTCAGCACATAGTCTGTGAAATGAAGACCATTTCTAAAAATACTTCCATGTTCTCACTCTGACAGAGTGAACAGAATGAAGAACCAAGAGCTACGTGGCTTCAAAGCCTGAAAAAAGTACCATGGGACTGCTCTGTTATGATTAGGTGTTTCTGCTTAGTTTTCCTAATTTATTCTTTTGATAAAAGTAAAATCAAAAGGCTATGTCACGAGTGAAAAGCAGAAATTATCCTTCAGAAATGATTAAGTAAATTTGTTTTACTGCATGCTACTGGTGAATAGCCTTTGTCTATTTTACCACAAGTTTTCAAAATGAGAATAATTTAGAGCTAGGGATGCAACTTCATAGCTGAGCACTTTTCTGACACAAACAAGCCCTGGGTTTGAGCCCCAACACCATGAAAAAAATTTTTAAAAGGATACAAAAAGTAGTTTTAAAAAACAGAGAAAATATTAACTGTCCTTTCAAATAAAGTCCAGTATTGGGCCGAGGATTTAGCTCAGTGGTTCTGGCACCTGCCTCTGAAGCGCAAGGACCTGAGTTTGATCCTCGATACCAAAAAATAAATAAATAAAGTCCAGTATGGACCACAGGTATAACTGGAAAAAAAAAAAACCCACAAAATGTTTCTAAGTTTCTTTACACGTACTTACAACTGAATGATCTGCTACCCACTACTCTGTGCTGAAGAAGGAACTTTCCAGAAGCTGAAGAAGGTCTAAATATAGATCAGAAATCTTTGTGAATACTGTATATGGTTTTATTATATTAACCTACTTAGAGCCCAACAAAATTTAGTAACTGAGCCACGGAGAAAAACACTAGCAATGCCATGACCAAGCAGGATTCATCCCAGGGATGAAGGGATGGTTCAACATACACAAATCAATAAGTGTAATTCAGTATATTAACAGAGCCAAGGACAAAAACTGTATGATCATCTCAATAAATTCAGAAATGGCATTTGATAAATTCCAACATCCACTCATGATAAAAATCCTACAGAAAACTGGAATAGATGGTCTTTATTTCAACCTGATAAAAAGCCATCTATGACAAACCAACATCCTACTAAATGGACAAAACCTGAAAGCTCTCACTCTAAAATCAGGAACAAGACAAGGATGTCCACTGTCACCACTCTTATTCAATATAGTTCTCGAAACATTAGCCAGAGCATTTAGACAAGAGAAAGAAATAACAGGATTAAGAACAGCAAAGGAAGAAGTTAAATTATCCTTATTTGTCAATGACATGATACTCTACATAGAAGACCTCAAAAACGCCACTAAAAGACTTCTAGATTTAATAACTGGATTCAGCAGCATAGCTGGAAACAAAGTCAATACTGAAAATTCAATAGCATTCCTGTACAAAAATAACAAACTCACTGAGAGAGAAAGTAGGGAAACAACACCTTTCACAATACTATCCAAAAAAATGAAAAACCTAGGAATCAATCTAGCCAAGGAAGTAAAAGACCTTTACATTCAAAACTTCAGTACTCTGAAAAAGGAGATCGAGGAGGGTATCAGAAAATGGAAAGACATCCCTTGTTCTTGGGTAGGAAGACCCAATATAGTGAAAATGGCCATACTTCCAAAACTGTTATACAGATTTAATGCAATCCCAATCAAAATATTGAGAGCATATCTCACAGAATTAGAGAGAACAATCCTAACATTCATTTGGAACCGGAAGAGATCTAGAATAGCAAAAGCAATTCTGGGCAACAAAGGCAAGGCAGGGGCATCACAATCTCTGACTTGAAATTATACTACAAAGCTATTGTGATAAAAACAGCATGGCAAAAACACAGACCTGAGTATCAGTGGAACAGATTAGAAGATGCAGAAACAACTCCAAACATACTGAGCCACCTTTTCTTTGACAATGGAGCCAAATACCTTCACTGGAAGAAAGATAGCCTCTTTTTTAATAAACAGTGCTGGAAAAACTGGCTTTCCACATGCTGAAGATTAAAACTAGACCCAGGGCCGGGGATATAGCTCAGTGGTTCCACCACCTGCCCTGCCATCACAAGGACCCGAGTTCGACCCCCGGTATCAAAAAAAAACCCCCCAAAACAAAAAACTAGACCCATATCTTTCACCATGTGCTAAACTGAAATCAAAATGGATCAAAGAGGGCCGGGGATTTAGCTCAGTGGTGCCACTGCCTGCCTCAAAAGCACAAGGTCCTGAGTTCAATCCCCAGTACCAAAGAAGGAAAAAAAAAGGATCAAAGATCTAAGTATTAAATCAGAAACGCTAAATCTGCTGGAAGATAGGATAAGTAGAACTTCTGAAGACACTGGAGTTTTATGAACAAAATCTTGATCACACAGGAATTATCACAACCAACAACTATGATCTCATCTTATTAAAAAACTTCCACAGCAAGAGAAACCACCAACAGAGTGAAGAGACAAGTCAGACTGGGAAAAAATTTTTGCCACCTGTTCCTCAAACAAAGGACTAATATCTAGAATATATAAAGAACTAAAAAAAACCCAGACCCTCACAAATCTAAAGATCCAACCCAAAAATGGGCATCTGATATGAACAGGCACTTCTCAGATGAAGAAGTAGAAATAGCAAATAAATATATTAAAAAATGTTCAACATCACTGGTCATTCAGGAGATGCAAATTAAAAAACACTGAGATTCTAACTCACTCCAGAAAGAATGGCTATCATCAGGAAATCAACCAATAACAAATGCTGGTGGGGCTCTGGAGAAAAAGGAATCCTTCTCCATTGCTGGTGGGAGTGTGGACTGGTACAACCACTCTGGAGATCAGTGTGGAGATTCCTCAAAAAACTAAAACTAGAGGTTTCCATTCTACCCAGCTATTCCCGTTTTGTAACTTCCCAAAAGAATCAAGTACATCATACCACAGCGACATATACACACTCATGTTTATAGCAGCACAGTTTGTAATAGCTAAATCTTGGAAACTGCCCAAATGCCCATCAGCTAATAAATAGATAAAGACCTTGTGGTTTTTTTATACAATAGAGTAATACTGTCATAAAGGATAAGCTTGAGATGTTTCTAGCTAAATGGATGCATCTTGAGACCATACTCAAGTGAAAAAACACAAGCAAGAAAAAGAAAAGGGATTTTGCAACTTTTAAAACAAGCACAGTATGACATCTTTCAATGTCACATAGGGCCAGAAGTTGAACATAAATTATGATTTTGAAATACAGGTTTTTTCTCATCTAGGCTTGACTCATAAACAGTATACTCAAACTTAGAAAATAAAAAAATACTATCAAGCGTTAAGCATTTCAAAGTTACTAAAGGAAAACTCACAGTTCAACTCCAGAAATACCTTTCTTTACATTACAAAATATACAGCAGATACCTGAGATGGCACTGGCTTCTCACAGCTCTCAGAGTCCTCCCTGACTGAGTGATCAGACAGTTCCTCCAAGTGTTCATGTAGCGCCTGGGTGTCGGGACATGGCAGTGCGCCTCTCTCAGAACCAACTTCAGCCGTTCCCAAGACGTTCTGTTGGCAGGAAATGGCATCGCCACTTGTGATCTGAGAACACCCCATATGCAGGTCAGGGGCAGTGGGCAGGCCAGCTTCCACAACAGTGTTTTCAAACACTCCTCCCTGGCTATCGAGGGGCTCGGTGGAGGGGCTGATGACAGTGCTGGTGCGGCTTTCTGCCTGGGCCTCTGTCAGTGTCACCCCTAACGGGCAACAGTGGCTGTCTGATATAATCACGTGGTCTTCTTTGTCAGTCATTGTAATGAGGAGCTGGCTGCACTGGCTGCATCTTTCGGGGACTGGCTTCAGATCCTGGGAAGGGAGGCACTGCACGAGGGCCAGGCTGTGGAAAGCACCACAGGCCACCTGCAGCACCACACGCCCAGCAAGATGTTCTACCTTTTGCGGTTTTGTCACTGGGAAGGTGGTGGTGATGAGACCCAGCTGACAGCCAGTACCCCATGCCCAAATCTCTCTGCTTATTGACAGTGCCAGGGTGTGCTCCTCACCACATGCCAACTGTAAAATCCTGACTGCCATCAAAGGGCTGGTCTCAGAATCAGAGATGCTGACAGGGCTCGGTTCCGGCACATGCTGCTGGTTGGCGACTGCACACTGGCCTGCAGAGTTCTCACCCCACATGTACACTGCCCCACCTTCCGTCACTGCTCCACTGTGGAAACTCCCTGTTGCCACTGTGACCACGTGATGCCCAGCCAAGGCATTTTCTAGGACAGGGCTGGCTGGACAAACTTCCACAGGCTCGCTCTTCCAGGGAAGGCTCCCAAAGCTGTAGACTTCACCATCTGAAAGTTTAAAAAAAAGAAAAGGAAAAGGAGAGGATTTGTAAATTAACCAGAAATTATATCATTAAACTACAGTCTTCTCTAGATTCAATAAAACAAAATTAAATATTTTTTTTCAAAAGCAACATTTTGGCTCATTTAACAATCAATACTGTAGTCAGAATTTTAAAATTGCAGAAGTACAAATACTTTTAAATGAAGGGTATTGCTCTCTCTGGCCTTACCCTACACATTCCTAGTATAGATCTACTACTAATGGCTCATGTTATAGGCTACCAGAAACAGATTCCAACCACTCAAAGACAAAACAGTAGCTGGATGTGGTGATGCATGCCTGTAATCTCAGCACTCAGGAGGCTGAGGCAGGAGGACTGCCATGAGTTGAAGGCCAGCCTGGACTACATAGTGAGTTCAAGGACAGCCTGAACCACACAGTGAGACCCTGTCTAAAAACAAAAACAAAAATGAACAACAATATATTTCTAACCGCATACTAACTCTTCCAATTGATTATTTCACTAGCAATAGCAGTACTGACCAAAAAAAGAGAAAGATACTTAGATTCCCCCACCTTTTTGCCCCTGACTGCATGAGACACTAGTCAAACTCAACAGAGACCAGGAAACTAGACAATTTCTAGCACTTGGTCAGCACCCTTGAGCTGCCAGGCACAGGTTCTCTCCCAGCCATCTGGTGAGCTACATCCTCCCCAGCCAAGATGAGGTCTGTCCACTTTGACACAACACCAGAGTGCTGCTGAAACGTGAACACTATAGGCTATTTATGTATTTCTGAAGTTTCCCCCCAGTTGTCCTAGCTTTGTAGATTTAATTCCAGATTTAAAAGGTATCTTGTTTATGAAGGGTTTCCTGTAAATAGCTTACTAATGATATCCTGAATATTTTATTGAAAATAATAACAAAATTCTACTTGAGAATTATATATTTTGAAGCCCAAGGTAAGTATTAAATGTAGTTTACATTTTTTTTTTTGGTACTGGAGATCGAACTCGGGACCTTGCGCTTGCGAGGCAGGCGGCGGAACCACTGAGCTACATCCCTGGCCCCAGGAAACCTTTTTAAAAAGTAAACCGCAGTGACCAGTAGCTCTCTCACCCAACCTCGCACACTAGGCATTTATGAGCATTTCCGTCAGCATTCGTTACACCCCCGTTTTCCATACCTTCAGTCAGGAGAACGCCATGCTTCACTCCTAGGGCTGCCTGAACAACAGTCTTTCCTCCCCAGCCCGCCAACCTCTCTGGTGTTATGGAAAAGGATCCTGCCTGCCAGATATGGACCAGGCCTCTTTCTTTGGATCCTTCTGCCTCTGCTGAGCTACAAACATTAAAAAACAAAACAAAACATCAAAAAACACTTAATTCTTTCAGTAATTCAGAGCTGTATCTTTTGTCCTCAATAATTTTCATGAGGCTGTACTATTTAGAAGCAGATAAATGACTAGATCAGAAGCTTAATTAGCACCTACTTTATGCTTTGGTTAAGACACAGCAGCCAAGATGAAACACCTACTTATATAAAAGCTTGTAGGATGATCTAAATCACATGTTACTTCTCTCTATAAAACCTGGGCTATTTTTGGAAGTTTTATAATTTGGCAGCCTTCAGTTTCAAGTTACTAATTTCTCTCATCAGTAACACCTTTTTGAAATACTAAAATTATAACATACTTCAAGTTGAAGTCTTTATTTTAAAATTTTAGTTTATTATTGGTAGATTATTGGATGAGAAAGATATGAGGAAAGAATTGTTTCACTTTAAACTGAGTTTAAATTTATAACTGTAATTTAAAATATTTTTTACGTAACAGAGATATAATTGTACATATTTATGGATTACAGTGTATACTTCAATACATTTATACAATGTGTAATTATCAGATGAACAAATCAGGGTGAAGAGCCTAAGTTATCACTTCCATTATTTACTATTTGGTTTTGTTGGGAGTATTTAAAATCCGACAAAAGCTGTTTTCAAAGACATAATCAGTTGTTGCCATTCACATTACCCTCCTGGGCTACAGGTGATTTAAGATGCCCTTCCCTACCCAGCTGTAACTGCACCTCACACCTGTTAGCTTTTCTCTTCACACTGGCCTTCAAGCTCACTCTTCCCTCCTCTGGCAACCACTATTCTACTCTCTACTTCTATGAGACCAACACTTTAGTTACCACACATGTGAGAACTTGTAAATATGTTGTCTTCCTGTGTATTTCACTTAACAAAATGTCCTCTGGTTCCATCCATGTTGCTACAAATGACAGGACTTCATTCTTCTTTATGGCTGAATATGTCCCACTGTGCACATATACCACGTTTTCTTTACCCATTCATTAATCAGTGGACACCTAGGTTGATCCTGGCTATTGTGAATAGGGCTTCAATAATCCTAGGAGTGTCCGGCATGGTGGTGGCACACCTGTAATCCCAGCACTTGGAAGGCCTTGAAGCAGGAGGATCACTGTGAATTCAAAACCAGCCTTGACTAAGGAGAGTTCAAGGTCAGCCTGAACTACATAGTGAGACCCTGTCTCAAACAAACAAACAAACAAACAAAAACCCTAGGAGTGCAGTTATCTCTTCTACACACTAATGTCCTTTCCTTTGGCTATATACCCCATAGTGAGATTGCTGGATCATATACAGCTCTTTTTCTAGTTTTCTGAGGAACTTCTATACTACTTTCCATTACTTAAGATTTAAGAATTAAATTTGTAATATGTACTTCATGTTTTACTCATGTTCTAGACAAATTCCATCCATCCAATGGCTTTAGTTCAAAGAATGCAAACTAGGGGCGGGGATTTAGCTCAGTGGTTTCTGCTCCCAAGCGCAAGGCCCTGAGTTTGATGCCCGGTACAAAAAAAATAAAATAAAAGAATGCAAACTAAGGCCAGGGATGTGGCAAGCACAAGGTCCTGAGTTCAATCCCTGATACCAACAAAACAAAACAAAACAAAACATCCAACCAATCAAACAAAAAACAAAAAATACAAATGAAACAGCTGCATAATAGTGATCATAAACTGGGCACGGTGGCACATGCCTGTAATCCCAGCACTCACGAGGCTGAGGCAGGAGGATCACTGTGAGTTTGATGCCAGCCTGCACTACATAGTGAGTTCAAAGCCAGCCTGAACTGCATAGCAAGACCCTGTCTCAAAAAAAAAAAAAAAAGATCATTACCTAAATTATTTCCCTTCTAAGAAAAGGGCACATTAAACTGGCATGGTTCTAATCCCCTGTAATCCCAGCACTCTGGGAGGCTAAGGGTCCAGGGCAGCTGAGATAATTTAATACCTTAGTGAGACTCTGTCTCAAAATAAAGCATATAAAAAAGGCTAGGGATGTAGCTAAATGTGGAGGCCTTGGGTTCAATCCTTAGTATCATGAAAAACAAAGATGTAAGAGAGAGAAAAAGACACATTAAGATATTCTGCCCAGACATGGCAGCACATGCCAGTAATCCTAGCTACTCAGGAAGCTGAGGGAAGATCAGAAGTTCAAGACCAGCTCAGGTAATTAAGCAAGACTTTATCTCAAAGAAAAAAATATTAAAAGGGCAGGGGAATATAGCTCAGAACTACCTAGATTCAATCTCCAGTCACAGAGACACAATATTTCTGTGGTTCCTTTACAAAGTTTTCCTTCATGTCACACTGATGGGGTGTATGTGTGTGTCTATTTTTCTTTCTTTTTTTTTTTTGGTACCAGGGATAGAACTCAGGTCCTTGCACTTGCAGAGCAGGTGGCAGAACCACTGAGCTAAATCCCTGGCCCTTTCATTTTCTTTCTTTCTAAACACAGATGCTAAAGTTCTAGAGGCACAGAAAATTTTTGAATACCTAGCAATTTCTTTGGGAGAGGAGGGTTTTGAGACAGGGTCTCACTATGTAGTTCAGGCTGGCCTTGAACTTACTATGTAGGCCACGTGTAGCAATCCTGCCTCAGCTCCCCGAGTGCTGGGATTACATGCATGTGCCACCGTGTTCAGCTAAGCAATGTTCTCTTAAATTAGAATTGGGCATATCCATACTTTTTTGGAAGAGCAACCATGAAGTTAACCTTCATTTTAAGTATCTCCCACGACTATTTTTTTTTGGTTTTGGTTTTCTTTGTTGTTATTCTTTTGGGACAAGGTCTCCCTATGTAGTCCAGGCTGGGCTTGAACTCACAGCGTTCCTCCTACCTTAGCTTCCCCAATGCTGGGATTACAGGTCTGCGCCACCACACCTAGCCCATGACTAATTTTCTAAGGATAGAAGATGATAATTAGTAAGCTTCCTTCTGAAAACCTTAACTTTATGAAAGTTGTCTACAAGAGTTTTAAAATAATGAAATAAAATCAGTACATTTATAAATGTAAGAAACTGGCATTGAAGCTTATCAGTAATCAGCTTCAATATTTTTCTTTATCAAACAACTACAAATGTTACTGTGTGTTCCTATTTAACATCTATCAACAAGAAAATTAAACTGAAGAAATATTATACCCGGGGCCAAGGATTTAGCTCAGTGGTTCCACTGCCTGCCTGGCAAGCGCAAGGTCCTGAGTTTGATCCCCGGTACCAAGAAAAAAAAGAAAGAATTATTATACCCATTTGGAACTATTTATTGTGTTTTCCTAGAATGCCAGAAATGATTTTACCTTCTCTTCTTTGAGTCCATTGGTCAGTGGGTGTACCCCATCACCAACTTATTTCCTCTTTGCAAAAGGGTTATCAAGACCTAAATGGGAAAACACAGGGTAAACACAAAGGGCAATAAAAGAATGTTTTGCTTTTATCCTCTCAGATTAGAGAAGCTGGGGGGAGGCAGCCAGCCCTCTAACAAGTGTACATTCACTCAACAATAAATATGCAGTGAAACTAAACTATTTCATGTTCTGCCTGCTGAAGTCAAATACCTAGACTGAGCCTTCCCACTGAGCTTATAAAAATGCCTTCTGATCATCAAATGTAATGTTGAAGAAGAAAAGACAAACTCTGTTTAGGTTGTACTGGTTGAGGCAATAAATTTATTTTATTATAAATAATGTAGGGGCAGGGATTTAGCTCAGTGGTTCTGGTGCCTGCCTCAAAAGCGCAAGGTCCTGAGTTAGATCACCAGTACCAAAAAAACCCAAACAAACAAACAAACAAAAAAATAATGTAGTTCAATCTGAAAATCATTGTGTTAAATTTAAAAATTACATTCGTATTAGTGGAATTTTTAAATGACTGCAAAATATATAAAGAATTAAGTATCAGTTAACTGAGAAAACTGTCCTAAAAATTTCTGTGGTAATGGATCAGATTCAAGTAATTTTAATTTATATTTTTCAGTAATACACAAAAAACTCCATCATTAAAACAAAGTTTTCTGTTTAGTGGAACTAGCAATATTTTCTCCAAATCAGTCTCAATTCAAGACTAGTAGACTAGCATACCTTATAATCCACAAGGCTGGAAGAAGTTTGATTTTTAAATTAGCTCTTTTTTTTTTCCTTGCCAGGCATGGTGGTGCACACCTATAATCCCAGCACTCAGGAGGCTGAGGCAAGAGGACTGCCACAAGTTCAAGGCCATCTTGGATTACATAGTGAGTTCAAGATCAGCCTGGACTATACAATGAGACCTTGTCTCAAAAAAATACTAAGAAAAACTAAATAAATTAGCTCTTTTAAAATTCACCATTCAAAGGAAAGAACTGCATAAAAAACACCGAACATCATGCCCAATTTAGAAACTCAAATGTTGAATAAAATAAGAGATAGAATATAAAGAAGCAGAAGAAATGATCAATGCATTTCAACTCAGAACTTTACATTTTTGCAGGGGATTTATCTCAGTGACACTAAGCCTGCCTCATAAGTGCAAGTGCAAGGTCCTGAGTTTGATCTCCAATATCAAAGAAAAAAAAAAAAAGAATTTTTTTTTTTTGAGGGGTGGTACTGGGGATTGAACTCGGGACCTACTGCTTGCAAGGCAGGCGGCGGAACCACTGAGCTAAATCCCTGGCTCAGAATTTTATAATTTTAAGGTCACCAAAACTCATGAAAGTGAAAGCAATGAAGTCTTACATGTGTGGTCCATAAAAATATTGGGGTCATGCCGGGCGTGGTGGCATACACCTATATTGCCAGCACTTGGGAGGCTGAGACAGGAGGATTGCCATGAGTTTGAGGCCAGCATGGGCTCCACAGTGAGTTGAAGGCCCGACTGAACTACACAGCCAGACCCTGTCTCAAAAAAAGGAAAAAACCTGGGGCCAAACTGGCATGGTAGTATACACCTATAATCTCAGCACTCACAAGGCTGAGGCAGGAGTATCACAAGGCTACAGCCTTGCTAGGCTACATGGTGAGTCTGAGGCCAGTTTGGGCTATACCATGTCTCAAACAAAAAAAGTAAGGCCAAATTTGTGGGTTTTCTGCAAGCGGACAATGCAAGGCCACTGTGATCCGCCATACCAGCAGGAGTGACCTAAGGTCCATCTGTTTACTCCAGGATGCCTGTGAATTCTTACTGTTTCCCATCTGTGTATTAGGAGGAAATTACTTTTTACCTAATTCTTATTTTAGAAATATTCTGAACCATTCAAAACTGGATGACAGCCGGCGATTTAGCTCAGTGGTTCTGCTGCCTGCCTCAAAAGAGCAAGGTCCCGAGTTTGATCCCCACTACCAAAAAAAAAAAGGAAACACACAAAACTGGATAAGTACTATGTAAACAAAAGATACATTTGAATCAAATAAATGTTATAAATTTAATGAATACAACACTCAAGTGCTACTATGCATTGTGTGTGGCATTAATTAGCTTTATTAAAACATATCTCATGATGTACAGTAAGTCTGCAGCCAGATCTAATCTGTGCTTATCTGTCAGAGATCTTGATTAAATTTCAACGAACCCCTCTGGGAGGAGGTGGAAGTGCACAAGCCCACCTCACTCCTCTCAACAGACTCACCAGATGTACAGTGAACTCTGTCCTATCACCTGATAATCAAAAATGCTGAAAATCTTTTGGTAAAGTGAGTAAAACAACTGTTTATTCTTAGTGTCACATTTTTCAATCATTTTCTTGAAGTTAAATATATACTCCATATTATTTACCACCACCATTCATTTCTTTTAAAGCTCAAATCAAATTAAAACTCTACAGGGGCTGGGGATTTAGCTCAGTGGTTCCACTGCCTGCCTCGCAAGCGGAAGAACCCAAGTTCGATCCCCGGTACCAAAAAAAAAAATCTCTACAAACTGTGGTGCAACTTGTTTTTTACTGATTATATATGGTAGGTAGAATATCAGTCCCCAAAGATGTCCAAGTCCTAAGTGAATGTACTCTCCTGAATGGACATGGTACTCTCAGTTGACTAGGAAGGTTATCCTGGTCATCCAGTTGGGCCAAGATGATCACAAGAGTTCTTCAAAGTGGGAGAGGGAAGCAGAGGGAGAGTCAGAGACAGAGAGGTGATGGCAGAAGTCGGGTCAGAGTTGCTACACGGCTGACTTTGAAAATGGGAGATGATACAGTATGCTAAGCAATATGAGTGGCTTCCAGTGGCTGGAAAGGGAGAGGAAAAGAATTCTTTCCAGTAGCTTGATTAAAAAAAAAAAAGCAGCCGTGCAGAAACCTCAATTTTGGTTTAGTCAAGACCTGCATCAGACTTCTAACCTACAACTCTATGGAAAAATATTTGTGTCTTTTTAAGCCATCAAGCTTGCAGCAAAATTTGTGATAGCAGCAACAGAAAATTCCTGTACTATCGCATAGAATTTTTCTTTATTAACATATTTATAAACCTATTTCACCTTGCTAAAATGCTAGTTCATATGTTAGACTTCTAAGAAGACATGTATGATGGCTAATCCTGATTGTCAATTCAATTAGCTTGAAAAAACCTAGATTAGTGCAACACACTTCTGAGTGTCTTTTGAGTCACAGGGTGTGACCCTGGAGGCTCTACCTGGTCCCTGGCCCCTTCCTCTCTGGCTGTCCCTCTCACTCTGCTTCCTGGATGCTATGATGTGGTCAGCTTTCCTGGCAAGTCCTTCTGTCATGATATTTCAGCCCTGGAGCCAGCCAACTATGGACTGAAACTTCCGAAACTATGAACCAAAATAACCCTTTTCTCTTTTAAGTTGTGTAAGTCAGGTCCTAAGTCCTGGCAAAGAAAAGCTGCCAAGACACCATGCCTGCCTGGAGCCCAAGCAGGACAATGAGAAAGAAATGGCTGCTAAGAAAACGTGACTAAAAAGGAATATTTTGGTAAATGTGGGAAGCTTACAAGATTGTATTTTTTTTTTTTTGGTACTGGGGATCGAACTCGGGTCCTTGTGCTTGCGTAGCAGGCGGCGAAACCACTGAGCTAAATCCCTGGCCCTCAAGATTATATTCTCATAAAAATAAATGAGGGTGGTATTTATCAGCTCCATTTAGTCTAACATTCTTTCTCAATTATGTATTCATACAGAAAAATAAGTAAACCAAAAAAATTTTGTTTTCTAGTATTTTTATGACTGTGTCTTCACAAAATCTGTAAGAGTTACCTCAACTCCTCAAATAACATTTAAACTTCTTTACGTTTTCATTACTTTACATTGTAAATTGTTACAGAATTGCCTAATCAGGGTGTTTCCTCTGGGATTATTTCTTTATGGGCAAACTTTAAGGTCCTTGTTTTACACTGTTGCTTTTCTTTCTTTTTTTTTTTTTTTTTGGTACCGGGGATCGAACTCAGGACCTTGCACTTGCGAGGCGGGTGGAGGAACCACTGAGCTAAATCCCCGGCCCTGCTTTTCTTTTATTAATAGGAACTTTCCTCCACCTGTAGTATATGAAGCTGTTTTATATTAACTAGCTCCGATAAAGAAGTTATGTGGTACTGTATAACCAGCACTTACTTGGAGTTAGAAAATGTAGGGGTTGGGCTGGGGATTTAGCTCAGTGGATTCGCCGCCAGCTGCGCAAGCGCAAGGACCCTAGTTCAATCCCTGGTACTAAAAAAAAAGAAAGAAAATGTAGAGGTCCTCTGGCCTTCCTGGCCTCTCCACAGATCAACAGCATCTCACAAAATAAGCAAACTAGGTCCTAGCTCTAGCGAGGCCCTAGAAGGCCTCCTTCTAGCTATTAAATTCTATGTTTTCTAAACCAAAAAGCGCCAGGGATTTAGCTCAGTGGTTCTGCTGCCTTCTTTGCAAGCACAAGGTCCAGAGTTTGATCCCCAGTACCAGAAAAAATAAATAAATGAATAAACCAAAAAGCAAAACTAGATTCACTTTGAAGTACACCACTCTATGCTGTACTTTAAATTATTAGCTCCTTCACAATGAAAAGTAAATTTTCAGATGGCCCTTTCAAACTAAAGGCCAACCTTGACACCACTTTTAGATTCCACTGCATACACACCCTCCTCCTGCCTCACTTAACAAATGAGTTGTTTATATATGTTGAAGGAATGGTTTTAACACCACAATCTGGCTTGGTGTGGTGATGACTGCTTGTAATTCCAGAACTTGGAAGGCTGTAAGATGGCAAGTTCAACACCAGCCTGGGCTACATAGCAATTTCCAGGCCAATCTGGACTACACAGTAAGACCCAGTCTCAAACACACACACACACACACACACACACGCACACCGAAAGAGCTATCAACCATGTACAGTTCTATACTACCTTAATCAGAAATCCAAAATCCAAAAAGCTCTGAAAACTAAGCTTTTTTTTGGTGGCCAAATCTAACCTAACCTGACCTCATGTGAAGAACTTTATCATGGCCAGCTTTGGTGGCACACACTCATAATCCCAGCACTCCCAGAGGTGGAGGCAGGAGGAGGCAGGAGGATCACCGAGAGTTGGAGGCCAGCTTGGGCTACACAGTGAGTTCAGGGCCAGCCTGGCCTACAAAGCGAGACTCTGCCTCAAAACAAAAAAAGGGCCAGGGATTTAGCTCAGTGGTTCTGCCACCTGCCTTGCAAGCACAAGGTCCTGAGTTCAATCACTGGTACAAAAAAAAGAACTTCATCTTGTCTGTCTCTGTAGTGTAAGTACTCCTATGTCTTGCTGCAGAAATGCTAATGATTATGGGGGTACTGACAGGAAGTATGTACTTCTTTTGGGGGGGTTGAAAGGGATACAGGGTCTCACTATGATATATTTATTGCCTTGGCTTCCCTTGAACTCCTGGGCAGTTGGGACCACAGGCAGGCACCACCACACTCAGCTCTTGTATGTCCGTACTTCCAACACTGCCTCCACCTTGGAGAGCTTCCAAGACCTTCTGTGGGTGCTCTCATGACAAGCATACTCACATACAGCATCCAAATTCATTTGGCAAAGACTGTCTGTCTACAAATTCACTTGGTTCATATGGAGGAGGAAAGAGAAAGAGGCCTGCACTCTTTCATTTCATACAAGCCTGCCAATTTGCTGGAGAAGAAAGACAATAAATGACAGAGTACTCTGGAGGCAGAACAGTTAGGACCTGGTGACCTAAGCTGGGGGATGAAGAATGGTTAAGAGGATGGGTTCCGGGTTCCAGTGTATGTGTCAGTAGTCCTAGTTATTGAAATAAGAGGGAGGTAGACGACATTCTCAGGAGAAGGGCAAGATTCTGGTAAGGTAAGGTTTTGTGTGTGTTTGTTGTTAAGTTTTCTGCCGGTGAAAAATCCAAGCTTGTGTAACCAGGCGAGCAGCTGAATGTATGGCATGTGGCTCAGAAGACAGGTCTCAGCTATTGATAGAAACCTAGCAAAACAGATGGCAGGTATTTGAAGTTAAAGGAATGGGTCCTGTCCCTGGAGTATGTGTAAACAGAAAGAAAGGCTGTGAGGAGCATGTGTGCCTAGGGGTGAGGCAGGATGGGGACCTTGAAGAGATGATCGAGGTAAAAAGGGGTCTGAGAGAAAGAAAAAATACGAGTATGTTGTGGGCCATGCAAGCGAAGCAGAAATCATTTTAAGCAGGAAGCCAATTAGGTCAAGGCAGCAAGAGTCTTGTAAACATGACAACAGAATGTGCCTACCCAGATTTGCCAGTACAGGTATCACTGCTGAGCCTAACCACAATTTCAGTGGTTGGTTTGGGGAGTAAAAACCAGACTGGAATAAGCTGAATATAAGGTGGTAAAAGTAAAGGACTAGAGATGATTCTTTTGGAAAATGTTGAAATGGCAAATAAAGTTAGCCAGGTGTAATGGCACACTCCTGTGATCCCACCACTCTGGGAGGCTGAGGCAGGAGGATAGCCAGTTTGAGCCCAACCTGGGCAACCCGGTGACTTAGCGAGACTTTGTCTCAGAAATTTGAAAAAAAGACTGGGATGTAGCTTAGTATAAAGGCCCTGGGTTCAATTCCCTATATTGCCCAAAAGGGGCAGACTACCATAATGCCCTGAAAGGAATTTGGATATGGAGTAAATAATGATTTGGACACAAAATTACTAGATTTCATGCAGCCATTAGCAATTCCTTAAAGTTTGAGATGGTTACATTTTATTACAATGTAATAAGCCAGTTTATACTGTGAATGCAGTAAACAATAAGAGAGTCTGGTGTTTTACACAGGGTAAACGCTTAACAAATATTTGCTTCTAGAGGCTGTTAATATTTACACATGGATTAAGGCAACCCTGGACTCAACTATCTGACTTACAAATAACCTATATATACCAACAACTGCTGCTTTCTGGATAACCTGCCACTGAAGCAGCAAAAGTTGAGGAAAAATTGCACTGAAGCCTTGACAAACCAACCACCATGAAAAGTTCAGGTCATTCCAGATTCCAGCCCTCTCAGGTTTAATGGGTGCACAGAGAGCATTGCTTGATATTCCACAGAAGCTGACCAGCCTTTAAATCTAGAACCAGGGTAGGGGAATGCAGCAATGAATTCAATGAATACGTGAAGTATGTTGGCCTAGAAAGCTAATTATTTACCATTATGTGACTGAGGGATAATGCACTTAAGTCTTTGATTTGTTAAAAACTTCTGATGGTCAGAAACTATGGCTTATCCACTGGTATATTCTGTACCCATAGTAACCATCTGAGAACTGGATTGGAGGACATAACCCTTAATCTTAAATTCTAGTCTGGAGACTCCCAAATACTTAAGAATTCTAGTGCCTGTAACAGAAATCAATACCAAATACCAAAGAAAAATGACTTCTCATAATAACTATGAACACATTTTTCTCATGTCATATCACAAATGTTAGACAACCCAGGGAAGATCTATCTTTTTCCTTCTCACACGGAGAGTTTTTGGTGCTATGAGAGATGGAAGGCTCCATAGTCCCTCTCTCTCTCCAGCTTGCTAATTCCATACTAACACCTACTAAAAGTACACTCTTCTTGCTGGGGATTTAGCTCAGTGGTTTTGCCGCCTGCTACGCAAGCGCAACGACCTGAGTTCGATCCCCGGTACCAAAAATAAATAAATAAATAAATAAATAAATAAATAAATAAAAATAATAAAAGTACACTCTTCTTCTCCGAAGATTTGTAAACATGGTACAATAAACACCCAGCAATGCCTATTTAGCTCCCTTTCATACCTACTATTTTTGTTTTTTTTTTTGGTACCTGGGATCGAACTCAGGTCCTTGCACTTGTGAGGCAGGCGAGGGAACCACTGAGCTAAATCCCCAGCCCCCTACTGCTTATTTTTGAGACACATTTTTCAGGATCACTAAAATTCCCACAGAACATTCTGTAATACTGCCATGTAAGAGGCACAAATTGTTGTAGTACCTAGAAATCTGAATTTCAATTGCTAGAATTACAGTATCCATCAGAACATGTTTAATAATTAATAATGCAGGGGGAGTTTAAGAGATAATAGGGGATGGATATGATCAAAATAGATGCAATGAAACCTATAGTTTATAAAATTAACAGACACTAATAATAGAAGGAAATAACTAATGGAGCTAATCTAAATTTTTAAAAAATGATAATGACCTTATAAAATCTGTGGTAATTCTGTCTGGGTTGGTCTATGTCCAAATTACTTTCGGGATATTATGATTCACTTTGCTCCCCTACATGATCATGATCAGTATATGCTTGTATTTCCCAAGAATTTCTAGCATTTTCCATGCACTGTAACCTTCTAAAGGGATCTTTCTTCATTTCCTAAAGAAAGCATTTTCACAGGAGCAGAGTCAAACTGCAAAGTAAAACTGACCAAGAACTGTCTGTCCCCTTTCTTCAGTGCAGCTCTCCTTGGAGGAGCCACACTGGCTTCCTTTCTTACAGCAGGGAGACAAGTTACTGTCCCAGACTCTACTACTAGTTTTCTTTTCTTTTCTTTTGGTACCAGGGATCGAATTCGGGTCCTTGCGCTTGCGCAGCAGGCAGCGAAACCACTGAGCTAAATCCCTGGCCCCACTACTACTTTTCAGCGACAAAGCTAAATAAACCAAACATTGGAAAGAGACCTGATTACAAATTTTACAAACTGTTTGCTTCACAAACTATTTTAGGTATACATAAGTATAAAAATCAATCAAAATCCATACACTCATCACCTAATTTTGACAGATATTAGCATGTTTTCATATATGCTTCAGCTCTCTAAAATAGGAAATACTCCTAAAATATATCTAATTCCCACATAGGTTCTTGCACTTCCATTAGTACATGTATCAGCAAATAAAGTATGTAATTACATTAATACTAAACATAAATGTATCTTACTGTATATATCCTTTGCCAGCTTATTTGTTTTGTTTTGTTTTTCCCCACTCATTATTGAGATGTAAGGGCCAGGGATTTGGCTCAGTGGTTTGGCCACCTGCTTGCCAAGCACAAGGTCCCAAGTTCGATCCCTGGTACTAAAAAAAAAAAAAATTGACATGTATGGAGATGGTAAGTATAGATTTAGGTTATTCATTTTTACTAGGGAATAAGCATTCAATTGTATGAATAAACAAGTGTAGCTGTTTTCCTACTAACGTACAGTGGGATTATTCTACTGTCTCTCCATTTTAAAGAGCTGCTATACTCATCCTTGTTACATGTTAGTTTAGGGAACTGCCCTGTGTTTAGCTAGGAAGTTGGCTCAACAAAAATTGAGGCTGTGTAAGAAAAGAACACTGCAATGGCTATTAGTCCACCCAGACACCATTATTAGTCTAAACCACCATCTTCCTACTAGGTCGTGCTAAGGGAAGAACTGTAATGACTGAGAAGAAAAATATTTAACATAACAAGGGAAACAAGAGTTGGTCAATCTGTGCAATGAATGAGATTAAAGCTAATTATCTCTTTGGGCATCATTCACTGTCAACAAAATGAACCTCTACCAAAAAGCTCCAAAAAAACCCCCAAAAAGCTCCAGCCTTTTTCTTTTGAGTTGAGAAAACAGGCCAGGGATTTAGCTCAGTGGTTTCGCGGCCTGCTGCACAAGCGCAAAGACCAGAGTTCAATCCTTGGTACCAAAAAAAAAAAAAAGAGCTGAGAAAAACTATACATTTTCTTCAAATTTATAAGAACTGTAAAAAAAAAAAAAACTGTACAATACCCCTCAGAAGATACTTAATACCTTACTGATTTAAATGCTCTATTCTTGGTTCATTTAGATCATCTTCACACAGGCAAACATCAAGATAGAAGCTAAAGACACTACCGTGTAGAGAGGAATAGGAGATACAGATAGGAAAATGAATGCAATACTAGAAAGAATCAAGTCATAGTTTGTTGTTACTTTGTGATTACCGAGCATTTTCTTAAGGACTTAACAAAATCTTTTATTGATAAATGAATTATTTGATCATCAATGGAGAATGGTTAAAGACTGCCAAAAAAAAAGTCAAAAAATCTTCATATAATACAGTTGGAATATGTGGTAGATTATGCCAATTTCTAAAAAGAGATAAATTATTTGGAAGTTAGTAAAATCTTCACAGCACTCCTTAATGTGACTGAGAAAGGGGTTCGACTCCCTACTACATCAAAGCAGGCCTTTTATCCACAATATCTCACTATACTTCCTTTATAGCTTTTCAACTCAAACTTCACCTACCCCATGTAATACAGAATTACAGAGATTTTCACAGACCAGCGATATTCTTCAGAAATACCTGTAGGAGAAACCCAGCAGTTATTGCTTTAAGTTCCTGTTTTTCATGGAAAGGTAGACTAATTAATAGTACTATTTCAACCTAATCACACAAAAACTAAAATCAGGACTCGACTATGGTGGCTTTCCTAACAAAAGCCCACCCTTTCTCCAGGATGTTCTTTTATCTTGCTTTTTCCTCTTTTACTCAGCAGCCCAAGCTCACTTTGATGAGCCAGTTTCTCTCTCACTCTTCACTTTTATTCTTTCAAATAAGCTTTGCCATTGCTTAAAATAAATAATTAATAAGTAAAAATAAAATCAGGTCTCAGTGAAGTTAAAATACCCTTTGCTTCTCTAACAATCCAGGTTTTCAGTGTTTCAAATGACAACCTAAATTCTAAAAACTATGGATAAAGGATTCCATCCAGTTCATGGGGCATAAATCAATTTGAAAAATAAGTAGCTTGTATAATGTTGCTCTATTTTCTTTTCTCAAGACCAAAAGATGGAGGGAGAGGGAAAGGAGAGGAGATGACATAAAAAGAAGTAAGATATGTTATGTACATGTACCAACTCCCCCTATGAATGTTTACAAACATGCACTAATAAAAATAAAAATTTTTTTAAAAGAAAAAAAATATGTTTGTTGCTTTACTTTCTGGACCATTATCTTTCAAACTGTAACACTGCCAAAGAGCTTTCAATTTTTCTTAAAATAACTATGTTTGTTTTTTTCTCACAGGGTCTCGCTAGGTAATCCAGGCTGGACTTGAAGTCAGTATGTAGCTCCAGGCTGGCCTTGATCTTGTGGCGATTCTCCAGCCTCAGCCTCCCAGGTGCTGGGATTACAGGCGTGTGCCACCTCAACCAACTTGAAATAATCTTGAACTTTGAATCTACCAATGCTAGTCATAGTTTAGGAAGAAATAAATTTAAACTAAGTACGGATTATATCATTTCCACATTAAAATGCCCTTAAGGAATACCAAAGTTACTAGAGATTAGCCTGACATATTTTCTCCAAATACAAATATTGTAAAAATGTCTGGAAAACTTTTCCTTGACTTAAAAAGTTCACTGCTTTTACTGCTTTAAATTCTCTTAAGTATTCCTTAACTCAAAAGACAAATGACTCCTTCAAATCATATGGATGATAGATAAAGTGAATAATTGCTTTGCTGGGATTAAAGGCATGAATTTGCCTGTTGAGAATAAACATATCACACAACTGTATTCCTTCCCCATTCCCCTGTTTAAAGAACATTTTCAGCCACCAACACATGTAAGGCCCATACAGCAAGGACTTCTTTTGGATACAGCGGTTATTTCCTTCTCTGACCTAGACCTAAAATGCTGTGCCTGGATTCAAAAGTGTTCTTTTCTTCCCCCAGCAGTCCCACGCTGCTACCGACCTGCGGCTGCCCTCCGCAGCGGCGCCGTTTCCTGGGACCCTATCCGGAGATCGCCCGGGTTCTCTTCCTGTCTTCCACACGCTTCTCAACGCATCCTCTGTTCTGAAGGATCGAGGGGCACACTCGGGGACTTGGCTAAAACACTAGTTATTAATACCGCAGTCGTTTTCTTTGTCCTCCAGTCGCCTACCCGAGTTACCAAACTCTCGGGGCGCTGACGCCTGGAATCGAGGGGTACAGGAGCGTGCACGAGGGGAATGAGGGCGCTCGGTACAGGGGAGACCCCTGCAGGAGGGCCGGGGAGAGAGGGAGACCCCGGCAAGCAGGGGACTGGGGCTGGGAGAGGAGGGAACTCGGGCGAGCGGGTACCCGGGACAGCGCTCCTCCTCCAGCAGTCGCGGGCTGCCCGGCTCAGGCTGTAAAGGCAGGCGCCACTGCGCGGGCCCCGCCGCCGCCCGACGCGGGAGCCCCCGCCCCACACCCGCGCGCGCTCACCTGACGCTCCCGAGATCTGGCGGCGTGGCGCGTCCGGCGCCCGCGGTCCGCGAGACCGCCTGACTCACGGGGCGGGGCCTCCGGGGCGTGCGGGCGGCGCCCACCTCCCGCAGGCGCTCGAAGTGCGGGGGAGGAGGCCGGGAGGCGCCCGGGTGCTAGGGCGGGGTCGCCATCCGCGAGGACGCGCCTTGGCACTGACGTCACGCGGAGCCGCGGGGTGGCTGCCGGAGCGTTGCCGCGGTAACGGGGCAGTGAGCGAGGAGAGTCCGGCAATGATCGCCAGAGACTGAGTGTAAAAGTGAACGTCCCGGATGTGCTCTCTTCGCTTGGGGAGCGCTCTCCCGTCGGCGGTCGCGGCTCGGCCTGGTGACGTCACCGCGCGCGCAGCTTTAGCGCTTAGCCACGCCCCCGCGGCCCCCGGTGTGCAGCCTGAGTGGCCGGCCGGTGCTGCCCGGCGTCACCCCGGTCCGCCTGTCGTGCGTCGTTCCCCCGCCCCAGAAGCTCGGACCCGGGAGCCTGCGAGCCTCCCCAGCCCATGGTTGGGTACAAGTCCGTGTCCGTGTCCGCCCCGAACCCACGCTACGTCCTTATCCTTTCTTAACTTTAATTTTTATTAGGTTTATTGGCACATTTTAGGTATACAGTACAGTGACGTTCATCACTGGGGTCTTGTACCTGCACATGATGCATCTCGGTTCTTACTCTTTCCCCATTTCCCTGCCCTCCCTTCACCCCCTCCACCCTTCCCTGTTTACAAAGACTTTGTTCCCATTTTTTCCTTTTCTCATATTTTTTCTTTTTCCCTTTTCCCTACCCTTCCCACCTCCCCTATTCCTTTAGACCTTTTCTTCCTATTTCACATTATCAATTATACATTTTGAACCTTATTTACACTTTCAGTTTCTCACGCCAGAGAAACTATTCGGTATTTACACATGTGTGGCCTATTTACTTCACTTAAGAGGATGGCCTCAATGTGCATCCATTTAGCTGTAAATGTCTCTAGTTTCTTGTTCTTCATGGCTGAGTAGTACTCCGTTTTATAGAAAAACCACATCTGATTCTTAATAACTCCGAAGTTCATTTATTTATTCCGCGAATATTGGCTGAAATTGTGCTATATGCCTGTGGAGTTTGCATTTCAATGTGCAAGCGTATAATAAAGTAAATGAGCAAGTAAGATAATTTCAGATACAATACAACAAATGTAAAGAAGGAAAAGAAGACAGTACTTTGGGAACTTGATACTAGTTTAGATAAAGTTGTTAAGCCATTTCTGCAGTGGTCTAACATTTGAACAAAGACTTGAGTAGAAGTTCTTCAGACTGTGTGTTTCTGTAACTGGTCACACAGTGATATATTTATATTTATACTTCTACTACTCATGCTATATTCCTTTTGTGTCCTGCAAGAACCTCAGCTGGTCATGGGTCTTTGTGTGGTGGGGTGGCCCAAATCTTTATTCCTGGACTGGACCATTAGTAGTCCTGGATTAGTTTTCCATCCATTACTGTACTAAAGGGGCGGTGACAGTGCTAACAAACACTGTTGTCTGCCACATTCCTTACATACACTGTGGAGTAGTAGGCCAGCTTTCCCTTGCTGGTCAGCACCAGTTGCTCTAGCTAGCTTTTAACTCTTCTTTGCCTTATGATTCAGAGGCGTGAGGAGCCGAGTGGGTAGTGCTCCTATATCAGTTCAGTGGAATCATTGTTATGGTTTCTGGTGCAGCACAGTGTGTAGGAATTTGGTACCTATTTAATAAGGTGGTCAGCGAAAGGCTTATCTGAAAGGGTGGCACTTTTGCCAAGATAGTAAAGATTATTAAAAGTTACGGTAAGAAGTTGGATTTTACACTACATGTGGTTGGAAGCCAAGCAGTACTTTTAGTAGGAGAGTGACTTGAACAATTTATGGTTAAAAAAATAAAGATAATTCTGGTATTTGTGTGAATTAAGAAGGAAACTTATATAGAAATCTTTATATCAGGAAGCTGCTGGCTCAGTTAAGGGGAAAGAGCAATGGCTTGGATTAAATGACTAGAGCATATTTGAACCCATTTGGGACCCCATTTTCTTAACTTTATTTAGAGACAGGGTCTAGCTGAATTCCCCAGGCTACCCTGGAATTTGTGATCCCCCTGCTTCACCCTTCTGAGTAGCTGGTGTTAACAGGCATGTGCCTCTGCTTCATGTCTTCTCTATTTCTCGGGAAAGAATTTCTTGACTTCCCTGGTGAAGGAGGCAGGGCATGGCAAAGCTGGCTGGGGAAGTAAGTAGGGCCTGTCAATTACAAGACCCCAGGGCAGAGCCAGATAACTCTCAGGACCCCTTATGCAGAACTACTCTGGAGCTCCCACAAGATGTGGACTACATAGAAGGACTCAGACACCACGGGGAGCCCGATATGGTGACTCTTCACGTTAGCTAGTCTCGGGCCTCCCAGACCTAGGATATACTTTTACTTTTGCTCTTTTTCTCTTTTCTCCAGAGCTAGTTTTTCCATTACCCCTCCATCACCCCTCATTTGAAAATAAACTTTTGGGACTGTTATTTTCTTGTCTCATCCAATTCTTTGTTCAAGACAAGCAGACCTGGAATGCTTTTGTTTGGTGAGCCATTTCTAAAGGAACTAACTACCTGGCAACACCACTAGGGACCGTTACAAAGCATACCTGGAGCTCCAGCTCCCCTTTCTATCCCATTTCTCTCTAGAAGAGATGTGCTGTCCTCTCAAAGGTAATTCCTCTGCTTAAACTCAAGAACCCTTCCAATCTCCTTAGAGGCTTTGCTTCATTATCCCTTCTCTCTCATGTATTTTTAACTTCTCAGTAGATAAGTGTCAGGCCTGGCCTAAACCAACAGGACAAAGCAAACAGGCTGCTTTCAGCAAACAACAGCAGCTTCTTGCTAAGTAGGACAAATGGACTAAAAATGTAGTATACAACCCCCCTGGTGCCAAGAAGTCCAGTAACACTCGAGCAGTCCTTGGGCATCTGAGTCATGAATATTTCAGCCAGATTCCTTAGACCCTGCAGTACCTATAGAAGCCTAATTCCTTTCCCGCTAGTTGCTAATACCAAGCTCTCCTGGTGTTAGCCCATCCACTCACAGATGAAATCTTTCCCACCCAGCTGCTGCTTTCTCTCTCCCAATGTCAGCTCATCCACACACAGATGTGATAAACTCGGCTTTTCCCCGCTAACTGCTAGAATCTCCTGGTTTTAGACCCTGTTCACTGGAATAAACTTTCCTTTCAAAGCCTGTTTTGACAAGTGGATTCTTTATAACAGTAATCCCACTCCTACACATTATAATTTTTTTCTCCTGCGTTATTTCCTTTGCAACCTACTTTTCTACCTCTAACTTTCTGACCTCCATCTTTCCTCTCCCTAATCTGTAGTCTCTGCTTTTTCAAGGGTACTCCTAATTTGGAATCTAATGATAGTGGAACAAGTGGAACCATTGTATGTGATCATTGAAGAGAATGAGGATGATCTGTATGTACTGATCCAGAAATTAGATTTGTTTCCTTTTGTTGGTTTTCTGGTGGTTTTTAAGTCAGGGTCTTGCTAGGTAGTCCAGGCTAGCCTTTAGCACTTGAGCCCAACTGGCCTCAACCTTGAGATCCTCCTTGCCTTAGCCTCCTCAGCACTGGGATTACATGCATGTGCCACTACACGTGGCTGGAAATGAAGTTGTTAAGAGAGGAAAAAGCTAGATTGTAATCCTGTGTAGTATTCTATGAATGGTGTATTTTGAATGTGGTTTTTCAAGAGAGGTAGTTAGGTTGGTAGATATGACATATATCCTTATCCTTGTATATGCATATATTAGCTCTGAAAGGATACATTTAAGAGTGGCTGCCACTGGGAGGGGCATTGGGAACAAAAGAGTGAGGTAGACTATCTTTTTTCTTTATGGTATTTTATGCTGTTTAATTTGATCGTATGTGTTTTTACCTACTTATAAAACATTTAACATGAATGAAAGACTGAAGCTGGGTATGGTGGCACACACAGAGGTGTCTTAGTTACTTTCTGTCTCTGCTGAGACAAAATACCCAGCACCCAAAGTTAAACAGGGAAAGGTTTATTTGGCTCGAAGTTTGTAGAGGTTTCAGTCCATAATTGCTTAGGTCCAAGGCAAAGTGGGTTGACAGAGGGGCACTGCAGAGGATACCCAGTTCATAGCAAGCAGAAGACAGCAAAAGCAACAAGGGAGCAAGGGACCTGACAAGATTTTTTCCGTCCCTTATATCCAGGATACTGGGATTAGGGTGGTACCAAACCAATCAGTGGGCTAATTTAGTAATCACCCACCCTTAATCCTAACATTGTACCATGAAAACAATAACATTCTAGATTCTGCCACCTCTGAAAAAGCCCCACCTAAGACTGCATGAGGCTTTGGGAGGACATCTAGACACAGCCATGACAGCAATAATTCTAGTTAGCCAGGAAGCCAAGGCAGGAGGATCCCAAGTTTGAGGCCAGCCTGGGAAACAGTGAAACCTGTCTCAAAAATTTAAAAGAGGTTATGGATTTAGCTCAGCACCACAGTGCATGCCTAGCATATGTGAGCGCTGTGCTCAATCCCTAGAACTACAAAGAAAAAAAAAGATATGAAAAGAACTAAGCAAGAATCATTATATTGCATGACTTTAGAATATACTATAAAGCTGTAGTAAAACACCATAGTATTGGTATAAAAAGAGACACATAGACCAATGGAACAGAATAAAGAGTCAGAAACAAATCCAAGTGTCTATAGCCAACTCAGTTTAGACAAAGGTTCTAAGAACACACATTGAGGAAAAGATAGTCTCCTTTACCAACAGTGCTGGGAAATTTAGCCACACACAAAAGAATGAAATTAGACTGCTGTGTCTCATGATATCCAAAAGGCACTCAAACCAGATTAAAAACTTAAATGGAAGACTAAAAATATGAAAGTAGTCGAAGAAAACACAGGGAAAACACTTTGTGGTATTGGAGTAGGGAAAGATGTTTGGATGAAACTCCAAAAGTACAGGCAACAAAAGCAAAAATAAACAATTAAATGATACTAAACAGAGTCCTCTGCACGTGAACACACACACAAAAACAATCAGCAGAGGGAAGAAGCTGAGTGTAGAGATACACACCTGTAATCTCTGAATTTGGGAGGTTGAAATAGAAGAATTGAAAGTTTGATATCCACTTTTATTTTTGTTTTTGAGACAGCATCTCTATGTAGTTCAGGCTGGCCTCAAACTCACAGTGGTCCTCCTGCCTCAGCCTCCTGAGTGTGAAGATTACAGGCATGCACCACCACACCAGGCTCTCCTGGATTTTTTTTGGTACTGGGGATCAAACTTGGGACCTTGCACTTGTGAGGCAGGCACCAAAACCACTGAGCTAAATCCCCAGCCCTCTCCTGGATTTTTATGTCATCTGTTCTGCATCTTTCTACATTTGCTTCTTCCCCAGTGCTTGGATTAGAGGGATGCACCACCAAACCTGCTGAAGGATCAAAAGTTTGAGGTTAGCCTGGGTTACATAGCAAGACCTTGTGAAGAGTGAAGAGACAATCTACAGAATTTGATAAAACATTTGGAAAATATACATCTGATAAGGAATTGCTATCCAGAATATGTCAGGAACTCAATAGTAAAACCAAAACCAAACCAAACCAAAAAACAATAACCCCCCCCCAATCCAGTTTAAAAATGGGCAATAATACAGTGGCACAGTTGTTGGTATTAATTTTTACTATATGCCAATATCTGGTTTGTCTTTGTTTCATCAACAATACTGCAGTCTGGGGCTGGGGATTTAGCCCAGTGGTTCTGGCACCTGCCTTGGAAGTGCAAGGTCCCAAGTTCAATCCCCAGTACCTCAAAAAACCCCAAAACAATAGGGCAGTCTGTATCTGTAGAACTGAATGCTGGACCAATATCACTGCACCCTGTCTCCCCAAATTAATAGAAGTGGAGATATTGGGAGATAGGCAGAGGCCTATAGTTAGCCATGCCCAGGGTGCATCACTGGAAAGCAGACACTAAAGAGCTCTCCATAATAGCAACAAAATCTTTCCACTATAATTGACTTGCAACATTAAGCAGGAAGAAAAAAAGAAAATGAGAAAACAAGGCAACAAAATGTCACTAAAAATTCCAAATTCCTCCAAAGCTGATCCATGGAACATTGATGATGAGGAAATCAAAAGCCAAGCAATTGAATTATATGAAATGATTTTTAAAAAGACAAAAATCAATAAGGTGCTCAGAGAGCACAAAAATAATATAGCTAAAGCCAGGGATTTAGCTCAGTGTTTCCTCCGCCTTCCTTGGAAGCGCAAGGTTCTGAGTTTGATCCCCAGTACCAAAAAAGAAAAACCCCAAAAATAATACAGCTAAAAAGATAATGGAATTAATAAACAAAATGATCAGTGAGCTAACAGAAGATACTAATAAAATACTAGCTGACCTAAAGAAATGATACAAAGTATGAATGACCAGTTTAGCAAATTATTTGTATCCATGAAAAGATACTAAACAAAAATCCAGGGGACAAAAATTTCTATTGAAAATATGGGCAGCAGAAGGGACTAATTTGAGGACAGAGTGTTAGAACTAGAAAACAGGGCTCATGCAGGTGATCATATACTCAGAGATAACCTGAAAAACAAGAGAACATGGAAAATAGATCCAACAGCTGCTAGGTGGTACAAAGATGTCTACTCTAAGATTGATTTGAATTAGTGAAAAATCAGACAGAATGAATGGCATAAAAGAAAAACCACCCCACAGTAATAATAGCAGAAAACTTTCCAAGTATGGGGAAAGAATTTAACGTACAGCCAGGCATGGTGTTGAACACCTGTAATCTCAGCACTCAAGAGGCTGAGGTAAGAGGACTGCCATGAGTTTAAGGCCAGCCTCAGCTACATAGTGAGTTCAGGGCCAGCCTAAACAATGAAACGAGACCCTGTCTCAAAAAACAAAAGAAATCATATGGATAAGTGAGACTTATAGAACCCCAAATAGCCACAATCAGAAAAGAACTTCACCACACACCATAATGTTAGAATTGAAATTACCCCACATATACTATCATAGTACGATGAAACTATAAATCAAATGGCAAAAGAAACCACAGAAATTATACAAGCCACTAGAGATTAAACAATCCACTCTTGAATAATCAATGGGTCCCAGAAGAAATCAATGAGGAAATGAGACATTTCCTTGAATCAAATGATAATGCCAGTACAACATACCAAAACCTATGGGACACAAAGAAAGCAGTGCTAAGAAGGAAGTTTATAGCTGTGAGTGCACACATCAGAAAAGACAGTGTTGCACCTCAAGGTCCTAGAGATCAAGAACAACCCAGATCTAAATACAAGGAAGGAAATTATAAAAATTAGAGCAGAAATTAATGAAATTGAGACAAAAAATACAAAGCATCAATGAATTGAAGAGCTGAGTATTCTAAACAAAATGACAAACACTTAGCTAATCTTATCAAAAAAGGAAAGAAGGGCTGGGGACATAGCACCATGCCAGCCTGGTAAGTGCAAGGTCCCAAGTTCCATCCCTGGTACTGCAAAAGAAGAAAGAACAAAAGAAAAAAGAAAGAAGACCCATATCAATGCAATTAGAAATGAAAAAGATGAAATATCAAAAGACACTGCCACAATCCAGATTATAACTACATCAAAATCTCTGCTCCAATAAATTGGGGCATTCACACAAGAAATGGATAGATTCTTAGGTACATATGAATTACTAAAACAGAATCAAGAAGATGTAAAAACCCCAAATAACCCAATAACAGACAATGAAATTGAAGCAGTAAGCTGTAATAAAAAGCCTACCTACTAAGAAAAATCCAGGCCCTGAGGGATTCACTACTGAGTTCCACAATAACTTCAGTAAAGATCTAATCCCAATCCTCCTCACTCTTTAATGAAATTAAAAGGGAAGAAGTACTGCCAAACTCATGCCTAGAAGCTGACATTACCTTGATTCCAAAACCAGACAAAGACTCAACTAAAAAAACTACAGGCCAATAGCTTTAATAAACATATATGCAATGATCCTTAACAAGATACTGGCAAACAGAATGCAACAAGTCACAAAAAAAATCATCAGGGCCAGGGATGTAGCTCAGTAGCACAGTGCCTGCCTGGCAAGTGTGAGGTCCTGACTTCGATCCCTGGTACCAGAAAAAAAAAAATCATACATCAAGCCGAGTGTGGTGGTGCACACCTATAATCCCAGCACTTGGGAGGCTGAGGCAGGAGAATTGTGGTGAGTTTGAGTCCTGCCTTTGGGCTACAAAATAATACCCTACCAAGGCTGGTCTGAACTACATGGGAGACCCTGTCTCAAAAAAAAAAAATCATATGTCACGACCAATGGATCCCACAGATGGAAGGATGGCTCAACATATGCAAATCAATAAATATATATCACATGAACAGAAATAAGCGCAAAAATCACATGATCATCTCAATATGCAGAAAATCCATTTGACAAAAATCTAACATCTATTCAAGATTTTAAAATAACCCTGAAGAAAATAGGTATATGTCTTAGTTATTTTTCTCATTGCTGAGACAAAATACCTGACACCCAAAGTTAAAGGAGGAAAGGTTTATTTTGGCTCACAGTTTGTAGAGGTTTCAGTCCATAGTCAGCTGGCTCCAAGGCAGGGTGCCATGGCAGAGTGGCATCGCAGAGGAGAAACAGTCCATGGCAGAGCAGGAAGGAGGCAGTAGTGAGCCTACCTTCCTTCTTTTCCCCTTATATTCTACTTAGGCTATGAGCCTATTGATTGGTTCTGCCCACGCTGAGGGTTGGGCTTCCCATTATCCACACTTTGAACAACACTAAGCCAGTCAGTGGACTAATCCAATTATCATGCCCTTAATCTATATTCACACACCCTTAATCTATATTCACACACCCTTAATCCACAATAGATCCAGCCACCTTGAAAAGCACCACCTGTGAGCACATGAAGCTTTGAGTGGGGCATCTAGATACAAACCATAACAGTATAGCAGGATCTTCCCTTAATCTGAGAAAAAGCCATTTATGACAAACCTATTAACAACATCATATTAAATGGGGAAAAACCTGAAAGCTTTTCCTCTAAAGTCAGGAACAAGACAAGTATGTCCACTATCACCATTCCTGTTCAATATAGTACCCAAAACTATCCAGAGGAAGAAAAAGAAATAAAAGGAGTATAGAAAAGGAAGTCAAACTATCCTATTCACAGATGACATGATCCCTTACATAGAAGACCCAACAAATTCTACCAAAAGACTCCTAGAGCTAATAAATTGAGCGAGGAAGCAGGATACAAAGCAAACACAAAAAGTTAATAACATTCTTGTACACAATAGTGAACCCTGGATTTCAAGTTATATTACAAAGTTACAATGAGAAAAACAGCATGGTACTGGCACAAAAACAGTCATGTGGGTCCATAGAATAGAATAGAGGATACAGAAACAACCCCAGCACATTCAACTATCTAATTTTTGACAAAGGGGCCAAGAATATATGCTAGAGGAAAGACAGCCTCATTAACAAATGGTGCTGAGAAAACTGGCTATCCACATCCAGAAGATTGAATTTAGATCTGTATCCCTCACCATATACTAAACTGGAATAAAAGTGGATCAAAGATCTAAATATTAAATGCTGAGTGTGGTGGTGCATGCCTGGGGGCTAAGTCAGGAGAATTGCCTGCAAGTTTAAGGCCAACCTGGGCCACACAGTGAGTTGAAGGCCAGTATGGATTGCATAGTGAGACCCTGCCTCAAAAAACCAAACAAACAAAAATCTGAATATTAAAATGGAAACAGTTGATCTGCTGGAAGATAAAATAAGACTCATGAAGACAGGCATAGACAAGAAGTTTCTGAACAAAACCCCTACTGCACAAGAAATGACATCAAGAGTCAACAAATGGGATCATATCTAATTAAAAACCTTCTTCATAGCAAAGGAAATAACCAATAATGTGAAGAGACAACCTACAGAATGGAAAGAAAATTTGCCAGCTACTTCTCAGAGGACTAATATCTAGAATATATAAAAAACTCAAAAAATAGACCCCTGAATAAAAGACTCAATCAAAAGTGTGCAACTAATATGAATAGATACTTCTTAGAAGAAATATAAATGGCCTATAAGTACATGAAAAAATGTTCAACATCTCTGGCCATTAGAGAGATGCAAGTTAAAACAACACTGAGAGTCCATCTTCAGAAAGAATGGCTGCTATCAAGAGATCCAAGAATACACTAGTGAGGCTGTTGGGAAAAAGATGCCTTCTACATTGTTGGTGGGAATATAAACCAGTACAACTATTGTAGACAGCTAAGTTAGTTATGAATATTACAGGCAGGTAGGCAGGCCGGGGCCCTCAGCACAGAAGAAAACTGGCCAGAGGCCCTTCACTGAAGGCTGGGCTTTAAGAAAAAGAGGACTGGGCAGTGAAGCTCAGCAGGTCCCAGCACCCAGAAGGAAGCTCCCCAGTTGCCATCCCAGGCTCCTAGGGCAGTGAAGCTCAGCCGGTCCCAGCACCCAGAAGGAAGCTCCGCGCCTCCATCCCAGGCTCCTAGGGCAGAGAAGCTCAGCTGGTCCCAGCACCCAGAAGGAAGCTCCCCCGTGGCCATCCCAAGCTCCTAGGGCAGAGAAGGAGAGCCACGTGGGTGCCAGAAGCACCCCCCCCCCCGCTGTGGAAATGAAAAGACACATTAACAAGCCTCAAAACCAGACTTCCAGATCACCTACAGCAACCCCCAAAAGAAATGAGATGGAATAATCTGATACTCAACCACCTGGACTCTCTGAACTGGCAACAAAAGAGGATCTGGGAAAAATGAAATCAGAAATCATTACTCAGATAACAGCAAAGATTTTGCTCATGGTGCAAGACATGATTAATAAATCTAGAGAGGACACAGATAAAAAAATAGAGGATCTGAGGAACATGATGGAATCCCAACATAGGAAACAAATGGAATCCATAAAACAGATACAAACAGATTTCCAAGAGATTAAAAACTCCATCTAAAGTCTGCGCAGCAGAATGAACCCATGTGAGGATAAAATTTCACATATAGAAGATAAGATTGCAATTAGTGAGGAGGAAAAGAAAAATTGCTTTAAAATTGTAAGGGAACATGAGAAACCAATCCAACAGCTGCTAGACGATGCACAGAAGAATAACATAAGACTGATTGGAGTCAATGAAGAAAGAGGAGAGAGTGCAGATGACATAAAAAACTGTTCACAGAAGTGATGGCAGAAAACTTCCCAAGGAGGGGAAAAGAACTTGACATACAGATAAGTGAGGCATATAGGACTCCAACAAGCCTTAATCAAAAAAAAAAATCTACACATAGGCATATAATAGTTAAGATTCCAGAAATCCAACAGAAGAATAAATTTCTACAAGCAGTGAGAGAAAAGAAACAAATCACATACAAAGGAAAGCCCATCAGAATCACAGCCGACTTCTCAATGCAAACCCTCAAGGCAAGAAGAGCTTGGAGTGATGTATTTCAAGCCCTAAAGGAAAACAGCCTCCAACCCACATTGATGTACCCTGAAAAACTATCTTTCAAACTTGATGGAGAAATAAGATGCTTTCATTTGCACCTTAGGAACTTCATGAATACCAAACTGGCACTCCAAAAAATTTTAGACAATACCCTAGGAAAAGACAATGAGGATCACAACCCCAGGAAACCCAGTAGAATGAATCCATTGGGCGTGACAAATTAAACGCAAAGGGGCAGAATCCAACAAAAAAAGGTCATGACAAGGCTTTTAAAACTTTTGACTTCATCTTCCTAATGAGTGTATAATTCAATCTTATTATTGTACTGATTAGTATTTTTCTGATTCTAGAGTTGCACACCATTCCTTGTGCTATACTGGCTATTTATCATCTTATGTCTACATTTTAATTGGGTTGTCTATTAATGAGCTCTAAGAATTCTTTATATATTCTGGTCATAGGTTATATGCATTGTAAATATGGTCTGTTTAAGGACTATTTTTCATTTTAATGATGTCATTTAAAGTTCTAAATTTTGATGGAATCTCATTTATCAATTTTTTTCTTTTATACATCATATTTTTTGTATCCTAGGTAGTTCTTGCCTGCCCTGAATTCATAAATATTTTCCCTTATAATTTCATGTTAAAGTTTTGTAATTTTAGGCTTTCTTATTTAGGTTCATAGATCCCTTCAAGTTATTTTCATGTATGGAAAAAAAAGGGTTGAGGTTAATTTTTTATATACGGATACCAGGTGTTCTAGTGCCGTTTGCTGAAGACACTATCTCTTCCTCGGCTCTTGAATCGAGTTTATATTCTATATAATGCTAATGTTAAATAATCTTTCAAAACTCAGTGGACCATATATGTGTGGTTCTATTTCTAGATTCTCTGTTTTATTCCAATGATCTATATGTCTTTCCTTACACCAACATTGCCTTGATTACTGTAGCTTTAGAAGAAGTCTTAAAATTGGGTGCTAAACGTCTTCCAACACTGTTTTTGTTTTTGTTTTTGGCTTTTCTGGGTCCTTTGTACTCCTACATAACTTTTAAATTTCAATATCCAGTTGGTCATTTATAGCAAGTATACACAGACCTGAATTTTTATATATACCTTGTGTTCTCTAATCCTGCTAAATTCAAGTACAGGTTCTAAGGGCTCCTAGAGATTTCTTAGTATTTTCTCTGTAGATGATCATTTCATCTACATATAAAAATTTTGCTTCTGCTGTGCCAATCCTAGTCTAGTTGTGTCATTTTATTGCCAGACTATTTTGGTTTAGACCTATGTTTCAAGGTCTAATGGACAGATGAAGAGTAGGGATATCTGCCCTTGTTCCCCACTTTAGAGAGAAAGCATTGTATCGTCTCCATTCATAGAAGGAGTTTTTGTTGGAAGTATGGAGTACATGTCTTTGAGCTGTTGAGAAGGTTCTGTTCTAGTTCTAGTCTCCTGATAGCTTTTACCATGAACAACTGTGGAATTTAGTCCAATACTCTTTCTTCAACTAGTGACAGGATCATATGGCTTTCTCCTTTCCTCTGTTAAAATGATTGCTTTTGGGGGTGGATCTTCCATTGCTGAACCAACACTGCCATCCCTATAATAAAACCACTTTCTACATACTGCCAGATCTGACTTCCAATAGTTTGTTTTGTTAAACAAATTTCTATCTATGTTCATACTTTTTTCTTCTATTATCTTTATCCAGTTTTAGGATTAGCACAATGTTGCGTTCCTAAAATGAGGGGAGAAGTGTTCCTTCTTTTTTCTGCTTTAACTGTTTGATATAATTTATCAGTTAAAATGTTTATGAGCCTGCTGTTGTCATATAGGTAGGTTTTCAAGCTAGGAATATACTTTCTTTAATAGGTGCTATTCAAATTTTATATTTCCTCCAGAGTTAGTTTCATTAATTTGTCTTCTAAGTTATTTCTTAGAAGTTGTCAAATTTATTTCAAAACAGATTTTTGTAATATGCTTTCTATACCCTTTTAAATTCTGTAAAATCTGTGGTGATGTCTCCTAGATCTTAATATTGTAATTTAAAAAATGTATAACTGCTATTGTGTAACAGGAAGAAAAGGTCTAAAAGAGCAGGGGAATTGGGATTTGTAGGGGAAGGGAAAAAAGGGAAAGGAAAAAATATGAGAAGAGGAAAAAAATGGAAACAAGGTCTTTGCAAATAGGGAAGGGTGGAGGGGATGAAGGTAGGGGAAGGGAAGGGGAAAAAAATAAGGACCAAGAGACTCATGTAATGGTACAAGATCTCAGTGATGAATGTAACTGTATTTTATACCTAAAATGTACCAATAAAGTTAATGGGGAAAAAAAAAAGAAAAAGAGGACCGACTGCACCCCCGCACTTCCCCTAGGGAGGAACAGCAGTGGTTGATATTCTAAATAGGTATCAGTCACCTTGGGTGGGGACCATAACCTCCATAGTCCATTTCTTCCCAGAAACCCTTGTTCATTCCAGGCATACTTGCTACCTGACTGATTTCCCCATTGGATCCCCATTTAATCAATATTACCTAAATGACTATACTTCTAATCTTATTGGTTGACCATAGTTTTGTCCCACTGCATACACACCTTGTGATTTCCCATTAATCATTATTACCTAGGCGACGACTATACCTGTAATCTTATTAATTGTCTGTAGTTTTGTTACAACTTGAACCTACTTCACCTTGTGGTTTTGTTCAATAGACCCTTGAGGAATTGAGTTGGCAGGCAACTGACTCTCTGGGCCCTCTTCTGTCTTAGAAACTATCTTTCAATGAATTCTTAGCCTCTGTTGTTCCTGGAGTTCATTCTTCAATTTTAGAGAATATGAACTCAGCATTTCAGAAAAGTTGGCAAGTTGGGAGTTATATTTTCCTTATATTATTTGGAGATCCATATATCACTCCCCTTATACCACAACCACTTTAGAGACCAGTATGGAGGTTTGGCAAAAAACTAAACATAGAAATTCTATTTTGATATAGAGGGAATAGATGTAACTCCCAAACCTGCTAGATATCTGAAATGCAAGTTCGTGTTCTCTAAAATCGAAGAATGAGTTCCAGGAACAATGGAGGCTAAGAGTAGGAAAAGTTTATTGAGAGAAAGAAAGCTTCTGCCTAAGAGAGCTAGAAAGGGCACCAGAAAGTGGGTTGCCGGCCCACCCAACTTCTCAAAGGTGTTTTATGGGACAAAGCCACAAATGAGGTGGGTTTGAGGTGGGACAAAACTATAGCTAACTAGTAAGACCACAAGTACAGTCCCTTAGGTAATATTGATCCAATGAGAAATCACAAGGTGGGCAAAACTATGAACAACCAATAAGATTACGACATGTATAGTTACTTAGGTAATATTGATTAAATGGGGATCCAATGGGGAAGCAAGTCACATAGCAAGCATCGCTCATTCCTTGTATGCTTGCTATGTGCTAAAGCCCGGGGACTTCAACCCATGAAGCACTGCTGTGCCTTCCGGACTTGGTCTTTCCCTGACCTCTTTATCCTTGCCTACGCCATAGTAATTGCCTTTATTCTTGGGATAGGCTTAGTGACTGTTACTCCAGAGGACTGGAACACTTCCCAAAAATGTTTTGTTTTAGCCTTTAGGGTTTATGCTGGTGTTTGCTATCCTATCTTGTTTAGACTGACTCAGAAAAACCCTGACAACTGGTGGCGTGTCCTAGGTGACTAAAAGACATGGATAGGTGCTTTATTAGGACCTCTTTTTGGTATCCTCATGTTATTAACAATTGGTCTGTGCTTTATAAATTGGTTCATATGGTTTATTTCTCAATGCCTTAACTCCATTAAGATCCAAGAATCAGGGCTGGGGATTTAGCTCAGTGGTTCCGCCGCCTGATTTGCGAGCACAAGGTCCAAGTTCGATTCCCGTACCAAAAAAAAAGATCCAACAATCATTCCAACTGATGGTAACTTCAAGGTCTGATGCTTATACTTAAACATGTAAAACATAGACCAGCAAACAAGTCGAAGATTCAGCTAGGATCAAAAAGAGGAGGGAATGAAAGGGAAATAAACTTCTCTGTAGCTAAATGTGGACTTGCTAACAGGGAAAGATGACTTCCCTCCATTACTTTTTTTTTTTTATACAGGGTATTGAACTCTGAACCTTGTGCTTGTGAGGCAGGAGGCAGAACCACTGAGCTAAATCCCTGACCCCTCACCCCTAATATTAAAAAACTATTTTTTCCAGTACTATGACTCGATCTCAGAACCTTGTACTTGCCAGACAGGCATGGCACCACTGAGCTACGTCCCCAGCCCCTTAAAAAATTATCAAGATAAGGTTTCAATAAGATGCTGAGTTTCCCAGGTTGGGTTCGAACTTTGGTTTTTGTTTTTCGAGACAGGGTCTCAGCCCATAGTTCAGGCTGGCCTAGGACTTGGTGTAGCGACAGGGGGTACTGTAGGTAGGGAAAAGATAGGAGGAGGTGGTATGAGCATTGACGCTGCTAAGAGCTGGAGGACCAGGAGCAGAGAGGACACAATTCATGCATGGCCTCAAGCTGCCCAAGACCTTAGTGCATCACAGCACTATCCAGTTCTAGCAATGTCAGTGTTTCCATTCCTGTCTTCTATACATATGGCCAGCTGTTTGCTCTGTGCTCAGTTATTCTGGCTAAATCTTTAATATAGAATTCAGTGTGAGATTGGGATGGAAAATTGTAACTTGATTTAGTTACAAATTTTTCTTACTGTGATTTCAGTTAACAACTGTGTCATGTGGAGTAAGGTATGAAACATTCATTAAACATGTATTTATGTCTGGGGTGTCTCTGCAAGTGATGTTCCAGTCAAGGCACAATTGAGAAAACACTAACTCCATGTTGTGTGTATACAATTCCAAGTCCCTGGGAACATCCAGGGGATCTTTTTTTTTTTTTTTTGGTATGGGGGAATGCGACTCAGGACCTTGTGCTTGCTAGGCAGGCGTGGTGCCACTGAGCTAAATCCCTGGCCAGGTGATCATATTCTTGATAATTGTCCCCAGGGATTTAACAGTGTGTGACTATAGTTTCACAATTTATGTAGAGTTGGTGTTTAAAATCCTTGTAAGGAGCTGGAGATTTAGCTAAGTGGTTCTGCTGCCTGCCTCACAAGTGCAAGGTCTCGAGTTCTATTCCCAGTACCCCCCCAAAAAAGATCCTTGTAAGGATACTTTCTTCACTCCTAACATATACAAATTTATATTCAAATGAGGTGACATTAAATGTTTTTACATGTGACAGAATTGAATTATTTAAATGTCATGCCATAAAACTATAATTTTCATGTGATTCCAACAAAAGTCAATAGATTTATTTTCTGGAGACAAAGAGGTCCATTTATATGCTTTATGTGTTAATCTATTTTCTGTTACTGTAGTTATAGTTCCTCAGACTGTATAATTTGTAATGAATAAAGGTTCATTCGGCCTGGGGTTCTGGAGGTCCAAGGTCAAGGGGCCCCCTTTTTGAGGGGACCACCATCTTCCTGGTGGGGCTACCCTGCAGAGTCCTGAGGCAGAGGTGCTTTCAAACACTGGGCCAAACTGGCTTTTCTAAAGAGTTCCACTTTACAGATGACTCAGTAAGCCATTAATGTATGGCTGAATTACTCCATTCATGACATAACCACCTCTTAAAAACTCTCCCATGCCAAGTATTTAATATTTCCAAAGGAAATTAAATTTCAGTGAGTTTTGATGTGGATGTTGTAACAACAGCAGTTTATATAGAAAATGAAATAGTAAATGTAGCCAGTAAAACCCTGAAATATAAAGTTACTGTGGGCCAGCGAGACCTAAAATATATTACATTATAAGCCCTCTATAATGAAAAGAGTATGATGGTGCTGGTGCAACATTAGATAAACTACTGTTAAAATCCTAGAGTCAGGCTTGGTTGTGCATGCCTGTAATCCCAGCACTCAAGAGGCTGACGCAGGAGGATTGTTGTGAGTTCATGCCATCCTAGAGTACATAGTGAGTTCAAGACCAGCCTGAACTGCATATCAAGACTGTCTCAAAAAAGCAAAAAGATCCTAGAAACTGGCCTATGTACAAATATAAATGAATGCAAAAATATAAATTGTGTATTACATACTTTATTGCACTGTATTTGTCAGTGACCAAAACCACACATGAGAGGATACTGTGCTTTAAACTTAAGAAATTGATAGAAACTAGGAAACAGTTAAAACTAGACTTGTACTCCCATTATATATAACCAGACAAAAATCAAGGCACTGAGAGATCTGGATATGAAAAATAAAGTCATAAAATCTTTGGAAAAAAAGCATTGAGGGTAGTGTCTTCCTAACTGTGACGTAAAATAAAGAATTGTAAATTACATGAAACTATTCTTTCGTTTCTCTTTTTCTTTTTTTCGAGATAGGGTCTTGGTATGTAGATCAGGCTGAGCTTGAACTCATTTGTGTAGCCCAGGCAGGATTCAAACTCATGGTAAATATCTTGCCTCAGCCTCCCAAATGCTGTTATTACAGGCATGCACCACCACTCAAGGCTGAAAATTAAGTTTTTTGTTTGTTTTTTGGTACCAGGGATTGAACTCAGGACCTTGTGCTTACAAAGCAGGCTCGGTGCAGCTGAGCTAAATCCCCTGGCTGCAAATTAAGTTTTGCATAGCACAGATAGTAAGACCGAAGTCCAAAGGCACTGGGGAAAATTTTCACCTGTAACCCAGAAATATTCTCAATGTATCCATAATGCTCCTAAAATATAGAAACCAGGGCCTAGAAAAGGTCCATCCCACTGGACCAAAGGACCTTGGACTCCTTGGCGTATCTCAGTGAGGACTAGGTTTATTATAATCCCCCTACCGCTGCCCCCATTTGCATTTGCCTCCTGGTGCCCAGCAGCAGCTGTGCACTGAGGGCTCAGGAACAGATTGCCAGCATCATCAGCTTGAAAGACATTAGAACAGACTTGGAGAGGCAGTGAAATCAGTCCTGTTTCTCTTCAAACCTCTGAAGGCCCTTTCTCCTTGCCCACAAGCAGCTGATGGCTTCGCCTCCTGTGCATCAGGAAAACTGAAGATCAGCGGAGACTCCACAGCCACCCTTAGCTGCCACCTCTCCCACCTTCCCTTCCTGGTTTCGCTCTGCCTCCTGCCCTGTCCCTGCCCCTGTCAAATGCCAGCCCACCCCAAACCTCGAGCTCTATATCACTGTCTTCTCTCTTTCTGCTGAATCCTCCCCAACAGTGCACAAACGTGGTCTGGCACTTCTCACCTCATTTAAAAATAAAAACAAAAATAAAACCCAGTCAGGTATAGTGGAGCAAACCTGTAATTCCAATACTTAGGCTGAGACAAGAGGATTTGCAAGCATGAGTCCTGCCTGGGCAACACAGAAAGCGCTGGGGAGCAGAGCCCTTGCGTAGCATGCAGGAGGCACCGTGTTTCACTCCTAGCATGAAGAAGAAAGAGAGGATAAGCAGGAAGAGAAGAGGAGGAACAAGAATGGCATTTAACTGAAGTATGCTGAAGGGATAGAAGGAAAGCAGCCATGATCTCATGGCGATAGTCCAAGGGAAGGCCAAACAAGCACGAGCTCTGAAGGAGATGAGAGCACCACGTCTTTATTCTGAAACGTGTAATATTTTTTCCGTTTTTATTTTTATTAGTACATATTTGTAGTACAAAATGGTCACACTGTCAGTTGTATGCACACTGATATGCATGCGTAACACATCTGAACTCCTTTTCTTAATCCCCTTCCTCTTCCCGGAAAAGCAGTAATTAAAAGGGGAAAGTATTCTGCCTTTTCCTTAGGCAGCATATTTCAGAGTAACCAATACTGAGGAGGGAAAGGCCTTCCTTATGGAAAAATCCTAGCTAAAAAATGAGGAATTCAAGGAATTGAAAATCATCATTTCATTAGAGTTGAAAAATAATTGATTCAGGCAGCAAACATCAAAGGATACTACAAAGTGGGGAAACGCTGCCAACCCGAATAAGCACAGAATAGCCGAAGAGCCATCCCCGAGTCAACCTGCCGGTCTCGAAAGGAAGATGCGACCCTGAACGTGGAGGGGTTTGGCTGTCGCTCCTTGCTTGCCCGGATGTGACACAGCATGCAGTGTACGGCATTGTCCATAGAGTATTCTCACAAGAAATGTACCAGAAGTTCTTACCACTAGGGGGCAGGGCCACAAACTCCGCCGGGTGGACTTGGGGCTGGGGTGGGCTGTATGCCGGACGGGACAGGAGGAACCGCCCTAGGTGTGAACAGGCGCGGGAGCAGGAGTGGACTGGAAAGCCTGCCCTGCAGGTCAGCACCCTTGGGTGCTGCACCCCGCGTTCCCTTCGATGGTTAGATCAGGCTCGCGTCTGTGGCCCATTAGGGTAGGATGCTTTTGGAGCCCCGCGGCAGTCCCTCGCCCTCGCGAGCAGCGTCCAGCTGACAGGCCTGCAAAATAACACCCAGCCCTGCCGGACGCTCTCAGACTGGGGCTCAGCACAGTCCTAAGCGCGCCCTCTGCTGGCTGCACCGCTCCCTGCTCGGTGTCCAGGACCCAGGACAGAAACACAGAGAACCAGGCAGTGTGATCAAATCTATGTATTCCAACCCAAACCAAAATCAAAACAAACACGAGTCTCAGCGCCAGGGCACCACAAGCCAGTCCCCGGCTCCTCCCTCTGTCCTCCGCTACGTACAATAAGCACGTTTCCCGGGCCTGAATAATTATTTGACAGTCGCTCTCCACTGGCGGGCTGCAGCCTCCGCTGTGACCAGGGGGGCGGGCCTTCCCCCTGAATGTGCGAAAGGTCACCCAGGCACAGTCTGGGGCGGGAGCCAGAACCACCCAGAATCTCTGCCCTCGCTGGGTCTGTTGATCCCCTTCCTTATAAGGTTCAGGGAGCGCCACCCAGCTGCCCTGCTCAGAAGTGCTTCCAGGAGCCGGGGAGCCCCCTGAATGAACTTTTTAAAATTAAATTTTTTTTAATTTTTAAAATGTACAACTTTATTATTCACTAAACACACATATACAAAAATTAAAATTATTCAAAGGAAAGCAATGCAAGAGAAAAAACTAATAATATTCAAATATAATAGAACTCAACCGAAGCAAAACAGAAAAATAAAACATTTTTCCATATAGTTTAAAAAAAAAACTCAAGCATTAACAAGACATCAAAGGATGTGATTTGTTTTAGAAAGATTTTCAAAACTAATACTGAACAAATAGTGGTCTGGAAAAAAATTCCAATTAGCTAGTAGACTCCATATAGGGCAAATTTTTTTAAAATTTAAATTTCAATACAGCCATGTGACACGTGATGGAAATATAATCTGAGAAATATGTTATTAGGCAATTTCATCCATGTGTATCTCAAAGTACCGCACAGAGTGCCAACTTCTTTTTTTTTTTTCAGAGTGCCAACTTCTAAGTCCAAACTGAGAAGCTATACGTCAATCACCTGTGATGGCCCCTTGATAGTATCTAAATAACGCAGTTAAACACGAGATGCATGAGGCTACCGCTGGCATAGCAGCACACTGTTTTACAGTAAACTCTTTTATATAAGCAGGATTAAGCTCTAAAGGATGAAAAGCATAGCATGTTATGACAAGTACCTAAAACAGTAACAGTCATTTATCACACTATGGAGTGCTGTGTACTGTACATAGTTTTAAACACAATCTATATATGGATTCTTTTGAGATTCCAGCCTGTAACCTGATCTCGCCCCTTCCTCTCCTGCCACCCCTACCCGTTTGAACCTTTTCTTCCTATTTCAAATTATCAATTATTCATTTTAACCATTTTAATCCTTAATTACACATTCAGTTTCCCACACTACAGAAACTATTCGGTATTTACACGTGTGTCCTATTATTTCACGTGAGGAGGGCCTCAATATGCATCCATTTAGCTATAAATGTCCCTAGTTTCTTGTTCTTTATGGGTGAGTAGTACTCCATTTTATAAAAAAAACACATCTTCTTTATCCATTTTCCAGTTGATAGGTACTCGGGCTGTTTCCAAGTTTTAGCTAGTACAAACTGCGCTGCTATGAACATGGGTGCACATGTATCACTGTGGTATGATTCTTTTAATTCTTTGGGGAAGATCCCCAGCAGTGGAATAGCGGGGTCAAATGGGACTTCCAGTCCTAGTTCTTTGAGGTATCTCCATACAGATTTCCACAGTGCTTGCACCAGTCTACACTCCCACCAGCAGTGGAGCAGGGTTCCTCTTTCCCCACAGCCCCGCCAGCATTTGTTATTGATTGATTTCATGATAGCAGCCATTCTTTCTGGAGTGAGGTGGAATCTCAGCGTTGTTTTCATTTGCATCTCTCGAATGACCAGTGATGTTGAACATTTTTTCATGTATTTATTTGCTATTTCTACTTCTTTGTCTGAGAAATGTCTGTTCATTTCAGATGCCCATTTTCAGATTGGATCTTTAAATTTGGGAGGTCTGATCTTTTTAAGTTCTTTATAGATTCGAGATAATAGACCTTTGTCTGAGGAAGAGCAGGTGAAGATTTTTTTCCCACATTGTGGGTTGTCTCTTCACACTGCTGGTGGTTTCTCTTGCTGTGCAGAAGCCTTTTAATAAGAAGAGATCCCATTTGTTGATTGTTTGTGCTAGTTCACGGGCAACTGAAGTTTTCATAAAATCTTTTCCTATACCGATGTCTTCAAGGGTTCTACCTAACCTCTGTTCCAACTGGTTCAGAGTTTCTATTTTAATATTTAGATCTTTAATCCATTTTGATTTGAGTTTAGTGCATGGTGAGAGATACAGGTCTAGTTTTAATCTTTGGCAAGTTGAAGCCCAATTTTTCCAGCACCATTTATTAAAAAGTCTATCTTTCCTCCAGTGAGGGTGTTTGACTCCTTTGTCAAAGATGAGATGGCTGAGTGTGTCTGGCGTTGTTTCTGCATCTTCTAATCTGTTCCACTGGTCCTCAAGTCTGTTTCTTTGCCAGTACCATGCTTTTATCACAGTAGCTTTGTAGTAGAGTTGCAGGTTGGGGATTGTGATACCCGCTGCCATGTCTCTGTTACCTAGAATTGCTTTTGCTATTCTGAGTCTCTTCTTGTTCCAAATGAATTTTTGGATTGTTTTCTCGAGGTCTATGAAGTATGCTGCTGGGATCTCAATTGGAATTGCATTGAATCTATATAGCAGTTTTGGAAGTATGGCAATTTTTCACTATATTAATCCTTCCTACCCAGGAGCAGGGGATGTCTGTCGATTTTCTGATATCATCTTCAATCTCTTTCGAGTGCCATAGTTTTCAGAGAAGAGGTCTTTGATTTCTTTCATTAGGATGATTCCTAGGTATTTCAGTTTTTTGGATGCTATTGTGATAGGAATTATTTGCCCTATTTCTCTCTCAGTGAGTCTGTCAATCATGTAGAGGAAAGCTATTGATTTTTGTGTGTTGACCTTGTAACCAGCTACTTGAGTTTGGTTATTAAGTCTAGAAGATTTTTGGTGGAGTTCTTGGGGTCTTCTATGTACAGTATCATGTCATCTGCAAATAATGACAATTTGACTTCTTCATTACCTATCTTTATTCCTTTTATTTCTCTCTCGTCTGCCATGGCTGTTTCCCAAACTTTATTGAACAAGAGTGGTGATAGTGGACAACCTTGTCCTGTTCCTGATTTGAGTGTGAAGGATTTGTTTTTCACTTAGTATGATATTGGCTGTTGGTTTTTCATAGATGTCATCTATCAGTTTGAGGTAGAGACCATCTATTCCAATTTTTTGTAGGATTTTTATCATAAATGCATGTTGGATTTTGTCAAATGCTTTTTCTGCGTCTATGGAGATAATCATATGGTTTTTGTCCATGGTTCTATTGATATAGTGTATTACATTGATGGATTTTCGTATATTGAACCGTCCCTGCATCTCTGGGATGAATCCCACTTGATCAGGGTGTATGATCTTCTTGATGATCTTCTGCATTCTGTTTGCCAGTATCTTATTAAGGATTTTTGCATCTATGTTCATTAGTGAGATTGGCCTATAGTTCTCCTTTTCGGTTGGGTCTTTCTCTGCTTTGGGGATCAAGGTAATGCTTGCTTCCAGCAATGAATTTGGGAGTATTGGTTCCCTTTCAATTTCATTGAAGAGTTTAAACAGTAGCGGCAGCAGTTCCTCTCTAAATGTCTTGTAGAATTCAGCAGTGAAGCCATCAGGGCCCGGACTTTCCTTAGTCGATAAGTTTTTAATTACCTTTTCAATTTCATTGGTTGATAATGGATTTTTTAGAATTTTTAGGCCTTCTTCATTCAACTTTGGTAATTCATATGTATCTAGGAATCTGTCCATTTCTTCTGTGTAGTCCATCTTATTGGCGTATAGGTTCTGGAAGTAGGTATTGATGATCCTCTGGATTTCTGCTGGGTCTGTTGTCATTTCACCCTTTTCATTCCTAATTGCATGGATTTGGGCCTTTTCTTTCCTTTTTCTGATAAAGTTGGCTAAGGTTTTGTTAATTTTGTTGATTCGAAGAACCAACTCCTGGCTTCATTGATTTTTTGTATCTTTCTTTTGGTCTCCATTGCATTGATTTCTCCTCTGATCTTTATAATTTCCTCCCTTGTATGAGCTTTGGGGTTGTCCTGCTCTTCTTTTTCTAGAAGCTTGAGGTGAAGCATCAGGTTGTTTAATTGGGCTCGTTCTGTTTTCCTAATATGCATATTCACTGCTATGACTTCCCCTTGTAAGACTACTTTCATTGTGTCCCATAGATTCCGATATGTTGTATTGTCATTGTCATTTAATTGAAGTAAGTGTCTAATTTCTTCTTTAATTTCCTGTATGACCCATTAATTATTCAGAAGTGTGTTGTTCAATTTCCACATGTTTATGAAATGTTTGAGTTTGTTTTACTATGTAGCTCCAATTTCATCACACTATGTTCTGATAATGTACAGGGGATAACTTCAATTTCTTTGCACTTAAACGTGTTCTATGTGTGAGTATGTGGTCTATTTTTGAGAATGACCCATGTGCAGCTGAGAAGAATGTGTATTCTGATTTTGTGGGGTGGAAGACTCTATAAACATCTGTTAAGTTCACTTGTTCAAGAGTTCGATTGAGTTCTAGTATTTCATTACTTATTTTTAGTTTAGTTGATCTATTTGTGACAGTGGGGTGTTGAGGTCCCCCACTACAATTGTGTTAGTGCCTATATGACTTTTCATGTCCATTAGTATTTGTTTTATATTGTTGGATGCACTAGTGTTTGTTGCATGTTTATGATTGTCATCTCTTCCTCTTGAATTCTTCCCTTTACAAGGATGTAGTGTCCTTCTTCGTCTCTCTTAATCAGTGTTGGTTTGAAATCTACTTGATCTGCAAAGAGGATAGCTGCTCCTGCTTTTTTTCGGGTTTCTGTCACATGGAGTGTTATTTTCCACCCTTTAACTTTCAGTCTGTGAGTTTCTTTTAGAATTGTGTGTTTCTTGTATGCAGCATATTGTTGGATTTTACTTCTTGACCCATTCTGCCAGTCTCTTTCTTTTGATTGGTGAATTGGGACCATTAGCATTGATGATTGTATCTGAAACTTATTGACTTGTCATTGTCATGACTTTTTCTTTTGGTTGCGTTCTCCCCCTTTACAGTTAATTTCTTGTCATGCCAGATGGGTTCATTCTGCTTTGCTTCCTGGGGTTGTGATCCTCAATGTCTGTTCCTAGAATATTGTGTAAAATTCTTTGGAGTGCTGGTTTGGTATTCACGAAGTTCTTAACATGCTCTTTGTCATGAAAGTATCTTATTTCTCCATCCATTTTGAAAGATAGTTTTGCAGGGTACGTTAATCTGGGTTGGAGGCTGTTTTAGGGCTTGGAATATGTCACTCCAAGCTTTTCTTGCCTTGATGGTCTGTGTTAAGTCTGCTGTGATTCTGATGGCCCTTCCTTTTTATGTGATTTGTTTCTTTTCTCTGACTGCTTGGAGAACTTTGTTCTTCTGTTGAGTTTCTGGAATCTTAACAATTATAGGCCTATGTGTAGATTTTTTTTGATCACGTCTATTTGGGGTCCTATATGCCTCACTTATCTGTATGTCAAGCTCTTTTCCCCTGCTTGGGAAGTTTTCTGCCTTTATTTCTGTGAAGAGGTTTTTTATGTCATCTGCCCTCTATCCTGTTTCTTCATTTACTCCAGTCAGTCTTATGTTATTCTTCTTTGCATTGTCTAGCAGCTACTTGATTGATTTCTCATGTTGCTTTATAATTTTGAAGCAATTTTTCTTTTTCTGGTCACTAATTGCAATCTTATCTTCTATATCTGAAATTCTGTCCTCACATTGGCTCATTCTGCTGTGTAGACTTTCAGTGGAGTTTTTCATGTCCTGGAAATCTATTTGCATCTGTTTTATGGATTCCATTTGTTTCCTTTGTTGGGATTCCATCATGTTCCTCAGCTCCTCTCTAGATTTATTAATCATGTCTTGCACTGGGAACACAATTTCTCCTGTTATCTGAGAAATTATTTCTGATTTCATTTTTTCTATATCCCCTTTTGTTGCCAGTTCAGTAGGTCCAGGTGGTTATCAGAGTGTTCCATCTCATTTCCCTTTGGGGTTGTTGTAGGTGATCTGGAAGTCTGCTTCTGAGACTTGTGTTATCTCATTTCGACTGGGGGTGCAGGGGGGTGCTCTTGGCATCCACACGGCTCACCTCCTCTGAGCTGGGAGTGGTATACCAGGGACCAGGAGCGACAGTAGATATGGTGGCCCAAAAGCCCCTCCCTTTGGGCCTGGAGTGGTGCGATGTTTGGCCGCCCGGAATCCCCTTCTTCTGTACCATGAACAGTGGGACGGCGGCTCAGAAGCCCCTACCTCTGGGCAGGAATTCTTTAAATGTTGAGAACTTGATTAGCTGCAGTACATTGGTCTGGTCGTCAGTTGTTCTCTGCTTCTTTGTAGTGTAGAATCAGGTGTCTGTTCAGAGAAGAGGCCGAACGAGTGTGTGTGGGGGAGTCCAGGGGATTGCTACTGGAGCACAGGCTGATTCGGTGTTTTCAGTGTGACTGGAGACCTCGGGACCGCGTTTGCAGACCTCCCTGTCTGCAGGGGGCTGATTCAGTGTTTTCAGAGTGACTCTTTAATAATCTTTGACAGCAAAAGTCATACTTCAGATTCAAGCCCAGCTTCCATGGTGTAAGCCCCAATCAGCAAAACTGCAGAAAACTGTCCTTCCTCAAATTATTTCCCTGTTTCTGAGGTCCCCAGGTCAGTGCCTAATGAATATTCAGGCCCGGTAACTATTTTTACCTCTGCCTTTTTGTCTTCTTGACAGTAATACTGCTGGATACCACTGTCTTCCCCTGATGACCACTGATGATTCATTCTATTATGGTCTCCAAAAAAGATCATTCCTTCTCCAAATTCCTCATACCTAAAACATGCCAAAATCCACTTTATTTTGAAAATCAAGGAAAAGAAACTTAAAACAGAGAATAATTTACAACAGCCAGGAGAATTAGGTTTAGAACTGACACATCCAAACTGAAAATATTAAACTCTGCCTCATTTCCACATCCATCATATGGCAGGGAGGCAAATCAGGGAAGCAAGTGACAGGCGACTCTGGGTACCTCCCTTCTTTGGGACTGAGGTCCAATTTTTCCCACCTTAGAGAAGGAGGTTCTCCAAACTGTCTCAACCTGAGCCTGGCATTGTTTTGCTGCCCTGGAATGTGTTCTTCCCATGATAGCTGACAAAAGAAACATCCATTCTTTTGGGGGTAGTGGAAATCCTGTATTTGCTTCGCAGCTTACACAAGATAATGACAAAAGTAGGTTGCAGATATTCTGAAGTTTGGGCTATACATTCTTAAATTTATGCCTTTACAGGAAAATAAGTCGTGCTCCCTATTGGGTTTTCTTGTTCTGTGGGAGCTGTTTTACAACTTTGCAAATGATTGATAACAGATAGAAATGCAAAGCATTTATTGTTTATAAACATCAAATTATTTCCTGTCTGGCAGAGAAGAGAAGCTCAGTCTCTCCTAGGATGGAAAAGCCAATTTTGTCTCAATTTGCACATTCATTTCACTGTTCTTCCCCTATACATTGGACCCTCAAGGCACGACTGGCCTGACATATGAACAACGGGTTAATTAGGTTAATGAATGTAAGTCTGCCTTTTGTTATCTATAGTTTGTACCCAGGTAAAAATCCAGATCTCAGCTGTATTGACTTACAACCAACTTGAGTTACAACCAGTCCTTGGAAACCGATTGAGTTCATAAGTCAAGAGTCCACTATTTGTGCCTATTCTTCTTTTTTTTTTTGGTACCAGGGATCGAACTTGAGTCCTTGCGCTTATGCAGCAGGTGACGAAACCACTGAGCTAAATCCCTGGCCCTTTGTGTCTATGCTTTGGATTCTCTTTTAAACTGGTTAATACCTTAACATTTTTCAAATTAATGAGCAGAGTAAAATCTTTAACAAATGTTTATTTTTGTATAGGAGATCATGATTTTATCATTTAAAAATTATCTTTTAACACCATGTATGAGATCTTAAAATATGGTTACTCTTTGCTACCTTAAATCTAGTTTAATTCTTATTATATTTTCCTATCAATATGAAGAATACAAAGGATCCAACTTGTGGGTAGCCTCTTCTAGCATAATACACACACAGTACACATGCCCATAAACACAACCCCCCAAAATAAGCAATAATGGTTATCCATAAAACAGTTGAAAATCCATGTGTAATAAGAAAACACTCTCTAGTGCATGTAAGATACAGTTGTGATGATCCATCAGGCAGAATGTGTACCATCTCAGCTTGAATGTTCTATTTGGGTTACTTCCCCATTTTCAGGAGTTCTTCAGGAATGTAGACTACATGGTTTGTATTTATACCATGGATTTTTCTCGGCACTGTTAACATTTTGGATCAGATGCTTCTTCGATGTGGGAGCAGTCCTGTGCACTGTGGAAAGCTTAGCAACATCGCTGGCCTCTACCCATTAGATGGCAGTGTCACATCCCCCAAATGGCTTCACCAAAATTACTCCACTTGAGAATCCCTGATTAAAGGTCACCCAAAATAACTTTTCCCATAGAAGAGGGAGGATCTCTCCAAAGACATGTGGGTATACTCAATTAACATATGTCAGCATGGATGGGTCTCAGTGGTAATGTTATGTGATCACAGCAAGTTACAGAATGATTTGAACAGCATGATCATATTTATGTAAATTAAAATCACAAAACTTACAGTGTATATTGCTTATAAGGCCATGAATGTGGGGTGAAAATCATAAAACCATGAATATGAATAGACACCAATTTAATGAGTTCCATTGTGTTTGGGAAAACAGGAAAGAAATTAGGATAGGTTAAGTTTAAAAGAAAAAACTCTATGATTTTCTCACTTTCAAAATAGGTCAAAAACATTATCTCAAATGTTACCTTTTTTAATCCGGCTAACATATAGAGACATTGTTATTCTACAAACTTTATTTTACAGACAAATCTATAAAAAGATATGAAAAATGCAGCTTAAATTTTTATATAGTACTTTGATGCTGTTATTTTTCAATCATCTGTTTTATATTGTTCATATTACTGCTTGCGTTCATAATTAAGAGTAGCTTTGAATTGGCAGTGTTTTATACAGCAATTTTCTGGTTCAGACTCTAATGACAACCATCATATAAATGTTCTCACATATTTGTGGAGTGCTTTATCTTTTCTCAGTACTCTTACATCTGTCTTCTCATTTTGTGTTCACGATTTCTTTTACCATCAATCTTAGTTTCAAATCTATTCACCATGTTAACGCATGTTTCATCTTTCTATTGCAGTTACCCTAAGTTTGGGTTACTGACCCTGAGATACCAGCTCCCAGGGCAGTTTAGGTAGGAAGTGACCCTCAAAACACTGGTAGGTAAAGTGAGACAGGGAGAGAAAGAAGTGGCAGCACATTTAAAGTAGCTTACTGTTTAGGGCTACTGAGGCTCAATTTGACTCCTTTGTGTAAACTCCTGTGGATGGCTTTCACAATAGAAAGACACAGTGAGTTATTTGTGATAGAAGTTGGCAAAACCAGAAGTACTTATTATCAGGCCCTTTACAAGAAAAGTTGGCTAACCTGTGCTCTATACCATAAAACTGGGAGAAGCGTCCATATTTTTAAGAGTTTTGAGAGTTTCCAGTGTGAAGAAATGTGCAAGAAGGAAAATATCCATTAAAAATTTCATTTTTAAATGTTTAGGGACAAAATACTACTTCTATAAGAACAAATATTGATCATTTGCCCTAAAAAATGATCAAGATCCAAGCAGACACTTGAGACAGTTATAACTCTACTATGGAATGTGTCGGAAACAGTTCAGGCTTAGGAAAGAGTGATCATTCATTGTGCCAAACAACAACTAATTAAAGATTATGGTGATAATTAGCCAAGACCATGTTCAGGCTGGGAGCAGGAAGAGATAGTGGTTGCCAATAATGACTGCAGAAAACTGAAGCTTACCTGTCATTCTGTGAGAGGAGAAAACAAAAACATCAAAACTAAAATCCCTGAATGAAAAGGGATATGTAATGTTCCCTTCCTGTTTACTCAGTGTGATAAGGAAGACTGAAGCAGGAAAACCTACTTACTGCAGGTATGTTTAGAAGGTATCTAAAAGTGATAGCTATTTTTGTTAAATTAATAGACTGGTTTTTAGAATTTAGCTTTACAGAAAAATTGAGTCAAAAGTACAGGGTTCCCATATATTTTCTTCTCCACAGTTTCCCCTAATGTTAACACCTTGCATTAGTGTGGTACATTTGATACAGTTAAGGAACCAACACTATATATGTTTTATTAAGTAAAGACTATAGTTTACATTAAGGTTCACTCTGTGTTGTGTAATTCTATGGATTTTGACAAATGCATAACGTTATATATCCATCGTAATAGTATCATATGGAATAATTTCTTTACTCCAAAATTTTCCTGTTCTTCATCTATTTACACCTCCCCTCCCATTCACCCCCAAACCTAATAACCTAATAACCTGGTGACACCTGATGCTTTTTATTGTATACCTATATCTACATCTACATCTTTATATATGTCCTCGCACTGCAAGGAATTGAACACTGATCCTCCAGCATGGTAGGCAGTCCTCTACCACTGAGCTCTAAGCTCACTCCCTATCCCAAGTGCCTGTAGTTTTGCCTTTTCCAGAGGTCATACAGTTGGAGTAATACAGTAGGGAGGCTTAGGCCAAATGCTTTCACTTAGGAATATGTACTGAAGGCTTCTCTGTGCATCTTCCCCCCTTACTGGAAGTTGAATACAGGAAGCACTGAACTTCATTTTTAACCCTTTCAAATTTTATTTTGAGATCTGGTCTCACCAAGTTACCCAAGCTGGCCTTCAATATGTGATCTTCTTGCCACATCCTTATAAGTACCTGACGTTAACAGCATGTGCCATCATACCTGGCTTCTTTGCATGTATATTTCCTTTTGTTTTGTTGCTGGTATTCAGTACTGGAGATTAAACCCAAGGACTTGGACTTGCTAGGCAAGCAGGCTACCACTATGCTACATACCAGCCCCTCTTTTGATGTTATTGCTTTTTTCATTGCTTCATGATATTAGATTGTATGAATGTACTAAAGGTTGTTCATCCGCTCACTTATTGATATCATTTGGTTGTTTCTAGTTTCTGGAGTTTTGTTTCTCCTATATATTTTGTAGATTGCATCTTGCAGGGAATTGGTCCATTTCATTTAAATTATCAAATTTGTGATATAGTGTAGCCGACCCACCCCACTGGCCATGTCAAGCCTTCTACTGGGACCTAGACCTGGTACTTTGTTCTTCTTGACCTGGGGGCAAGCAAGGATGAATGACAAAGAGACGTGAACCCGTTTAACTTTGGACAGCCAGGGGGCTCTTGCCTCTTAGGAGCCCCAGCATCTGGCTCATCTTGCATTATTTATTCACCTAAACACTGGTACAAGCAAAGTAGCACAAGGTTCATCTGCTTTCCAATATCCAGTAGTACTCCGGTAAACAACTTAATCTTAGGTGTTCTAGCTTTTCCCTGGAACCTGCAACATGGAGTCACCCTGAGTGCAGCCTTTCTCCTTTGTGCTCAGAAAGGCCAGTTAGGCCTCGCTTCTCTGGTCTCTGACAGCATAGAGTTGTTCATAATGTTCTTATCTTCTTAATTTCAATGAGCTCAGTATTGATGTCCCTCTCTTGTTTGTGATATTAGTAATTGCCATCTTTCTCTCTTTGTCTTGATTAGCCTGGTTAGGATTTATCGATTTCATTGATCTTCAAAGAACCATATTCTGGTTTTAGCAATATTTAAATTTTTTTTATTTTTCAATTTTATTGATTTATGCAATAATTTTTATTGTTTTTTTCTTTTGTTTGCATTCATTTATTTTGATACCGGGGATCGAACTTGAGACCTTGCGCTTGTGAGGCAGGTGGCGGAACCACTGAGCTCAATCCCTGGCCCTTGCATTCATTTTATATTGCTCTCATTTGTGTAGCTTCCTAAAGTGGAAGCTTAGATTACTGTTTCTTTTTTTCTAATACTATGCTCTCAATGTTATAAATTTTCCTCTATGCACTGGTTTTGCTGCATTCAACATATTTTGATAATTTGTGTTCTCATCATTTACTTTAAAATATTTTAAAATTTCTTGAGACTCTCCTGATAAATGTTATTTGGAAGTGTGTTACAAGTCTAAATATTTTGGGAATTTTCTAGCTATGTTTCTATTATTGATATCTGGCTTAATTTCATTGTAGTGCAAGAAAAAACTTTGTATGATTTGTTAACATCTGTCCTGCGGCCTAGAATGTGGTCTGTCAGTAAATGTTCCATGTGCGCTTCAAGAGAATTTGTTCTGCTTTGTTGAAGTATTTATTAAATGTCAGTTACATCCAATTAATTGATGGTGGCCTTTCATTCAACTATGCACTTCCATTTTTTCTTTCAGCTGCATCTATCAATTACTGATTGAATAGTGTTCAAGTTTCCAACCATAATACTTTATGTGTCTATTTCTTCTTGTAGCTCTAATGGTCCTTTTTCCCACATATTTTGATAGTCAGTTGTTGTTCAGGTGCATATATGTTAAGATTTACTATGTCTTCTTGGAGAACTGACTCCATTTATCATTATCTATTACAATTCTTTATCCCTGATTCTTTCTTGAAGTCTGCTTTGTATGAATTGATATTGCTAGTTCAGATTTCATTTGGTTGTGTTGCCATGGTATATCATCTTTATCCTTCCACTTTTAATTATGTCAAATGCAATTATGTAGAATTGCTTTTCTAGCTATACTTGAATTTTTTTCAAAAGTATACTCTGACAGTCTTTACATTTAAATTGATATATTTAGGTAATTCATATTTAAAATAATCATTGATATAGTTAAGTTACTCTCTACCATGCTTGTGTTTTCTAGTTATTACAGTTTTTCATTTCTTTAAAAATCTTCCATTTTTCTTTTTTCTTTTTTAATTTTTAAATTTCAAGTTCTTTTATTGGTACATTTTAGGTATACAGTTCTTTTACATTTATCATTGGGTGTTTGTACCTGTACATGATGTATCTTGGTTCTTATTTTTTCCCCATTACCTGTGCACCCTTCACCCCCTCCACCCTTCCCTATTTACATAGACATCATCTCTATTTATTTTTTCCTTTCTCATAGGTTTTCCTTTCCCTCTTTTCCTTTCCCCTTCCCCTCCCTTCCCCCCTTCATCTTTGGACCTTTTTTCCTATTTCAAATTATCAATTATTCATTTTAATCATTTTAACCCTTGTTTACACTATCAGTTTCTCACACTAGTGGAACTATTCGGTATTTACACATGTGTGTCCTATTTATTTCACTTAAGAGTATGGCCTCGATATGCATCCATTTAGCTATAAATGACTCTAGTTTTTCATTCTTTATGGCTTAGTACTCCATTTTATTAAAAAAAACACATTTTCTTTATCCAGTTTCCAGTTGATGGGAACTTGGGCTGCTTCCAAGCTTTAGCTATTACAAACTGTGCTGCTATGAACATGGGTGCACATATATCACTGTGGTATGATTCTAATTCTTTTGGGAAGACACCCAGCAGGGGGATAGCTGGGTCAAATGGAACTTCCAGTCCTAGTTCTTTGAGGTATCTCCATACTGATTTCCACAGTGGTTGCACCAGTCTAAACTCCCACCAACAATGGAGAAGGGTTCCTTTCTCCCCACAACCCTGCCAGCATTTATTTGTTGATTTCTTGATAGTCATTCTTTCTGGGATGAGGCGAAATCTGAGTGTTGTTTTCATCTGCATCTCTCGAATGATGAGTGATGTTGAACATTTTTTCATATATTTGTTTGCTGATTTTACTTCTTTGAGAAATGTCTGTTCACTTCAGATGCCCCTTTTTGAATTGGGTATTTGAATTTGGGGGGTTTGATTTTTTTCAATTCTTTATATATTCTAGATAGTAGTCCTTCCCTCATTTTTCTTGCTTTGTTTCTTTAATGAATACATTTTCTCTCTTCACTTAGCATATCAATTATACCTTTTAAAAATGTTAGTGTGGGACAAGGATTTAGCTCAGTGGTTTCGCCGCCTGCTGCACAAGTGCAAGAACCAGAGTTCAATTCCCAGTACCAAAAAGAAAAATTAAATAAAAAAAAATGTTAGTGCTTGTCATAGAGTTTGCAATATATATTTACAGCTTATCTGGACCACTAAGTCTAAGTTGCTAGTTTCAAATAACACTATACTGATTCTCTGCTAACAGTACCTTATAGCAGAGCATTCTCGATTCCCCCATGCTACTACCCCCTATGCCAGTGGTTTCAAACCTATGGCACTTGTGCTGCAGCAGGCTCTTTCTATTATTGAAAGCTATAAAAGTTTTGCCATCCCTGCTACTGTTGCTGTCACTGATTCCACTCATTCATAAATTATATGCACCCAATATATTGTTGCTACTATTACTTTGAGCAGCTATCTAATAGATTAAGAATGAAATGTTCTATTTTACCTTTCTTTATTCCTCTCCAATGCCTTTTCTTTCTCCCTTCCCTTGTTACGCTCCTCCTCTCCCCACCTTTTTTCCTCCCTCTCTCCTGTCTTTCTTCCTTCCTACCTTCCTTAATTCCTTCTTTCCTTTCTGCTTCCTTGGTCTCTTTCTTGTCATATTTGATTCCTATCTCTAAAGAACTTATTTGAACATTTCTTGTCTAGCATATCTGTTGGCATTACATTTCTTCAGTTGTTATCTGAAAAACTTTTTTTTGTCAGAAGGAAATTTTTGCTGTACAAAGAATGTTAACATTGTATAGATGGGTTGTTTCAACACCTTAAATATTGTACTGCATTCTCTTCTTGCTTATGTGATTTCTGAGAACGCTGGTGTAATTCTTAACTTTGTTGTTCAGTAGGTAAGGTCTTATCTCCCTGCGTTTTACAAGATTTTCTTTGTTTTTGATTTTTACACATTGAATTTGATATGTGTACTTATAAATTTTTTTGTATTTACCTTGCTTATTGTTGTAAAGATTCTTGAACTTGAGATTTGGTGTGTGTCATTAATTTTAGAAAATTCTGAGCTATTACTTCAGATTTTTTTTTTGTGTACCTCTCTTCTTCTAGAGTTCCCATTGTGGGCATGTTATGCCTTTTGTAATTGTCCCACAATTCTTGAATGTTCTGGGCTTTTAAAAAATTTTGTTTTCCCTTTGTCTTTCAGCCTAGGGAGTTTCTATTGTCTTATCATCCAGCTCACTGATCTTTTCCCCAGTCATTTCTAACCTGATCATCCTTCAAGGCATTCTTCATTTCTGCCACAATGTTTTTTGTATCTCCCATTTCCTTTTGATTCTTTGTTACAGTTTCCATTTCCTTGTGGTTATGTTACTGAACTGTTCTTTTTTATATGTTTTAATTTTAGGGTATAGTAGCTTTACAAAATGCTGGTTTTTATTGTGGGATTTTCATACAGGCATATAACATATTTTGATCATATCTAGCCCCCTATTACCCTGCCTCACACCTACTTCTTCCTCTTTATTCCCTTTCTCTGGTCAAGTAGTGTCCCTCCTGCTTTCATGTCCTTTTTAAAAAAAAAATCCATGTACTTATTTTCTGAGTCTGGCTTATTTCACTTAATGTGATGGTCTTTGTGTCCATCCATTTTCCCACAAATGACATAATTTTGTTTCTTCTATGGCTGAATAACACTCCATTGTGTGTACATATCATATTTTTTCAAACCATTGATCTGTTGATTTTCATCTAGACTGATTCCATATCTTGGCTATTTGGAATTTGTACCACAATAAACAAAGATATACAAGTATCTCTATAGCATACTGACTTTAATTCTTCTGTTACCCATATGTTCTTATATATTTTCTACTTTTTCAATTGGTTCTTGCTCTGATTCAACTCTACTCTGGTGGCAATTTGATTCTGGCACCATCTGTAATTCACAAGTTAATTGTTTAGCCCTCCACAAGACTGCGTCTTACTCTAGATGCCAGCAGCAAGTGCAGTCCCCATATTTCCCATGCTTCTGACAAGCTATAAATTTTGAAGTTCCAACAACCACTCCAATCTTGATAATTCACTTTAATGATTCACAGAACACATTAAAAATGCTGTACTGCTGGGGATTTAGCTCAGTGGTTCTGACTCCTGCAGCTTCCCAAAAATGCTGTTCTTACAGATACAGTTTTACTATGAAGGAAACACACAAGGTCTGGAATGGCCGGCATACTGCGCTCTTGTATCCTTTCTATAGAATCTCAGTGCAGCATCATCTGTGCACCGCAGTGTGCTCATGATTTCGGATGCTCCACTCGGTGTCCAGAGTTCTTGTATGGGCTGTCATCACACAGGCTTGACTGTGTAAACCACTGGCCATGTGACTGAGTTCAATCTTCAGTGCTTTCTCCATCCTGGAGGTCAGACTGGCCCAGGATTCCAGCCTTCTAATCAAGAGTTTGGTCTCTCTAGTGACCAGCCCTGATTCTGAAGCTAATTAGGCATCTACCATGAGTCATTTCATTAAGATCAACATTAACACAAACATGCCCATAACTCAGGAAGTTCCAAGAGATTTTGAAATTCTTTGCCAGGAACGGGATCAAAGACCAAATAAATTCTTTAGCATACCCTGAAACCTTTAATATATCAATCACAGTTTTTGTAAGCTTCTTATCTGACAATTTCAAAATCTGGGTTATATCTGAATCCAGTACAGATTCTCATTCTGTGTCTTCAGATCTTCTTGCCTTCAGTATATCCAAAATTTTGTTTTTGGACCCTGAGGCAGTCAGACTATCAGTATAAGGATGGTATTAGTCTGGCCTGGACCTGGATGTTTCCTGTTTAAGGTTTATTATAACTGTGCACCAAAGATTCCATTTTTCTCTAATTTCCCATTGTTTGCCACTTCCATGCTGTCTCCAAGTCTCCTGAGAACCTCTTCTTAAATAGAATGTCTCAGGTGTCTCATTTGCAACCCATTGTTTTTATATAGGAGCTCTGTCAGTGTGGGGATAAGATTTTGAGGAAGGGAAGCATTCCACCTTAAAATTATATATCAGTTTTTTTAAATGGACTTGAGTTCCCGAGTTGTAGCCATCAGTAACTTTTGTCAACTTTTTTTCCTATTATGTGGGACAGAAAATCTAGAATGACTAACAATGTCTAGTTGCTCTTCCTCTTCATCAGATAAGGCTGTAGCAAAATAGCTTCCCTTGAGCACACTCTCATTAGAGAAAGTAGAACTGTCTGGGCTTATTTCAAAGTGGTTACTTCTGTTCTTCACTGCTCACAGAAGAGAAGGTTGTCTCTCATATTTTACTCACCCCTGGTGAGTCTTCTGAAGGCCAAACCCACACCAGTATAGGAGGGCCCCTAAAACTGGGTACAGTGGATTTTAACTCTGGAGTTAGTCTGCAGTCAGCTTTCAGCAGTTCATCAGTTGCTATTTGTTCCTACCAGTTTCTATCTCCATATGTCTCTGGTCTTGGTAAACTGTGATTCTCTATATTTGCATATCTGGTTTTTGCTGTGGCAGTTTGTGATGTGACCTCAGTGCTCTTGCAGATCTAATTAAAGTTGCTGATTTTTAGTTTGTTCCGCTGTTTAGGTATAGTCAGAACAGGAAAGATAATTTCAGAGCTCTTTGTGTGTCAGAGCTAATCAGGAGGCATGACCAGTATGCAACTAGAAGCAGAGGTCTGAAATCCATATGTACTTAGGCTGTGGCCCACAGGGACAGGCATATTGATTACTTCCAGTGGTCACTGACTCCATAAAACCAGCTTTTGAACTAAACTGCATTCTACAAACGTACTACTTGCTAGGTTACTGGTCAATTAAATGCAGTCTTCAAAAGAAAGACCTTTTAATGAGATTTGGCTTTGTGATTTGAACTGGCTTTTTTGTTTCGACTCTGTCCAATCCCAGAGGCCTTTTCAGCTAGTGAATGGGTTTCTCATATGTTCTTTGCATCACTATTACTCAATGTATTTTAGAACATGTTTTTTCTGGCTTGTAAGCATCTTCAACCCAACTTCTGAGTTTTCAGCTCTGTGGATTTAAATCAGAAACATTTTAGTAAGTCTGAGCCCTAGAGATCCACTACTAATAAGACTATCACTAGGATGAATGGATGAAGGGATGTGTGGCTGTGTGTGTGTGTTCAAAGCTGTATCAGTGATTTTATATATATATACCTACGTTATAAATTTATGTATCTGATTTCTATGCTAGGTCTAGTAATATATATACATATATACACTTATCTAAATGTTGTTGAACAATTATGTAATAAGAATTAATACCTATCTTTGTAAGCAGATTTATAAACTTTGGACAAAAGATTTGTAATTTCCTAACCTGCATTGTTATATTCAGAAATTTGTAATAAAAGTGTCTAACATTTCTTTTCATAAAATATATAACAGTTTAGAAAAATAGTTATTTTAAGGCATATGTGGAGCAAACTGACACATTCATCTACAAAAGTCACAAGAAGTTCATGAGAAACAAAAAGATTGAGTTGTCAGTATTCATAGTGCTTCTCCCTGTTCATTTATTACTTTGTGCACCAGCATATTCTGGTAAATGCTTAATAACTAGTTCTCCCAAAAGAAATTCCCCAAGTGTGGAATTTATTAACTTCTTTAGTGCAAATACCCCCATAATGGTCAATTCCAGGGCCACGTAACACTGAGTAGCAGAGACATACACTAATCAGATCTCATTAGGTCATAAGGACTGATCGGAGCATTTGCTGCCTGTAAACAGGAGACAAAGGATTGTTAGGGGCATCATGACTGTTTGAGAGTGTTCACATCTTACAAAGATGAGGGGAAAGTCAGAGGTTGGGGCTGATGAGGCTTCTCAAAGCTTTTTCATGGAGATTTTGCTGGCTTCTGAGTGATGATGTGGGCTTTAAAAATATATGGACCATTTGATTTTCAGATACCTAGGAAATCAAGGTGACATTTGTATTATCATGCTTTTTGTGTGTCAAGTAGGAAAAAAATTGTCAGTTGGGAAATAATGCTGTTTTTTATTCCTTAGCTTTTAGAGTTTAAATATAATGACTTTAGTAATAATCCTACTAATAACTATATGTGTCTTGGTAAGATATACTATTTTTTCCACAGTATTGACCATTTAATCATTTGAAGGTGTTATGTGAAGAGAATATGATGACTCTGAGAATGTTGCTGGCACTGAAGTTTTGATGGGATCCAAAGAGTGTTAACAGTTCCCTAATGATGAAAGTGGACCAAGGTTATTTGTTGGTATCTTGATAGAACAGACTGTGTCCTTAAATGTATTTATCACATGGATCTACTTAGGTTCCAGTTAAGACATCACTGTGTACATACATGTTTATTAATGGAGCTTTCCATGTATCCCGGCAAGTGATAAGGAAGGATAGATCACACCCTTGACTAACACTGAGAAACCATGAAATTAGAACTGTGACACTGGCACTTGTGTTCTCAAGTCTTTTGCTCTCCCATCAAGCTCTTTCCAAGTGCATGGAGATGAGCTGTTGTTACATTTCTCATTAAAGATCTTGTTTCCAGACATCAAGGTAATTAATGATACTGTTGAAATTCTACTGAAATTAGCTTTGGTATGTGTGTGGATGAAACAATGGTCAACTTAAGTGGGAACACTCAGCTTAACTGAGGGTGATTCTGGGTGTGGGTGACCCACCTAAGGATTGTTGCCAGAACTGCATAAAAGGAGGATAGGAGGGGAGGAATGCTGGCTGCTGATTTCCCAGGAGAAGCTCTGTTGGAGCTGGAACTCAGTGGCTTTTCTTGCTGTTGCTCCCTCAGTGGGTGGGTGGGGGTGCTGGTCTTCGCCTTTGTCTTGAGCGTCTCTCCCTGGCTCCAGTGTTCTGGCACAGATTGTTCACCCTGCCGGCATAGACTTTCGAGCTTCTACCACTGGCCCTTGGGCATTTTGGTGCAGATTCTTGACATGAACTTGCATGAGACGTTGCTGAGGGCTGTAGGCCTCTGGCTGGACTCATGTGGAACATTATGTGGAAAGATCTATTGCACTCTTCTGTGTTTGACTTTTTGGGAGAATATTGTAAGACCGTCCTATAAATTTGTATATCCTGTGGTAAATGTTTCCTTGGAAATACTGACTAGAACAGTATGTTTATAGGTAAAAAATAAATTTGTAACAGTAAACATGGATTTTTCTTTATTTGCAGGTATAGACATGCAATAAGATGTGCACCAAACACTGGGATTTTTAGATTTCTGTCAAGACCTTTTAGTAACCCTTTCAACTGTTGGTCAGCACAGCATGTAGCTAGGTGGTTTCATGTAGGTTCTGAAGTAGGCCCAAACCACAGCACAGCTTGGCAATCTTACTGGTTTTACCTTCTCAACTATTCTTAAAGATGTGTTTTCTAAAGCCTTTGCAGATTTCTATCATGAGATCACAGTTAATCTAACATCAGACTTTAATGGCAGACATTGCTGTTATGCAAACACTTGCTGATGTAGACCAAAACTAAAGCACAGACCACCTGATCTTCAGATCATATGAGATAAGTGGTTATGGTTTCTCTACCACTTGCCATCATTTCTTTGCCAGCATTCAGGTGAGGAATAATACCCGTAGGAACACTTGAAACCATGCAGTTTCTTTTCTGTATTTCAGAGGGAATGTGTTACCCTGTAAGGAGGTTGCACATATCCGAATTTATCACATAGTCCCAACTATAGTAATCATAGGAACTAGGCAGATATTCAACGAAGAAATGTTTTCTTATCTGACATTATCCTTGACCTTGGAGAACCACAAGAATCCAAGTAGAGTCCTGTGATCATGGATGTAATAGAAGCTATTCAACAGTTCCTGGTAGGTTGTGTCTTGATTCCTGTCAAGGGTTAACAGTGAACTTAAAAAGTTCATTATCAGGAAATATTTCGGTATTAGAGTAAATATTTTCATGTACAGCACATGCCAGAACGACCATTAGATCATCAAATATCTGGGTCCGTGTTGTTTGTTTCCCTACAATTTTTATCATATGATTAAAAAAATGTAAGTATGTAGAAAAGGAACGCAGTATTTCATATTCTAGAAACCATATTATTGCATTATCTTATATTTAGAGAGAATTGACCCTGGAAATTTCAAATGACTTTCATGTACTCAGGTTATTATTATGCATTTATGCATCATGGTGGTTAACAAGTTAAATATTAGCAGTCATGAGCTAATGAGGTTTGGAACAATGATGTTCATCATAAAATCAAGAATACAAGTAGAGTTGATGAGTCCAGGTAGAAATGAGATCTTGCAATAATGACAATAAAGAAAGTTATTTGAAAGGTCCCAGTAGAAAATTAACATATACTTGTCACCCATGTTTGTACTTTTCTACGCAGATACGGTGGTAAGTCTCATGATGACCAACAGTGGCATGTTGTATCCATGGCCATGATGATCAACGGATATAGTAAGTGTGGGTTTCTTATGTTCATTTTGGCATGTTTCCTGTACATATTTAGTAAAGGAATGATTCTGTTTACCACTGCTAGTAACAAGTAGCTTATATAAAGTTCTGATAAACTCTGAATTTAATCCTAGGAGGTGTGGAGGCATATGCAGGGATCCATGTGAGTTATTCAACTGATCCACATCACAGTATTGACCATAATTTTTTCTACAGGTAGCTAGCCAAGAGAAAATGGTGTGAAGAACAACATCTCTGACCTTGAAGTTCTAAAGATCTAAGTACTTCAGTTGGTTTCCCTGATGATGGAGGTGACCAAAAATTTAAAGTTGTCCTTTTTTTTCTCCCCTCAGGTGAAAGATGATGCATCCTGAACACACATTACAAAGTGTTGTCTAAGATTCCAACAGTTATTAAATTATAGTGATTGAACTTAACAATGGTAATTTATGAAATGTTATGACTAACCTGGTAAGAAATTGTCCCTACCAAGATGCCAACAAATAACCTTCAGATTTCTTGGTAAAGTGGATGGGATATCTAACATAATGTTACCCTGGCTTTTTTGGCAGGTATTCCATTAAGTTTTATCCTAGTGTACAGGTTTGTTGACTTTAAATCATTAGAGGCATTTATTTTTTTGTATTTATATCATGAATGATGCTTTTGAACTCCTGTGGTAACCTCTACTTAGAACACAAGTAAAAATATGATTTGTCAGTAATGCTTTTTATAAATATGAGCTTGTACTATGGATTTATTTAGAGATTGTGATAGGTTACTGTATAGGGATGCAGGTCATTGACCATATTCCCTATCCCCTACTACTGACCATGGGAATTTTGCTAGTGTTTCTTCCAAAGAAGATGGTATTTCTTAGTAGGCTTTTACTTCAGTGTTAAGCTTTAGCCATGTAATTGTGATAAGGCTATGATGCAATTTTTCTTTTCCTGGTCACTAATTGCAATCTTATCGTCTATATCTGAAATTCTGTCCTCACATTGGCTCATTCTGCTGTGTAGACTTTCAGTGGAGTTTTTCATGTCCTCGAAATCTATTTGCATTTCTTTTATGGATTCCATTTGTTTCTTATGTTGGGATTCCATCATGTTCCTCAGCTCCTCTCTAGATTTATCATGTCTTGCACTAGGGGCACAATTTCTCCTATCTGAGAAAGTATTTCTGATTTCATTTTTTCCAGATCCCCTTTTGTTGCCAGTTCAGTGGGTCCAGGTGGTTGAGTATCAGAGTGTTCCATCTCATTTCCCTTTGAGGTTGTTGTAGGTGATCTGGAAGTCTGGTTTTGAGACTTATTTATGTATTTTCTCATTTCGACTGGGGCGGGGGGCTGTTAGCTCCTGCACGGATTACCTCCTCTGAGGTGGGTGAGGTGGGCCAGGGGCTGCAAGCAGCAGTAGAGATGGTGACCCAAAAGCCCTTTCCTGTGGGCTGGGAGCAGCCGGAGGGATGGTGGCCGGGAAACCCCTTCCTCTGGACCAGAAGCAATGGGATGGTGGTCAGAAGCCCCTCCCTCTGGGCCCGGAACAGTAGGACTCATTACCTTGGTCTGGTGGTCTGGTGTCCTCTGCGTCTTTGTAGTGTGGAGTCAGGTGGCTGCCTGTCTGCAGCGGGGTGATTCGGAGTGTGTTCCGCTCTACTGGGGACCTCGTTAGGGTGTGGGCAGGCCTACTTGTCTGCAGCGAGGTGATTCAGCGTCTTCTGCGTGACTCAGGACCTCGGTAGGGCGTGCACAGACCTGCCTGTCTGCTCCCTGCTGTTTTTAATCTGTGTGACAGTTAGTGTAAAACACGAGTCTTCAAAATGGATATTGGTAAGGATCATCTTTTCAGATAGGATGATTGGGACCTCAGGTGGTTTCTATGGTGGCACTCACGTGTAACTTGAGGCAGAGATTCTTGTGAATATCCAGGTGTCTGCCATTACAAGCATTTACCCTTGCAGTTTGATAGGTTTATTGTCAAGGGAACAAGATTTCTCTTACCAAGCTTTGTCCCTGGAGCTTCCCAAGAAGCCAGATAATGAAGAAAGAAACACTAATGTGTTTCCACTGAGAAACACAATGAACCTGTGTGGGTGATTGCCCCATTGATTATCCCAAAGCAGTCTGTAAGCAGTGCAGGCGGTAAGGGTGAACTCAACTGGCTTGTTGATAGAAGTGAGTCTGGCAAAGCCTATGTGCTGAGGTCAGAGTGACTTGCACCCAAATTCTGTTCAAAGAGTTAAAACTTTCTTTACTAAAATTAACCATAACCGATATTTTGTCTGTTTCGCTCCCATTTGAAGAATGCTTTGTCTTTTCCTTTATAAGCCTCACTTGCATCAGTAACGTGTCCATAGCAACTGTACATAGTCCCTTCATGTAGCCCCTTTACCTCAGTCTATGATGTCACCAATAAATATCGACAGCTCTGGGTGTTCAAGATCTTTGCTTGTTCAAGCCTCTGACTGCTCAAGCACTTGCCATCCTGGCTCTCTGCATCTCTTTAACTCTGTCTCTGTGTCTTTCTTCTTGCCAGGTGTCATAGCCCTGAGAAGGAGATTGGGGCCCACTGCAGGGAACTCTGATAACCCTGCCATTCTCACAGGTGCTGGGTCAAAGGATGTAGACAAAAGCAGTGTTCTGCATGGGAGTTTCATAGGGCACCTGAGGAGGTGTATGAAAAATCATTGTGGATCCCCACAGACATCAATTAAGTGTGGTTTTGGTCCCAGGCAACCAGTGAGGTCTGCCCTTTCACGTTCATGTGTTAAGTGAGCAAACTGTTCCTCGGGATTCCTAGCTCCCTACTTGATGGAGTCCCCTGAGATGCTGAGATCCTCAGTCTGCGAGGGGACACTTGGCATGGGTGAATTCAGGTGGCTGCCAGGATGGTGAGCTCTAAAGAGTGATTGTGTGCAGGTTTTGTGCTTGTTTCACCCCTGCCCGGGGATTGGGAAGCATAGTGTTTTCAGGTGCTCACTTTGATACTCGGCACAGGACTGTTTTTGCCCATAACTCCAGCATCCGTATAGGTCTCCGAGGTCCCTCATTGACTTTGGGGCACCAAAGTGCTCATTGGCTCTACACCAACATTCTCTTCATTGTTTTTGCAGATTGCCTTCAAACAAGTATGACAAATGCCAAGAAGTCTGTGGCCAGAATCTCACGCAAATGTCAGATAATAATTATGTTGCTGCTACATTGTTGGTGACTGATCATCTACATCCATGTGGATGACAAGAGTGTATACATTTTGAAGTATTCCCATTTCCTGGATGTACATTCTTTGAAAGTCTTGGGTAGTTTAAGTTTCAGGATGGGGTCACATTCACCCTCAGGACCTCATTTTCTGGTACATATTTGACTGCTAGTGGCGAAGCTGTGATATTTCCCCCTCTATTTGGCTAGAGTGTTCACTGCCTTCTTGCTATTGTAAGGGGTCACACATTGCTATTGAATCCCTGCAGACTGTCATGCATTTCATACTGGTCCAAGTAGAGGAGTATGTGTGTAACAAGTGCTTCCACGAGGCAGGAATTTTAGCAGTTTGGCAAGTATCTTCTTGAGAGTGTCCATTACCTGTTGCCTGACTGGTCCATGTGCGCGTAGGAGGAGTCTGGCAATGGTGATGGACCCCAAGTGATAGGACAAGGTGGAGATTGTTCAAGGAGACACTGAGGGGAACAATAAAGGATAGAATTTCTTGGATGTCTTTTCCGGTGTGAGGCCTGGAACCAACGTGAGCCATGAGAGGCCATCCCATTGAACATTACCAGTTTCCATGCAAATGCATGTGTGGCCCTCCATTGTAAAATCACACAGTGATCTACCTGGACTTTGGTAATGAACGTATGGTTCCTATGTGTTGTGGCCATGTTTGGTGCACAGCCTGAGGAGATCCTGAATGAGGGACTAAGTCAATCCAGTGACCAAGAGTGTGCCATTACTGTGGGTTTCAGAGCGTCATGTTAAGGGAATTTAGCTGTGCTGATATTGCTTTTTTCTTGCCTTAATGACATTATGGTGGACCAGCCAGCTCAATAGGAAGCACAAAAATCTTGACCTGACCAGTTGTTAAACATGAGTTTTTTGGGATGATAGTGTGTTCCCCTCAAATTGGTTGTAGTGTCACAGTGGAGTGAGAGCCTTTCTGCCAGTGGTGATAGATGGGAAAGAACTAGCTGTTTTTGCTCATGTAGTGGATGCTGAGTTGCATGGTGTTTGCATGGTAATGTTGGACTTCTCTTCAGGTAGGTATACATAGCAATGAAGCAGACTTTTTGAGTGGATAGTGCAGGTGATTAGGTAAGTCCTAACTTGGACAGAGTCTGGTTCTTGGGGCCTGGTGGTCCTTAGTGAAATCAAGGAGCCTCTGCCTAACTTGGTGTTGCCATGTTTTGTCACCAGGTGGTCTGTGAAGCTCCTGGCTGGTGGTCAAGTCTTCTGAGATTTGCCACCTTCACCCATGTGACCCCTTCTCCTATTCCCATGAACACTGGACCTGGGCCCTTGGGCAGCCATGTCTTCTCCTTGCTGTTTGTGACAGTGAAGGTGAAACAATTGATTCTTCCCAGTGTCTACAGGTAAGCATCGCATTTTCATGTAGGATGGTGGCCCAGTAAGTGATTTTCCATTCTTGCTGTTGTATATGAAGGGGCAGAGCTTCTTGTTAATATACAGTTTTCCACCAGCATGGATATTAACCCTTGAACTGCAGCAGATTTCCATTTTAGGGAGAAAGATTTCTCTTGCCTGGCTTTCTCTGTGGAGTTCTTCAAGGTCCCAGGTTAACATAAATGGGCTCGCCAAACATAGTGACCACCACAATTATCACGTGCAGGTACAAGGAGACAAGGACTGAGTCAATATTTGCAATGTGTTTTTCACAGAGATCCTGATGTCACAGTGAAGCCTACATCATACTCATTCAGATTCCTACAGACTTCTAGCTGGTAAGTGTGGCCTTGTAGCTCTCAACTCCTCCACACGCACAGGGAGCTGATAAAGGTGTTCCTAGGCATTCCAGGTTCCCTCCCAGATTTGACAATTCTCTGGTTAGAAAGGAGGCCATCCTTGGTGTTGCTGTTATCTGATGGATCTCATGGTGTATATGAGCTCAAATGGATGCCAGAATAGTGTGTATTGACGTACTTAGTGACTCTGTCCAGGTTTTTGTGTTTCTCTTGCCCATACCCATGGGCAGTTAACCTAGGAGAGTTTGCACAGGCCACCTAAGGGTGGCTTCTGTGGACAAGAATGTTTCACTGGCAATTATCCCAGCATCAAGGTAAGTTTTTAGTTCCACTCAAACTCTTCTGGCTGACTGAAATGCTCGTTGGCTCTACACTGACATGCGCGTCTTCCCTTTTTTTCCAGGTTTCCTTGAAGAGAGGGTGATAGGGATGCCAAGAAGTCTTTGGGAAGAAGCTCGTATAAATATCAGGTAAGAGTCAGGGCGCTATTTTGTTCTGACCTTGTGATCTTCAGGATCCAGGTGGATGTCAGGAGCATGTGCCTAATGACATGTGTTTCTGGGTCACATCCCCTGAAGGTCTTAGTGCAGAGTTGAGAGCTAATACCACAGTCGTCTTCAGAACTTTTATTTTTTACACATAGATTTGAATACTGCTGGCAAATGTGATATTTTCTCTTTTATTTAGCAAATTTTTGTTCAGTTCCTTTTTGGTCTCATGAGGGAGCTAAAGGTACTCTTGAATCCCAGCCTGCAGATTCAGGGCATTTCATGGGGCCCACATGATCTGCCAGATGCAGGTGGCTCATGAGGATGTGGTAACAAGGTATTCTCATGTTTCTTGGAGATGGATCCTCTGAAAGACAAAGCTAGTGAAGGGTTCAGAGCTGATGCCACATTCAACCACAAAGCTTTTTTTCTCGCATAATTTTGAGTATTAATGGCGAACTTCTGCTGTGTCCCCTTATTTGGCAAGTAGTGCTCAGTGCCTTCTTGCTACCCATAGGGACCATGACAAGCTATTGCATCTGGGCCGTCAGATTTCACATGTTCCCTAATATTCCCGCTGGGTAGGAAAGCTGGTCGACAGGTCATTTTCATGAGCGGATCCCTGAGAGTAGGTGTTGGGGTGCTGTGGCAAGTGTTCCCTCGTAAGAGTCCGCTCACTGTTTCTTGGCTAGTGTGTCATCACCGGGGAGGGCCTGGGAGTGCCCATGGGCCCGAGTGACAGGGTGATGTGGGGACTGTGCCGATGGACACAGAAGGGCACTAGCCAAGGAACCTGTGTTCCCGGACACCTTTTGCAGTGAGCAATCACGAGCTGAGTGTGAGCCACTAGAGGCTAATTGAACTCTGCCAGATCCAGGTAAGTATAGGCAACAGCCTTCATCACAGTGCGGTCAGAGCATCTCCATGGGCTTGGGGAAGTGATGGTTGGCCCACTACGGGCTGCTCTGGCTATGCTTTGTGTGCAGCTACCCAGGGAGCAATAACGGGAAATGAACCAATTTTATGACCATGAGTTTTCCCTTGGTGTATGGTGCAGTACAGGAAATGTTGAGGTTCTGTGCATCCAGGAAGTGTTTTTCCATGATCCAGTGACATTGTGGCAGAACAGCCTGCCCAGCAAGAGGCACTGGAATCAGTGCAGGTGACCAGTTGATGAAGACTAATAACTTGGGATGATAGTTTTCCCCTCAGATTGGTTGTGCCAGCCAGGTGGGGAGAAAACATTTTTGCAAGTGGTGATGAATGATGGAAAAACCAAGTGCTCTTGCAAAGTATGCTGAATTACATGGCTTTAAAATGGTTTGGCTTTCTTTTCAGGTATATATATGTATACATAAGGATGAAAGTCAGTTTGTTGAGGTGAGATTGCTGATGGTAAGGTAATTACTAATGTGGACATAGCATGAGTCATGCTTCCCTAGAGAGGTCAAAAATGAGCTTCTGCCAAACCTGGTATTGTGATGTTTTGCCACAAGGTATCTCAAAAATGCCTTAGTCAAGATCAAATCTTGCATGTGACCAACTTCAGCCATGGGCCATCATTTATTTTTGTTTGAGACATGGTCTTAATATGTAGTTCAGCCTGTTCTTGAACTCACTATGTAGCCCAGGCTGGGATCAAACTCAAAGCTATCCTCTCAGCTCAGCCTCTCGAATGGTGGGATTACAGGCATGTGCCACCATGCCCACTTTTGTTTCTCAGGAGTGTTAGAGGAGGGCACATGGGCACCCTTCTGTTTGTACCACTGTTTGGTGTGTGTATGACTCAGGGTAGAACGAGAGAGTCTTTGCGATGATTACAGGTAAGCACCCCATTGCATGTTGAACGATTAGGCCTTAATGTATTTTTTGTGCTCACAGCCAGAGATTGCTGATTGTATCCAAATGCCAATCACTGGGGATACTGACCCTCAGAACATCTTCAGGCTTCACTTTAACGGCTTTGTCCTTTCTGTTCTACAAGGACTCAGATTGTCCAACAAGTGGGCTCTGCAAACTAATGGAGTGACCTCTGCCATTCTCACAATTAGTCCTGCAAGGAGATGTATACTAAGTCAGTATTCCTCGATGTGGTGTTGACGGGGCTACCTACGCATGTCAGAGTGAGCCACAGAAAATATGCAGGAGGATCTTTAAAGATAGATGGTAAGTGTGCATTTAGGCCCAGCACACTTGCCCGGTGAGAAGAGGACAGAGGTGTCCCTGGACATTCCAGGCCCCTACCTTGAAATTCAGATACATAGATCAGAAGGGATGGAGTCTTTCGCCATGCTATTTCAGGGGATCCTTGGCATGAACAGGGACAAATGGATGCCCAACTGGTGAGCACTGAATGTGTGATTTTTTTTTGGTACCGCGGATCGAACTCGGGTCCTTGCTCTTGTGCAGGAGGCAGCGAAACCACTGAGCTAAATTCCTGACCCTGAATGTGTGATTCTGTCCAGGGTTTGTACTTGCTGGAGCACTGCCCAGGTAGCAATAAGCATAGGAGAGTTTACAGGTGTCCCCTTAGGAGAGGTTTAATTGTGGGGATTGGACTGTGTTCCTGGCAAGAATCCCAGCATTGAAGTTGGTTTATTGTGTCACTCAGTGGTTTTCTTGTGCATTGAAATGCTCATCAGCTCTGTGTTGAAACCTTCTTCCTCATACTTTCTACAGTTTCCCTTGAAGAGAGGATCCTGAAGTCTAAAAGCCTGTGGCCACAAATCATGTGAAGGTAGCAATCAGGGTCCTCATATCACTTTAGGGAATACATCATCTGAATCCAGATGAATGTCAGAAGGGAACATATACTGAGATGGTCTCATGTTTACTGGGAATATCTCCTGTGAACAAGCCTTCCTGGTTTTGTGAGGAAGTATTAGGTGCTATTGCTTCCCTGGCTGCAAGTCTCATCCATTTTACACTTGCAGGGGAATAAATGGGACAACACATCATTGTTATGGGGGGGGTCCTTGGGTAGGAATTGGGGCAGTTGGGCAGGTATCTTCTGGAGAGTGTCCATTAACTGTTGACAGCTCGTCCATGGGCCCATAGGAGGAACACTGTGGAGGTGATATACTCTGAATGAGAGGAAGACGTGGAGATTGTGCAGGTATGTATGGAAAAAGGGACCGGTAAAGAGTAGGAATTCTTGGGCATCTTTTCCACTCAACAGTCCTGAAGAGATGGTGACCCAGGAGAAGCCAAACCTTTGAGTAGTGCCAGGATCCAGGGAAGGGTAGGCATGGGCCTGCATCTCAGTACAGGACAGAGAATCTCCATGGAACTTGGTAAGTGATGGGGGCAATGAGGTTTGTTTTGGTCTTGAGTACAAGTACCCAGGGAAGCAATGAATATGGAACTTTGCCAGTCTAGTGACCAGGAGTTTGTGCTTCATATATGGTGAAGGAAAATGAATGTTGAGGGCCTGTGTGTACTGAGGTTGCCTGTACCCTCATCTAGTGACACTGTGTTGGACCAGTGTGCAGAACAAAATGAAAAGAATCTTTGTAGGACTAGATGATGATTAGTTTCATGGGATGATAGTGTTCTCCTCAGATTGGTTCTGGTATGTGGGTGAAATGAAAGCCTTCAAGTAGTTATGTCCATGTTTGGGCCGAATACTCTTGCAGAGCAAACCGCCTGCTGAATTACATGGTGTTATCACAGTGTAGCTGGCAAAATGCAGCAGTTAAGAAAAGTTTGTTGAGGAAAGATTGCAGATTGTCAGGTAACTCCTAATGTGGACATAGCCTGTTTCACAAGGCTTGTTGTTCATCAGAGGTCAAAAGAAATCTGTGCCTAATCTGGTCTTGCCATATTTTATCACTAGCCATCCTGCCAAGGGCCTAGCTGGTGATTAGGTTTTGTGAGATGTTGCTCCCATTGTCTATAGAACATCTTTCTTTTCTGCTGAACATTGGAGAGGAGACCTGAGCATCTTGGTCATTTCTACATTTTTGGACATTTGTGCTACGGAAGGTAAAATAAGAGGCTTTCTCCAATGGCTATGGGTAAGCTTTCAGTTTTCTTGTAGGATGGCTGGCCTACATACAGTTTTCAAGTTTTCCATCCTTGAACGAGATGCATGGATACTTGTTTGTATCCTGCTTTCCACCAGTATTGGTCCTTGGAACTCCCTCAGATTCCTGTATAGGGAGAAATAATTCTCACCAAGCATTGTCGGCTTCTGCAAGGATGCATGTCATGAACCCAGAAGGTTCTGAAAACACAGTAACCTTTGCAGTTCTCATCTGTGCTGGTGTGAGGCGATGTGGACTGGACTAAATACCTCTTGTGTTTTCCCTCTTGTGTATTTCACAGGGCTCCTGTTGTCAGAGTGAGACACACAATGTACAGTGATCTCTACACACCTCCATGGAAGTGTGGACTTGTGTCCTGGCCACCAATGAGGATGCTTGAACTCCACATGCACATGTGACAAAAGTGTCCCCAATTCTTCCTTTCCACTTTGTTGATTTGGAGGATCTCAGGTCACATGGAGGGAATCCTCAGCCAGTCCAGTGACTACAAGGGCACACTGGGCTTGGACAGGTCAAATGGATACAAAACCAGTGAGCATTGAAAATGTACTTCTGTGCAGGTTTTGGCCCTTGTTCTGGTTGGTTGCAGTAAGCATGGATGAGTTTGAAAGTGTCCACCTAGGACAGTTTGAACTCTGGGGACAGTAATGTTTCCTTGGCAATCCCCTCAGTATACAGGTATGTTTCTAGTGTCATCAAAGTTTTTCTTGTGCACAGAAATGCTTATGGGCTCTGACACCTTCTCCATGTCTTCTCAAGTTCCCTTCAAGAGAAAATATGAAATGTAGAAGACTCTGGCTGCAACCTCATGGACATCTCAGGTAAGAACGATGGTCCTTGTACCTCATCGAGGACTGTGGGATCTTTTGTATCCAGGTGGACATGAGGAGAGCGTGCATAAGGTGTTGTCCTGTTTCCTGGACAAGTATCCTTTGCAGGTCTGGAGTAGTGTGAAGTTCTGAGCTGATTTCATATTCAACATCAGTGACACTATTTCTGGTATAGATATATTGATGGTGAACTTCTGATATAACCCACTCTATTTTGTATTCAGTGTCTCTTTGCTATTGTGTGGGAGCATTAGATGATATTGGATCCCTGCTGTCAGGTATAGCCTGCATTTCACACTAGTCACCCTAGAGATCAAGTGGGGCCACAGGAAATTGTCATAGGGTGGTTCCCTCAAGTAAGGATTGGAGTAGCTTGGCAGGTATCTTTGGGGAACTTCCTTTACTGTTTTCTAGCTACTCTGTGGCAGAGGGAGGAGCCTGTAGTGGTGATGAACCTTGAATATAGGACAACATGGAATTGGTATAGGTGGACACATAAAGAGGTGTGGGTAAACAGTAGTTTCTTCTGGGCTTCTTGTCCAGTGAGATGTGTAGATCTGATGGTGAGCCAAGAGAGGGCGTCCCATTCAACATCTCCGGGACATGGGTAAGGGCATGTAGGGGCCCCATAGCTCCAGGCAAGTTCTCTCTATGGACGTTGGTAAGAGATCCTAGGCCCTCTGTTGGTGGCCAGGCTCGGGTGCAGGTGCTCAGGGAAACAATGAAGGGCAAACAGCCAGTTAAGTAAATAAGAGTTTGTGCTTGTTGTAGGGTGCAGGGAAATGACTGAGAGACTTTGTGTTCTTGCTCAAATGATGTTTTTGTGGACCAGCCTGCCAAAGAAGAAGCACACGATCCTCTACAGTTGACCACTTGATGAAGATAAGTGCCTCACACTCAGATTGGTTCTCCTATCCGGGAAAAGTGAGAGTCTTTTGTGCCAGTGGTGCTGGCAAATGGAAAGGCCTGGTGTTCTTGCAGAACAAAGTGTATGCAGAATTCTGTGCTTTTAGCATGGTCTGATTGGCCTTCTCTTTATCTTTATACAGATATTAAAAATCGGTTGTTGATGCAAGATTGATAGGTAAGCTGTATTGTTCAGATTGTGAGGTGAGTCCTGTCATGGACATAGCCTTGTTCACAAGACCTGATTGATGTTCCTTTGAGAGCTCACAAAGGAGCCTCTGCCTAACGTGGTGTTGCCATGATTTATCAGTAGGTATCATGCTAGGGAAATCCAATCTTGAGAGGTGTTACCACCTTCATCCTTGAGACACCTTTTTTCAGGTGAATATTGAGGGAGAACACTTGGGCACCCTTCTGCCTTTCCAAATACTGTTTGACCTGTGTGCCAATGAAGGTCAAATAATGGACTCTTCTCAGTGGCTACAGTAAGCCTCCCATTTCATGTGGATTGGCTGGCATATAATGAATTTTTCATGCTCCTAGTAATACAGGAAGAGGCAGGGATTCTTGCTAATATCCGAATATCCAGGCCTATAGACATTAACCCTTAGAACATCTGCAGGTTTCCCTTTAAGGGAAGAATTCTCTGACCAGTCTTTGTTCTTCACACAGTGATCTCAACAGTTCAGACATGTGCTGGTGCAAGGAGGTGTAGATGAAATCATTATTCCCAGAACTGACTTTCTTTGGGCTCCCAATGTCACAGGGAGCTGTACTATTACCCTGGTGGATACCTACAGACATCCAGGTAGGTGTGAGCTTAGGTCCAGGCCACTGACAAGGTGTCCTGAGGTCCATTTCCTTGCATAAATGATGGAGGTGTCCCTTGGCACCTTGTCTGCCCCTTCCTGGAAATGCAGGTACTCAGATCAGAGAGGAAGGTGTCCTCAGCCATGCTAGAGGTTGTATGAGGACACAGTGCCTAGGTGGGCTCAAATCTCAAATGGATGCTCACCTGTTGAGCACTGAATGTGTGATTGTACCCAGAATTTGTGCCTGTTGGGGCCCTGGGTTGGGAACTGTAAGCATAAGAATTTTTAGTTGTCCCTTAGGAAAGGTTGGATTCTGGGGACAGGACTGTTTCACTGTCAATCATCCCAGTATCTAGGTTGGTTACCTGTGTCACTGTGTTCTCTTGTGCACCAAAAAGCTCATCAGTTCTACTCTGATACCATCTTCCACATCTTTTCTCCCAGTTTCCTTCAAAAGAGCTAACCTCTTTGAAGCCTACAAGACTAAGGGCAGACTTCTTTCAAATCTCAGGTAAGAAACAGCATCCTAGTCCCACAGTATGTTCATGTGATCGATCTGCCCCGTCTTGGTAGATGCCAGGAGGGTGTGTATGAGATCTCTCTTTTCATGGGCGGGAATCCTTCAGATATCTTGGCTAGTGTTGGGTCAGAGCTGATGTCACATTCAACATTAGAGCCTTTTTCCCAGTATGTCTTTGAATGTTGATAGAAAACTTTTAGTGTTTATTCAGGAATGTGTAATTTTTTGTTCAATGTTCCTTCCTTTTTAATTCCATGTTTATTACCTTTTAAATACTCCATTTGATAATCAGTGCCTACTTACTCTTATGAGGGAGCCTCAGGAGATATTGCATTCTTACCTGCAAAAATTGTGCATTTTTATAGTAATCCCAGTGGGAGAATAAACAGCAAAATGTCATTGTTACCATTGGTGTATCCTTGGGATAGGGATTGGAATGATTTGGCTAGTGTCTCCTCGAGAATATCCATTTATCAATGCAAGGTTAGTCACTGGCCCTGAAGGAGGAGCATAATAGAAGCAATGGACTCCGAATGATAGGATGATGTGGAGATTATGCAGGTGGACATGGGTAATGGACAAGTAAATGATAGGTTCTCTTGGGAGGCCTTTCCAGTGAATGGTCCTGAATGCATGTTGAGCCTGATGTTCATTGGAGAGGTCAGAAAGGAACCTCTGCCTTCCATAGGTGTTCTTTTATTTCACTGCAGGTATCCTACTAAGATGATTCAGCTGGTGGTCAGGTTTTTGAGACCTCATACTGATCACCCATGGGACACTTTTTCTGATGAGAATTAGAGGACTGGACTTAGACTCCCTTGTCATTTTGCCACTGTTGGACATGTGTGCTACCCAAGGTAAAACAAGAGACTATTCCCAATGACTATGGGTAAGCATTTAGTTTCATATAGGATGGCTGGCACATAATATGACTTCCAGGCTTTCTGTGATTGTTGAGAGGTATGGATCCTTGTTAGTATTCATGTGTCCACCACCAGAGATATCAGGCCTTGGAAGGTCTTTGGGATTTTCTTTTCAAGGAAGATTTCTTTTACCAGACACTGCAAGGACCCAGGTCACACACCAAGTAAGTTTACAAATGATCTCTACAGTTCACATGTGCTTGTGTAAGGAGACAGAAACTCAATCCACATCTCCCGTGTTTTTCACAGGCCTCTGGATGTCAGAGTGCCCTGTACAAAGTACTCAGGTGGATCCCTACAGATACTCACGTAAATGAGGGCCTCAGGCCTTCAACTGACAAGGTCCCAATCTCCATGTGCATAGGTAAGTGAGGAAGGTGTCCCTTGGCCTTCTCAACCCTTTCAAAGGTTGAATGGTTCTTAGCTCAGAAAGTTTGAAGTTCACCATGAAAGTGCTATGAGGAGACACCTTCCATGGGTGAAAGAGCATTGTTGCCAAAGCTGTGAGTACTCAAGGAGTGATTCAGTGCAGATTTTTTGTGTTTGTTGTGCCATTCCCCAATGAGCAATAAACACATGAGTTTGGACTCTGGGGACAGGACAGTTTCCTTGACAATCATCCCAACATCCAGGTATGTTTTCAGTGTCACATAATGGTTTTTTTAGAATCACTGACATGCTTATTGGCTCTACATTGGCATCCTTTTCTTGATGTTTTTCCAGGTTGCCTTCACCAGAGTACAGGGACAGAAAGAAGACTATGGCTGAAACCTCATGGTAATATCAGGTAGATCAGGGTGCCTGTACCTCATTGGGAAGCACATGGTCTTCCGTGTTTAGGTGGATGTCAGGAGCATGTACCTAAGCAGATATTTCTCATGTTTTCTGACCACACATTCACTTTACAATTCAGCAACTTTAGGTTTCAGATATTATGCCCCATTCAACCTGAAAACCCTTCTGTCTTATAGATTTGACTCTAGATGGTGACTCTCTAATGCTTTGCCTTTTTGGGGGGCAAACATGATGTTCAGTGTGTTCTTGCTATTGTGAGGGAGCACCAGGTGCTGTTTCTAATAAACCGAGATTTCCAGTCAAGGGAGTAAGATTTCTCTTACCCTGTCAATAGAAGTGATGCATTTCATAAGAGTCCTGGTAAAGGAATGAGTGGGGAAAGAGTTCACTTTCACAGTGTTGGTTTCCACAATGGGTACTACAGCAGTCTGGTGGGTATCCCAAATTGTCTACTTGCTGTGCATACATAGTCCATGGGAGTTATGATTCCAAAAAGATATGATGACATGGAGATTGTGCAAGTTGGAAATGGGAGGTGGGACCATAGAGGATAGGTTTCCTTGGTGTCTTTTCCAGTGAGGGGTCTGGAACTCACTATGAGTCACTGAGCATTGGCTATCCCATTTACCATTTCCAAAGTACTATGTAAGTGTAGGTGTGAGCCTCCTTCATTGCATCAGACAGAGCATCTCCATGGACTTCATTAAACGATGGAAGGTCCTTGGGGGTTGTTGCAGCTGTGCTTGAGTGCAAGTGCTCAGGGTAGTGATGAAGGGGGAACTAAGCCAATCCAGTGACCATGAATTTGCCCTTGAGGTAGGGAGCAGGAACATTTGAGGGCTGTGTCTTGGATTTCCTTTTCCCTTCTCCAGTGACAATGCGGTTGAGCCACCTTCTGAGGAGGAAGCACAGTAATCTTGGCACATGGCCCCCAGTTGAGAATGAGTGTCTCCTAATGGTCATCTTCCCTCAGATTAGTTCTGATTGACAGTCATTTCTAGCAGTGGGGATGGCCAGGGAAAGGGTCAAGTATTCTTGCAGATCAAAGTCCATGTTGAATTACTTGGTTTTTACATGGTGTTCTCGGACTTCTTTCCAGGCAGGTACAAGTAGAAATATAAAGAAGTTTTCTTGAGTTGAGATTGCAGAAGGTCAAATGTGAATGTATCCTGTTGTGGGGCTCCTGATGTTCCTTGGTGAGTTTGAATATGACCCTCTATCTAATCCGATGTCATGTTTTGTCACCAGGTATATTGAGAAGTCTCCAATTGGGGATCAAGTCTTGTGGGATATAGCCGACTTCAGTCATCGGACACCTTTCTCTTTTCCTACCAATATTGGAAGAGGGATCTTGGCAACCTTGACTTTTTCTGCTGTTTGACATATGTGTGTGACAGGGAAGGTCAAACAAAAGAGTCTTGCCACTAGCAACCAGTAAGTGATGAATTTTCAAGGCAAACAGTGGCCCCTGAAGCATTTGCCATTATTGGTGTTGTATATGGAGGGATAGTACTTCTTGTTAATATGCAGGTTTCCCCTACTACGGCTATTGACTTTTGCAATTTCTGCAGGTTTCCAATCAAGGGAATAAGATTTCTCATTTGTGGCTTTTTCCATGGAGTTCTTCAATGATCTAGGTAGTAAAACACATTGGGTCTGCATAAAAATGCAGTGAACTTCACAATTCTCATCCTTGCTGATGGAAGGAGATCTGGCCTAAATCACAATTGGTGATGTGTTTTCACAGAGATCCTGTTTTCACAGTGAGGGAGACAACATACTCATGTGGATCCTAGAGCCATCCCAGCAACCCTGAGATCCTGCTGCCTCCCTGTGCATAGGTAAGTGACAAAGGTGCCCCTTTGCATTCCTAGGCCTCTCTTGGAATTGAGGGTACCCAGGACAGAAAGGATCGCATACTTTACAGGGAGTTGTCTGTGCGGGAATACTTATCTTTGGTAAGGTCAAACATGTGGAAATGGAGAGCATTGGAGTGATTCTGTCCAGGTTTTTGTGCTTGAGGAGGGCAGTTTGTCCTCAATGTGGGGAGGATTAAGCATAGGGCAATTCTCAGGGTTGCAGGTAGGATACGTTGGACTGTGGGCAGGACTGTTTCCCTGGCAATGATCCCAACATCCAGGTAAGGTTAGTGTCTTTCGGAGGTATATGGTAACAAAATGCTCAGTGCCTCTCCAGTGACATCTTTTTCATGTTTTTAGGAATGCTCATTAGGCATTTGTGGCTAGAACTTTGTGAAAATGTCAGGTAAGAATCAGGATTCTGGTATTTACTTGTGGACCACCTGATGTTCTGTGTCTAGGTGGTATTCAAAAGTGTGTGTGAAATGAGATATCTCGTTTCCTGGGTACACATTCAATGTAGGACTTGGCAAGTATAGGTTTCACAGCTTACATTCCATTCGCACTTAGAGATTTCTTCTGTGGAACAGAATTGACTACTGATGTGAAACTCTGATGCTTCACCCTTTCTTTGGCAAGTGTGATGTTCATTGCCTTTTTGCTAACTTGAGGCAGCACAAATGCTAATTTTCTGTTGGCAGATCTTCTGCTAGTCCCAGAAAAGGAATAAGTAAGGGAAGAACTCATTTTTATAGGTTGGGTTCCTGAGATAGGAATTAGAGCAGTTTGGTAGGTGTCTCCTCCCGTATGGCCAATTACTGTTTTTTAAAAAATTCATTTTATTGCTACATTTTAGGTATACAATATAATGACATACATCATTGGAAATTTGTACCTTTACATTATCTCTCTTGGTTCTTATTTTTTACCCCCTGCCCCTGCCCTCCCTTCAACCACTCGAGACCTCCCTATTTCAAAGACTTTGGTTCCATGTTTTCATTTTCTCATATTAATTCCATTCCCTTCTTTCCTTTCCCCCACCCCTCCCACTTCGGCTTCCCCTTTGCCCCTTTTCTTCCTATTTTACACTATTATACCTTTTAGTTCTCATTTACACTTTCAGTTTCTCACACCAGAGAAACTATTTGGTATTACATGTGTGTCCTATTTATTTCACTTGAGTATCCCCTAAATATGTACCCTTTTGGCTATAAATGTCTCTAGTTTCTCATTTTTTATGGCTAAGTAATACTCCATTTTATAAAAAAAACACTTTTTTTAATCCAGTCTCCAGTTGATGGGTATTTGGGCTGCTTCCAAGTTTTAGCTATTAAAAATTGTGCTGCTATAAACATGAGTGCACGTATATTGCTGTGGTATGATTCTTTTAATTCGTTGGGAAAGATAGCCAGCAGGGGAATAGCTGGGTCAAATGGGACTTCCAGTTCTAGTTCTTTTTTTGTTCTATTTGCTCTTTTATTGGTACATTGCAGGTATACAACACAATTACACTTCTCATTGAGAATTGTACTTTTACATAATGCATCTTGGCTATTTTTCCCCATTCCTAGCCCTCCCTTCATTCCCTCCACCCTTCCCTAATTACAAAGACTATTTCCATTTTTTCCATTTCTCATCATTTTTTCTTTCCTTTCTTTCCGTTCCCCTGCCCCTCCCAATACCCCTAGCCCTTTGGACCTTTTCTTCCTATTTTGCATTATCGATTATTCATTCTAATCATTGGTACATTTTAGGTATACAACATAATGACATTCATCGTTGGAAATTTGCACCTTTACATAGTCTCTCTTGGTTCTTATTTTTCACCATTGCCCAGCCTTCCCTTCAACACCTCCATTCCTATATGCAAAGATTTTGCTCCTATTTTTCCATTTTCTTATATTAATCCCATTTCCTTCTATCCTTTCCCCTAGCCCTCCCACTTCCTTCCCCTTTGCCCCTTTTCTTCCTATTTCACATGACCTGGTATACATTTAGCCCTTATTTACACTTTCAGTTTCTCATACCAGAGAAACTAGTCGGTATTTATACATGTATGTCTTATTTCACTTGAGTATCCCCTCAATATGCATCCACTTAGCTTTAAATGTTTCTAATTTCTCATTTTTTATGGCCGAGTAGTACTCCATTTTATATAAAAAACACCACATTTCTTTTTCCAGTCACCAGTTGATGGGCATTTGGGCTCTTTCCAAGTTTTAGCTATTACAAACTGCGCTGCTATGAACATGGGTGCACATGTATCACTGTGGTATGATTCTTTTAATTCTTTGGGGAAGATCCTCAGCAGTGGAATAGCAGGGTCAAATGGGATTTCCTGTCCAAGTTCGTTGAGGTATCTCCATACTGATTTCCACAGAGCTTGCACCAGTCTGCACTCCCACCAGCAGTGGAGCAGGGATCCACTTTCCCCACAGCCCCGCCAGCATTTGTTATTGATTGATTTCATGATAGCAGCCATTCTTTCTGGAGTGAGGTGGAATCTCAGCGTTGTTTTCATTTGCATCTCTCGAATGACCCGTGATGTTGAACATTTTTTCATGTATTTATTTGCTATTTCTACTTCTTTGTCTGAGAAATGTCTGTTCATTTCAGATGCCCATTTTCAGATTGGATCTTTAAATTTGGGAGGTCTGATCTTTTTAAGTTCTTTATAGATTCGAGATAGTAGACCGTCTGAGGAAGAGCAGGTGAAGATTTTTTCGCACATTGTGGGCTGTCTCTGCACACTGCTGGTGGTTTCTCTTGCTGTGCAGAGAAGCCTTTTAATAAGAAGAGATCCCATTTGTTGATTGTGCTAGTTCATGGGCAACTGAGATTTTGTTCATAAAATCTTTTCCTACACCAATGTATTCAAGGGTTCTACCTAACCTCTGTTCCAACTGGTTCAGAGTTTCTATTTTAATATTTAGATCTTTAATCCATTTTGGTTTGAGTTTAGTGCATGGTGAGAGATACAGGTCTAGTTTTAATCTTTGGCAAGTTGAAGCCCAATTTTTCCAGCACCATTATTAAAGAGGCTATCTTTCCTCCAGTGAGGGTGTTTGGCTCCTTTATCGAAGATGAGTTGGCTGAGTGCGTCTTGCGTTGTTTCTGCATCTTCTAATCTGTTCCACTGGTCCTCAAGTCTGTTTCTTTGCCAGTACCATTCTTTTATCACAGTAGCTTTGTAGTAGAGTTGCAGGTTGGGGATTGTGATACCCCCTGCCATGTCTCTGTTACCTAGAATTGCTTTGGCTATTCTGAGTCTCTTCTTGTTCCTAATGAATTTTTGGATTGTTTTTCTTTAGGTCTATGAAGTATGCTGCTGGGATCTCAATTGGGATTGCATTGAATCTATACAGCAGTTTTGGAAGTATGGCCATTTTTCACTATATTAATCCTTCCTACCCAGGAGCAGGGGATGTCTGTCTATTTTCTGATATCATCTTCAGTCTCTCTTTTCAGAGTGCCATAGTTTTCAGAGAAGAGGTCTTTGATTTCTTTAGGATGATTCCTAGGTATTTCAGTTTTTTGGATGCTATTGTGGAAGAAATTTGCCCTATTTCTCTCTCAGTAATTCTATTTGTATAGAGGAAATCTATTGATTTTCGTGTGTTGACCTTGTATATAGCTACTTGACTGTATTTGCTTAAGTCTAGATGACTTTGGGTGGAGTTCTTGGAGTCTTCTATATAAAGTATCATCTCATTTGCCAATAATGACAATTTGACTTCTTCATTTCCTATCTTTATTCCTTTTATTTCTTTCTCTTGTCTAATTTCCATGGCTGTTTCCAGAACTATATTGAACAAGAGTGGTGATAGTGGACATCCTTGTCTTGTTCCTGATTTGAGTGTGAAGGATTTCAGTTTTTGACCATTTAGGATGATATTGGCTTTTGGTTTTTCATAGATGGCTTCTATCAGTTTGAGGTAGAGACCATCTGTTCCTATTTCTTGTAGGATTTTTCTCATAAATGCATTTTGGATTTTTGTCAAATGCTTTTTCTGCATCTATGGAGATAATCATATGGTTTTTGTCCTTGGCTCTATTGATATAGTGTATTACATTGATGGATTTTCGTATACTGAACCATCCCTGCATCCCTGGGATGAATCCCACTTGATCAGGGTGTATGATCTTGATGATCTTCTGCATTCTGTTTGCCATTATCTTATTAAGGATTTTTGCATCTATGTTCATTAGTGAGATTGGCCTATAGTTCTCTTTTTCAGTTGGGTCTTTCTCTGCTTTGGGGATCAAGGTGATGCTTGCTTCTAGGAATGAATTTGGGAGTATTGCTTCCCTTTCAATTTCATTGAAGAGTTTAAACAGTAGCAGCAGCAGTTCCTCTCTAAATGTCTTGTAGAATTCAGCAGTGAAGCCTTCAGGGCCCGGGCTTTTCTTAGTTGATAAGTTTTTAATTACATTTTCAATTTCATTGGTTGATATTGGGTTGTTCAGAATTTTTAGGTCTTCTTCGTTCAACTTTGGTAATTCATATGTATGTAGGAATCTGTCCATTTCTTCTGTGTTGTCCATCTTATTGGCGTATAGGTTCTGGAAGTAGGTATTGATGATCCTCTGGATTTCTGCTGGGTCTGTGTAATTTCACCCTTTTCATTCCTAATTGCATGGATTTGGGCCTTTTCTTTCCTTCTTCTGACAAGAGTGACTAAAGATTTATCAATTTTGCTGATTCAAGAACTAACTTTTGACTACATTCTTTTGTATTCTCTTAGTCTCCATTGCATTGATTTCTCCTCTGATCTTTATAATTTCCTCCCTTGTATGAGCCCGGGGTTGTCCTGTTCCTTTTTTTCTAGAAGCTTGAGTTGAAGCCACAGGTTGTTTAATTGGGCTTGTTCTTTTTTCCTAGTATGCATATTCACTATTATTTGTCCCTCATAAGACTGGTTTCATTGTGTCCCATAGATTCCAATATGTTGTATTGTAGTTGTCATTTAATGAAGGAACTGTCTGATTTCTTCTTATTTTCCTCTATGACCCATTGGTTTTTCAGAAGTGTGTTGTTCAATTTCCACTTGTTTATGAAATGTTTGAGTTTGTTTTGCTATGGATGTCCAATTTCATTGCACTATGGTCTGAAAATATACAGGGGATAACTTCAGTTCCTTTGCACTTACTTGAACATGTTCTATGTATGAGTTTGTGGTCTATTTTGGAGAATGACCCATGTGCCACTGAGAAGAATGTATATTCTGATTTTGTGGGGTGGAAGACTCTGAAAACATCTGTTAGGTTCATTTGTTCAAGAGTTCAATTGAGTTCTAGTATTTCATTACTTATTTTTATTCTAGTTGCTCTATTTGCGACAGTGGGGTGTTGAGCTCCCTCCACTTTGGCAGTGGCTTGGTTCCATCCTGGAATCCTCTGCGGTGACAGGAGATTTGGTAAGGTGAATGGAACACATTCTCTTTTTCTCTTGATCGCTTGTGAGCCATTTCTGAAGCAACCTATTAGCTGGGAGTGCTGTATGGTGCCACTGAAGCTGCCTCAATTACAGGAGCAGAATGGGGCCAACCCAGAATTAACCACCATGGCACGAGATGTCATACGGCACACCAAAAGCATTCTTTTTTCCTGTAAGCAGTTCCAAGTCATTTCAGAATCATCGTATTAGCTGGGAGAGGCCTTACTGTGGCCTGGAAGCCACCTCCATATGGGAGCAGCTTGGTGTCATGCCAGAATCATCCCCCTTGGCAGGAGATGTGGTAATGTAGATCAAATGCATTGTATTTTTTCATTTGAGTGGTTCTGAGCCATTTTGGAAGCATCCAAATAGATAGGAGAGGACTTATGTCAACCTGGAATGTCCCTCAATTACGGGCACATGGTGTTGCCAGGCCAGAATCTTTCCCCATGACAGGAAATGTGTCAAGGTATATCGAATGCATTCACTTTTTTCCTGTGAGCTGTTCTGAGCCATTTTGAAATATCCCTTTGGCTGGGAGCAGCCATATGGTGGCTCAGAATCCACCTCCACTATGGTAGCAGTAAGGTGCCATGCCACAATCCTCCCCCATGGCAGAAGATGTAAGGTAGATTGAAAGCAATCTCTTTCTTCCTGTAACTGGTTCTGAGCCATTTTGTAAGCATTGTATTATATTGGGGCGGCCGTTTCTTGGCACATTAAGAGGCCTCGTCGTCTGGAGCAGGCTGGTACCCTCCTGAAATATTCCCCCGAGGCAGAAGATGTACTAAGGTGGATATAAGGCATTATCTTTTGTGCTATGTATGGTTCTGAGCCATTTCAGAACCATCCTATTAGTTGTGAGCATTGGTACAATGGCTTGGAAGCCGCCTCCACTGTGAGACCAGCATGGTGCCAAGGCAGAAACCACCCCTGTCGCAGACGATATGGTAAGGTGGATCGAACAGATTTTTTTTACTGTGAGTGGTTCTGACACATTTTGGATGCATCCCATTAGCTGGGAGTGACCATATGTTGGCCTGGAAGCCCCCTCCAGTATGGAAGCAGCATGGTGCCAACCCATAATATTCCCGCATGGCAGAAGATGTGTTAAGCTGCATGGAACGCATTCTCTTTTTTCCTCTGAGCAGTTCTGAGCCATTTTGGAAGCATACCATTAGCTGTGTGAGCATAGGTACGGTGACCCGGAAGCCACCTCCACTATGGGAGCAGCGTGATGCCAGCCTAGAATCCTCCCTGTGGCAGGAGATATGGTGTGGATTGAGTTCATTCCCTTTTTTCCTGTATGCGGTTCTGAGCTATTTCAGAAGCATCCCATTAGCTAGGAATGGCCGAATGACGGCCCAGAGACCACATACATTAAGAGAGTAGAGTGGCACCACCCTGGTTCTGAGTCTTTTTGGAAGCATATAATTAGCTGGGAGTGGGCTTATGTCAAACTGGAATATGCCTCCATTATAGGAGCAGGGTGGTGCCAGCGTAAGATCCTCCGCTGTGGCAGAAAATGTGGCAAGGTAGATCGAACCCATTCTCTTATTTTCTGTGAGTGGTTCTGGGCCATTTCAGATGCAGATGCATCCCATTAGCTGGGAGTGGCTGTATGGTGGTCTGAAAGAGGACTGTATTACAGGAGAGGCATGATGCCATCTGGAAATATTCCCCCCAAGGAAGGAGGTGTGGGAAGGTGAATGGAATGCTTTCTCTTTTTCCCTGTGAGTTACTTTGAGCCATTTCAGAAGCAACCAATTAGCTGTGATCAAAGGTACAGTGGCCCAGAAGCCGCCTCCACTAAGGGAGCAGCATAGTGCCATGCCAGAATCCTCCTGTATGGCAGAAAGTTTGGTAAGTTAGATCGAATGCATTCTCTTTTTTCATGTGAGCGGTTCTGAGCCATTTTGGAAGCATCCAATTAGCTGGGAGCAGCCATATGGTGGCTCAGAATCCACCTCCACTATGGTAGCAGTAAGGTGTCATGCCACAATCCTCTCCCATGGTGGAAGATGTAAGATAGATTGAAAGCAATCTCTTTTTTCCTGTAACTGGTTCTAAGCCTTTCAGAAGCATTCAATTAGCTGGGAGTGGCCTTATGACAACCTAGAATGCTCCTCCATTACTGGGACATGGCTGTGGCAGCGCAGAATCCTCTGTTGCATTAAATGTGGTAAGGTACATGGAATGCATTCTCTTTTTTCCTGTGAGCAGTTGTGATCCATTTTGGAAGATTCTGTTTCTGGGAGTGACCATGCGGTGGCCAGGAAGCCACCTCCACTTTGGGAGTGGAGTGGTGCCATGCAGAATCCCCCACTGTGGCAGGAGATGTGGTAAAGTAGATCAAATGCAATCTGCTTTTTAACATGAGCTGTCCTGAGCCAATTATGGAAGCATCCCATTAGCTTGCATCGGACATATGGTGGCCAGGAAGCTGCCTTGACTACTGGAGCAGGGCATTGCCAGGCCAGAATACTCCGCCGTAGCAGGAGATGTGGTATGACAGGTCAAAAGCTTTCTCTTTTTTCCTGTGAGAGTTTCTGAGCCTTTTCAGAAGCATCCCGTAAGCTGTGATCATCAGTAGGGTGGCCTGGAGTCTGCCTCCACTCTGGGAGCAGCATGGTGCCATGTCAGAATCCTCCCCCATTGCAAGAAAGTTGGTAAAGTAGATCTAACACATTCTGTTTTTTCCTGTGAGTGGCTCTGAGCCATTTTGGAAGCAACCCATTAGCTGGGAGTGGCAGTATGTTGCCCAGGAAGATGCCTCCACTGCAGTAGCGCCATTTTGCCAACCCAAAATATTCTCCCATGGCAGGAGATGTGATAAGGTTGATGGAATGCATTCTCTTTTTTTCTGTGAGCTGTTCTGAGCCATTTGAGAAGCATCCTGTTAGCTGTGATCATCGGTACTGTGGCCAGGTGTCTGCCTTCAATTTGGGAATGGCATGGTGCCATGCCAGAGTCCTCCCCCATTACAGGAAATTTGGTAAAGTAGATTGAACACATTCTCTTTTTTCCTGTGAGCAGTTCTGAGCCATGTCAGAAGCAACCCATCAGCTGGGTGTGGTAGTATGGTGGCCGGGAAGATGCCTCAACTTGGAGAGCCTCATTGTGCCATCCCAAAATATTCCCCCATGGCAGGAGATGTGGAAAGGTGGATGGAACACATTCTCTTTTTTCCTGTGATTGGTTCTAATCCATTTCAGAAGCATCCCATTAAATGGGAGTGTCCGTAATGTGGCCCAGAAACAGCCTCTACTAAGGTAGCGGCATGGTACCATCCCACAATATTTCCCCTTGCCAGGAGATGTGGTAAGTTAGATAGAATGCAATCTCTTTTTTACTTTGAGAGGTTCTGAGTCAATTAAGAAGCATCCTGTTAGCTCAGACCGGGCTTATGTCAAACCAAAAGGCACCTCCCTTACAGGAGCAGTGTAGAGCCAGGACAGAAACTTCCTGTGTGGCAGGAGATGTGGTATCACAGTTTGAAAACAAACCCTTTATTCCTGTGGCAGATCATGAGCAATTTTGGAAAGAACCGGTTAGCTTGGAGTGGCGGTTTGTTGGACAGGATGAGGCTTCCACTTTGAGAGCAGAATTGTGCCATCCCAAAATATTCCCCCATGGGAGGAGATGTTGTAAGGTGGGTGGAACGCATTCGGGTTAGGGTAACTTCATGGTGAAGTTTAAGGATAATGGTACTTTCGCTTGCCATGCAGGTGGTGTAACCACTGAGCAAAACCCCCGGCATGGATTCTAAAACCCATGCAAGAAAGTGTAGAAGACATAGACACCACATGTGGTCTGGTAAACCTCCCAAAGGAAAAGAGCAGGATGCTCACATACCTGGCTTCAACGGAGGGTTTATAATGGCCTCAAGCTGTGAAAATATTTCATGACCGTGGTATAGATGGAGGGACAGATAGATAATCAAATTTAATAGCCAAAAATGGAATACATTCATAAGGAATGATCTCCATTGACCTATAGACTAAATGGCCTAACGTGAAAAAAAATCACAAAAAGAGGAAAACACAATGTATAACTTATCTATATTAACTTGAATAAAAACACTGAGAAGCAAGAGAAGCATAAAGATATGTAAAAAAGAAAAAGGCATTGGAAGGGCAAATCATATTGGTAACAATGGGGCTTTGAAAATTGCCAGAGGGGAAAATTCTGAGTCATTCACTCAACTTTTAATCTCACAGAAACAGGATTTATAGTCGAGAAATGATCAGAGAGATGACATTACATACCCAAGCAAATTTGGGATTTTGCTTTTGTTCCCTTTTTTGTTTTTTGAGACAGGATCTCACTATGTAACCCAGGGTGGTCTCAAACTTGTGGTGATCCTCTTGCCTTAGCCTCATGGGTGCTAGGATTATGGGAAGGAGCCACTACACCTGACAATTCAAGAAGATTTTAATCTCAGATCCAACTGAGGTTTCCTCATCTCATGTCCTGAGTTGTCATCTGCAGCTCCTTTATTTCATGTGTTTGGCTCAGGCTCCAAGTTCAAAGAGCCACATAGGACAGAAATTGCAGACTGCTGTTAGTCATGGCTGTCATTCTGAAATGCTGGTCTCAGCTTTTTCTTTATACCTAGAAACATTCTTTTCCACATCTCCCCATCCATGGACCTTGTTGCTTAGCTTCTGGTTTTGTTTGTTGTGGTTTCACTTTGCCCCTTAAAATAGACACATCAATTTCCTAGATATCATATAGGTTGCTCTTAATTACTACTTAAGCTAAGGGGAAATGCTAAATTTACCCTGGATTATCAATTTTAGAACTAAAGGTTAGGAAGAATGACATGAGCACTCAGATGATCCATTATCCCAGATAACTCCCTCTTAACTGATTTTTTTGTTGTTGTTTGTTTTATTTTCACTTTTCAGTACTGGAGATTTAACCCAGGACCTTTGGATTGAGCTACATCCAGGCTTTTTTGTTTGTTTGTTTATTTATTCATTTATTTATTTTTTAGAAAAGTCTCACTAAGTTCTTAAATTGTCCAGAATAAACTTGAACATGCTATCCTCCTGCCTCATCCTGCCTGAGTGCTGGGATTGCTGGCTAGCTGTTGTTTTTTCCTACTGATAGTAGCAATAATACAAGAAAGAAACAGAAAGATATGTCTAATTTCCAAGAATACAAGATTAATGACAGTTACTAGATTCCATTCAATCTAGTAGCCAATCAAGTAAAAAAATCAATCATTGCCACTTAAAAACTATAATAGAGTTATGTGGAGTGGCTGCAGCCGGTAATCTTGGCAATTCAGGAGGCTGAAATAGGAAAATCCTGAGTTTCAGCCCACCCTGTGCAACACAGAAGACTCCATCTCCAAAACAACAACAAAAAAATTTTTTTGAAAGCAAAACTGGTATAGAAACAGGAGGAATTTATAAAACCTGCAGCAATATTTCACAAACAACTTATAGTTCTAGAATCATTGAATACTATAATTACCTCATAAAGCTTTTGTGTGTGTATTTGTATTGATGTTTACCATATTAAAATTTAAAAAAATCTTAAGACACAAAAATACACAAGTACGTTGCCCATGAGTGCCCAGAATATTGATATCACCATATATCATGGAGCCTCTGGAAAACTCCACCATCCAGTGAAGAGACGGCAGAAGTGGAAAAGGCAGTTAAGGCTCCAGTACCGTCACAGTCTGCATGTTGGGTATCCATCAAGGACCTGTGTGTTAAAGGGTGTGGGGGGACATCTAGTTATAAGGCGCAACAACCATCTTGACTGAATTTGAAAAGCATACAAATTACATGAAACAGTGGTTTTCAGATTTGGGGATCTGGGATTATCCAGTGTGCTATCTGGAAACAGTGTGCAGTCTACAACACAAGCGGGAGGAACACAGACATGGACAGTAGGAAACTGAGTTGAGCACAACGAGGAAGGGGGGATTGGCCAGCTCCAAGAAGCTGTTATTCACAGGACCTTGTGCTGAAGGGTAGAGAACCAGGAACAAACATGATGGGGATCACAGAGGATCTTTCTTGAGTCTTCAGCTGAGCATTGATTAATGAGGCTGGAAAAAATGAAGAGTTTGTAGAGCAGTAACCCCAGGGAGCATACAAACCCAGGAAGAGTTTGTGCTTTCACCAGCTGGCATGGAAAAATCATCATAATGAGATTTGGAGTTCTGCTCTTTCCAGGTTTAGGAGATGACCTTTTATTCTTCTCTACTTCCCCAACACAGGTGATAGCAGCACCAGAGTTTATAACTGGGAAAATTCTGTGCCCTTAACTTTTGGGTTATGTGGATAAAAGTATAAAAGTTTACCAAATTGTGTTATAAATGTTTTCTGTATTGTATGTAATGTTAGCCTAGTTGTGATGCCTGTTTTATGTATGTATATGTGTGTTTATTTTGGTGGGAATGTTAGGGGAGATTAAAGCTCAATGCTGTTTACAGAGTACTCAGAAAGCATAAGCAAAAAAAGTAGATAAATTGAACTGTATCAAACTTATAAAGCTTTTTTGACTCAAAGAACATTACAGTAAGTCCCTGACTTACAAATATTTCAGTTGCAAACTTTCACTGATATAAACATACCTCTCATTACAAACATTCATAGATGTGAGCAAATCATGAAAGTAGTTCATGTGCCAGACATTGTCACAGTGGTGCTCCTATGTGCTTACTGTACAGTACAATAGTGTACAGTAGTACAAAAGCATCAAGTAATTACTATATTTTTATGTGTACTTTGTTTTTATGTTTTGTATTATATTTTTGTGTCAAAGTTGTATAAGACTCATTTTGTTGGACTTATGAACAAATCTGACTTTTAAACATTCTGCTGGAACAGAATTCATTCATACTTCAGAGACTTACTATATCAAGAAAGTTTGAAGACCACTGAATGGAAGAAAATATTTTCAAATCATGTATATGGCAAGGGCTAGAAAACAGAATGTGTATAAACATAAAAGAGTGATCAAAAATGTGGTAAAGATTTAAATTTTTTAAAACGTATTACAGTAAAAGACACATTGCCATGATGATGGGATAAGTGTTTTCAAAGTAAGGGGGAGTATTCTGAGCATTTTCAGGGGATGAAAGGCAATGTATGTTTTTACTGTAATAAATTTTAAAAATTTAAGTATTCGCTGTTTTGGTTACCAGTCATTGGTCAAATATTGATAGAAATTTCTGTCTAAAAACTATTACAATGTATCCTCATCCATCTTCAATGGATCTGTCATTCCTTACAATCTAAATGACCATGAAAGATCAATGTTTTAAATTGACTCAGAGAACTGAGGCAATCACAACAGGACAACTTATTACACTCATGAAAGAGGACTTCCAGAACTGCTTCAGAAAGTGGCAAGAATGCTGAGATAAGTGTGTTTGAAGGCAGAGGTAGAATCTTGAAGGGAATTCATAGCAATGTGTCTTTTGTTGTATTTTTGATAATACTTTACATACATATATACATACATCTGAATATGCCTACATATGAGTTCATATATGTGTGTAGGTATATAGCAAAAACTTGGATTGTGAGTAACTTGTCTGTGAGTGGTTTGCAAGACAAGCAAATATTTCTAATAAATTTCAACTTGATAAAGGAGTAATGTCTTGTAATACGAGTAGTATGTGAGGCCCAGTGTCACATTCACAAGTGAGCCAGTGGTTTTTCCATCTCTCTCTTTCTCTCCCCTCCTTACTCTGGGATTATGGGCTATCATCTCCTAACATCAAGAAGTTATGGAGGAGATCTCATCTGCAGAAGAGGAGGAGGAGAAAAAGGTGGAGAAATCCCTCTCTTCAAATGAGACTAAAATGTGTAAAATGTGGGCAACAATGAAAAATTTTGTAGAAAAACACCACCCAAATGAGGGTGAAGCAGTGCAAGTGACAAATCTGTTTAATGACAAGTCAATGTCACATTTCTGCTAAATCCTCAAAAGAAGGCAAAAGGAAGTGTCATTGGATATGTTCCTTACTAAAGAAGCACAAAAAGAAAACGATTCCATTTAGCCCATAGCAGTGATTCTATTGGTGATAGTGAAAGTCTTTCTACACAAAATCCTCCTCTCTTGTTCTCTTACACAAAGATTTTTGAAGGCAAGTGCAGGTTAACTATTTTCCTTCATATTTTGTATTTTTTTTACTATTTTCTGTTATGTAACAGTACTGTAATCATTTTATATGAATATTTTTGGGTTGTAGAATGAATTATCTGAGTTTATAGGGGACATTTACTGTGATATACAAGTGCTTTGGATTATAAGCATGTTTTTTGAACAAATTATGCTTGCAAATCCAGGTTTTCTTATATAGGTATTATTTAGGGGAATGCATGTTGAAACTAGGAGAGACTGCTGAACTTTCACTATAATAGAAAGCCAGAAAATAAATACTTTTAGATATGTGGAAAATAAAAACCCCTTATACATACCTGAGAGGAATGTAAAATGAATCAGGTCTGGTGGAGCACACCTGTAATCCCAGAACTCAGGAGCCTGAGGCAGGAGGATTGCCTCAAATTTCAGGCCAGCCTAGGCTACCGAGTGAGTTCAAGCCCAGACTGAACTAAATAGGGAGACCCCCCCCCATCTCAAAAAGCAGAAACCAAAACAGAGTGTAAAATGGCCAAGCTACTAAGACAGTTTGATAGTTCTGTAATTCATAGTTGTATGACTCTAACTTACCCAGCAATTACATACCTATATAAGATTGAAATATATAATAAAAACTTACATATGATTTTTATCAGCAGTAGTATTTATTTAATAGCCAAAATGTAGGAAAAAACCATAATACTCATCAATTACTGTATGTATGAACAGAGTATGATATATCCAAACATTGGACTATTGTTCAGCCATAAAAAGAAATGAATGCATGCTAAAATATGAATGAACCTTGGCAACATGCTAAATGAAAGTAATCAAATTCACACTGAGCGATATTCGTACTCTCTGTGCCCTTTTTAAAAATATTTGAAAAAGTCTTGTCTAGTTAAACTGCTAAGTTGTAGAGAGTGGGCTCAAATTTACAATCTTCCTACCTCAACCTCTTAGAATGGAAAAAGCTGTAATTTGTATTACTTTATTTATATGAAATATACAGAATAGGTAAATCTATAGAGAGAAAGTAGATTAGTGAGTTCCATAGAAAAGTGGAAAAGAGAAGTTGGAAGACATTGTTTCTTTTCTGCGTACCATAAATGTTCTGGAATTAAATAGTGGTGATTATCATACAATATGATCAATACACTAAAAATCAGTGACTTGTACATTTTAAAATGCTTAAAACAATGCATATTGTTATTTGAATTTAATCGCTTTTCTTCCATTGAGTTTATTGGTACATTTTAGGTATAAAATACAGTTACATTCATCATTGGAATCTTGTACCATTACATAAGTATCTTAGTTCTTATTTTTTTCCCCATTCCCCTGCTCACCCTTCACCCCCTCCACCCTTCCCTATTTGCAAAGATTTTGTTTCCATTTTTTTCTTTTCTCATATTTTTTCTTTTCCCTTTTTTCCTTTTCTTACCCCTCTCACTTCCCTTGCTCCTTTAGACCTTTCTTCCTATTACACAATACCAATTATACATTTTTTAAAATTACAGTATCAATATCTAGGAGACAGTACCACAGATTTTACAGAATTCAAAAGGAAAGCATATTACAAAAATCTTTTTCGAAATAAATTTGACAACTTCTAAGAAGTAACTTAGAAGACAAATTAAAGAAACTGACTCTGGAGGAAATATAAAATTTGAACAGCACCTATTAAAGAAAGTATATTCCTAGCTTGAAAACCTACCTATATGACAACATCAGGCTCATATACATTTTAACTGATAAGTTATATCAAAACAAAGCAGAAAAAAGAAGGAACACTTCTCCCCTCATTTTAGGAACTCAACATTGTGCTAATCCTAAAACTGGATAAAGATAATAGAAGAACAAAGTATGAACATAGGTAGAAATTTGTTTAACAAAACAATTAGGAGTCAGATCAGGAAAGATGTAGAAAGTGGTTTTACTATAAGGATGGCAGTGTTGGTTCAGCATTGGAAGATCCACCCCCCAAAAGCCATCATTTTAACAGAGAAAAGGAAAAAGGTCTATCAGTTTGCACTTCAGTTTTCATCCAAGCATTCTTCTAGTGCCAGATCTCAAATGAAAATACATGGAAGTTTATGAAATAAAGTCCAGCTCTTTCTCAAGGAAATCAGGTAGATCTGTATGAGTGGAAGTGCACTCCACACATGATTCCCATCACAAACTGGCTCTCTGCAGTGCTGATTTCTGTAGCACATAACTATGAGGCCTGTACTGTGAGTAGCACTTTGACCTAGAAATTGCACTGAGGTTCTGCTGAAAGACAGGTCCTGGAAAGTCCTCAACTTTCTACTAATAAGAACTTGACGTTAGAAGGCAAACACATTCTTCAGAATGTTTTGGCACTTTGCACTTCAGTTTACATTCAGGTATTCTTCTGGTGCCAGCTTTACCATGCAAGTCAGTGGAAGGCTATGATATAAAGTGCATTTCCTTACCAGAGAAAGCATCTATGGCTCTGTCACTTTGGGAGTGCACTCCACTCTTGTAGTTACATCCAATAAAATTCACATCACAAACTGGCTCTCTGCATTGCTGAATTCTGTAGCGCATCTCTATGAAGCCTTTATAGTGAATAGCACTTGGGCCTAGGAAGTGCATTGATGTTCTGCTGAAAGACAGGTCATGAAAGTCATCAACTTTGTCCTAAGGAAAACTTGATGTTAGAATCCAAGCACACTCTTCAGAATGCAGCATTTTGAACTTCAGTTTTCATTCCAGCATTCTATTGCCAGCTATCCCATGCAAGTCAATGGAAGGTTACGATATAATGTGCAGTTCCTTCTCGGAGAAAAAAGAGCTCTGTTTGGCAGTGCACTACACTCGTGGAAGTACATCCTATACCATTCACATCAAAATCTCCTTCTCTGCATGGCAGATTTCTGCAGCACATGTCTATGAGGCTTATACCATGAATACCACTTTGGCCTAGAAAGTGCATTGGTGTTCTGCTTAAAGACACGTCCTGGAAAGTCCTCAACATTGTCCTAAGAAGAACTTGAAATTAGAAGTCAAACACACTCTTCAGAATTGTCAGGCAGTTCGCACTTCAGTTGAGGTCAAGCACTCATCTTCCGACGGCTCTCCCATGCAATTCAATTTAAGGTTATGATATAAAGTGCAGTTTCTTCTGAGAAAAGTAGCTATAGCTCTGTCACTGTGTCAGTACACTGCAGTCTTGGAGTTATATCCAATAACATTCAGATCGCTTTCTGGCTCTCTGCGTTGCTGATTTCTGTAGCACATCCCTATGAGGACTGTGTTGTGAATACCACTTTGCCATAGAAAGAGCATTGATGTTCTGCTGAAAGACAGGTCAACTTTGTCCTAATAACTTGATGTTAGAAGAAAAGCACACTCTTTGGAACGGTGTGGCACTTTTCACTTCAGTTTTCCTTCAGGTATTCTTCTAGGGCAAGATCTCCCATGCAAGTGAGTGGAATGTTAGGATAAAAAGAGCAGTTCCTTCTCAGAGAAAGCAGCTATAGCTCTGTGACTGTGGGAGTGGTCTCTACTCTTGGAGTTACATTCAATACCATTCAGATCCCAAACTGGCTCCCTGCATTGCTGATTTCTGTAGTATATCTCTGTGATGCCTGTACCAGGAATACCACTTTTGCCTAGAAACTGCATTGATGTTCTTCTGAAAGCCAGGTCCTGAAAGACCTCAAATTATTATTAAGAAAAACTTGATGTTAGAATTCAATCACTGGTCTGGCAGGTTGCACTTCAGGTTTCATTCATGTATTCTTCTAGCACCAGAACTAGGATGCAAATCAATAGGTTATGAAATAAAGTGCACTGTAGGTGTAGACTCCACTCTTGGGGTCACATCCAATATCATTTACATCACAATCTGGCTCTCTGCTTTGTTGATGTCTGTAGCACATCTCTATGAGGCCTGTACCATGAATAGCACCTTGACCTAGAAGTTGCATTAAATTTCTGCTGAAAGACTGGTCTTAGAATGTCCTCAACATTTTGCTAATAACCTGATTTTAGAAGCCAAACACACTCTCCAGAGTGGTGCCGCAATTTGCACTACAGTTTTCTTACAAGCATTCTTTTAGCGCCATCTCTGCCTTACATGTCAATGGAAGGGTATGATGTAAAGTGCAGTTTCGTTTCAGAGAATGTAGATATAGCACTGTCACTGTGAGAGCGTACTCCTCCCTTAGAGGTCCATCCAATACCATTTACATCAAAATCAGCATTGCGGATTTCTGTAGGACATCTCTAAGAGGCCTGTATGGTGAGAATTTTGGTCTAGGAAGTGTATTGAGGGTCTGCTGAAAGCGATCCTGGAAAGTCCTCAACTTTGTCCTAGGACTATCCTGATTTTCATAGCCTAAAACTGTTCAGAATTGACCAGAAGTTTGCTCTTCAGTTTTAATTCAAGCATTCTTTTAGTGCCAGCTCTCCCACGAAGTCAATGGAAGGTTATGATATAAAGTGCCATTCTTTCTCAGAGAAAGCAGCTAGAGCTCTGTCAGTTTGGTACTGCACTCCACATTTGAAGTTACATCCAATAACATTCACATCACAATCTGTCTCTCTGCCTTGCTGATTTCTGTAGCACATCTCTATGAGGCCTGTACAGTGAATAGCACTTTGGGCTAGCAATTGCATTGAGTTTCTTCTGAAAAACAGGCCCTGGAGTTTCCTCAAGTTTTCCCTAAGAAGAACTTGATGTTAGAAACAAAACACACTGTTCAGAATGGTGCGGCTGGTTGCACTTTAGTTTTTATTCAAGCATTCTTCTAGCACAAGATCTGCCAGGCAAGTCAATGGAAGGTTAAGATATAAAGTGAAGTTCCTTCTCACAGAAAGGAGCTAGAGCTCTGGTAGTTTGGCAGTGCACGCCACACTTTTAATTACATCCTCTATCATTCATATTAATATGTGGCTCTCTGCAGTGTGGAATTGTATAGCACATCTCTATGAGTCCTGTGCCATGAATAGCACTTTGGCCTAGGCAGTGCATTCAGTTCTGCTGAAAGACAAGTCCTGGAAATTCCTCAACTTTGTCCTAAGAAAACTTGATTTTAGCAACCAAACACACTGTTCAGAAAGGATTGGCAGCTTGCTCTTCTGTTTTGATTCAAGCATACTTCTAGCGCCAGCTCTCTCATGCAAGTCAATGGAAAGTTAGGACACAAAGTGCAGTTCCTTCTCAAAAAAGGGAGCTGGAGCTCTGTCAGGTAGTGCACTCCACTCTTGGATTTTCATCCAATAACATTCACATCACAATCTGGTTCTCTGAATTGCTGATTTCTGTAGCACATCTCTATGAGGCCTGTACGGTGACTAGCACATTGGTGTGGAAATTGCATTGAGTTTATGCTGAAACACATGTCCTGGAATGTCCTCAATTTTGTCCTAAGAAGAACTCGATGTTACAAGTCAAACAGGATGGGATGACAGCACTTCAGTTTTCATTCAAGCATTCTTCTATTGCCAGCTCTCCCATGCAAGTCAAAGGAAGGTTAAGATATAAAGTGCAGTTCTGTCTCAGAGAATGCAGCTATAGCACTGTCACTGTGGGAGTGCAATGCACTCTTGGAGGTGTATCAAAGACCATCAAGTAACTATCTGGTTCTCTGCATTGTTGATTTCGGTAGCAAATCTCTATGAGGCCTGTATGGTGAACAGCACTTTGACCTCGAAAGTGCATTGAGGTTCTGCTGAAACACTGGTCCTGGAAAGTGCTCAAATTTGTATTAAGATAAACGATGTTAGAAGCCAAACACACTTTTCAGAATGGTGTGGGAATTTGCACTTCAGTTTTCATTCAAGCATTCTTCTAGCACAAGCTCTGCCATGCAAGTCAATGGAAGGTTAAGATAAAAAGTGCAGTTCTTTTTCACAGAAAGCTAAAGCTCTGGCAGTTTAGCAGTTCACTCCACTCTTGGAATTACATTCGAGGCCATTCACGTCTCAGCGGGGCTCTCTGCATTGCTGATTTGTATAGCACATCTCTATGAGTCCAGTACCATGAATAGCACTTTGGCATAGACAGTGCAGTCAAGTTCTGCAGAAAGACAGATCCTGGAAAGTCCTCAACTTTGAAATAGGAAAACTTGATAGTAGCCAAACACATTTTTCAGATTGGACTGGCAGTTTGCTCTTCTATTTTAGTTTAAGCATTCTTCTAGCACCAGCTCTACAGTGCAGGTCAATGGAAGCTTATTATATGAAGTGCAGTTCCTTCTGAGAGAAAGAAGTTAGAGCTTTGTCAGGTTGGCAGTGCACTTCACTTTTGGACTTACATCCAATGTTGTTCACATCACAATCTGGCTCTCTGCGTTGGTGATTTCTGTAGCACATCTCTATGAGGCTTGTACCATGAATAGCACTTTGGCTTAGACAGTGCATTCATGTTCTGCTGCAAGACAGGTCCTGGAATGTCCTCAAATTTGTCATAAGAAGAACTTGATGTCCGATGCCAAACACATGGTTCAGAAAGGTGCAGAAGTTTGCACTTCAGTTGTCATTCAATCCTTCTTCCAGTGACAGTTCTCCCATGTAGGTCAATGGAAGGATATGATATAAATTGCAGTTCCTTCTCAGAGAAAGCAATTAGAGCACTGTCACAATGTGAATATACTCTACTCTTGGAGGTGCATCCAATGCCATTCACATCCGAATCTGGCTTTCTGCATTGTTTTTTTCTGCAGCACATATCTTTGAGGCCTGTAATGTGACTAGCACTTTATCAGAAAGTTCACTGAGGTTCAGCTGAAAAACAGGTCCTGGAAAGTCAACAATGTCCTAAGATGAACTTCTTGTTAGAATCCAAACACACTCTTCAGAATGTTGCACAGCTTGCACTTCAGTTTTGATTCAAGCATTTTTCTAGCACCAGCTCTCCCTTGCAAGTCAACGGAATGTTAAAATATAATGTGAATTTCCTTCACAAAAAAGGAGCTAGAGCTCTGGCAGTTTGGGGGGGCTCTTGGAGTTAAATCCAATACCACTCACATCTCAATCTGGTTCTCTGCTTTGCAGATTTCTTTAGCACAGCTCTAGGATTCATGTACCATAAATAGCACTTTGGTCTAGACAGTCCATTCAGGTTCTGGTGAAAGGTCCTGGAAAGTCCTCAACTTTGTCTTGTGAAGAATTTGATGTTAGAAGTCAAACACTCTTCAGAATAGTCCGGCACATTGCAATTCAGTTTTCATTCAAGCATACTTCTAGCGTCAGCTCTCCCCTGCAAGTCAATGGAAGGTTATGACCTAAAGTGCAGTTCCTTCTCAAAGAAAGCAGGTAGAGTGCTGTCAGTTTGGCAATGCACTCCACTCTTGCACTTACATCCAATAACATTCACACCACAATCTGACCTTCTGCATTGCTGCTATCTGCAGCACATATCTATGAGGCCTGTACCATAAATAGCACTTTGGTCTAGAAATTGCACTTCCTGCTGAAAGACAGGTCCTTGAATGTACTCAATTTTGTCCTAAGAAGAACTTATGTTAGAAGCCAAACACACTGTTCAGAATGATGCGGCAGTTTGCACTTCAGTTTTCATTCAAGCATAATTCTAGCGCCAGTTCTCCCATGCAAGTCAATGGAAGGTCATGATATAAAATGCAGTTTCTGCTCAGAGAATGCAGATATAACACTGTCACTGTGGGAATACACTCCACTGTTGGAGGTGCATCTAATACCACTCACATCACTATCGGGCTCTCTGCATTGTTGATTTCGGTAGCAAATGTCTTTGAGGCCTGTAGGATGAAGAGTACTTTGACCTAGAAAGTGCATTGAAGTTCTGCTAAAAGACTGCTCCTGGAAAGTCCTCAATTTTGTACTAAGATAAACTTGATGTTAAAGGAGAAACCCACTGTTCAGAATGGCACCGTAGTTTGCATTTCAGTTTTCTTTCAAGCATTTTTCTAGCACTAGCTGTGCCATGTAACTCTATGAAAGGTTAAGATATAACATTCAGTTCCTTCTCAAAGAAAGCAGCTAGAGTGCTGGTAGTTTGGAAGTGTACTCCACTCTTTTAATTACATCCAACACCATTCACATTACAATGTGGCTCTCTCCATTGCTGATTTGTATAGCACATATCTATGAGTCCTGTACCATGAAGAGTACTTTGGCCTGAATTCAGGTTCTCCTGAAAGACAGGTTCCGGAAAGTACTCAACTTTGTCCTAAGAAAAGTTGAGTTTAGAAGTCAAACACTCTCTTCAGAATGGACAGGCAGTTTGCTCTTCTATTTTAATTCAAGCATTCTTGTAGCCCCAGCTCTCCAATGCAGGTCAATGGAAGCTAATGATATGAAATGCAGTTTCTTCTGAGACAAAGAAACTAGAGCTCTGTCAGGTTTGCATTGGCCTCCACTCTTGGAGTAACAGCCAGTATCTTTCACATCACAATCTGTCTCTAAGAGGGCAGTACCATAAATAGCAATTTGTCCTAGCAAGTGCAGTGAGGTTCTGCTGAAGGACAGGTCGTGGAAAGTCCTCATCTTTGTCTTTAGAAGAACTTCGTGTTACAAGTCAAATGCACTGTTCAGAATGGTCTGGCACGTTGCAATTGAGTTTTCATTCAAGCATACTTCTAGCCATAACTCATGTAAATCAAAGGAAGGTTATGACATAAAGTGCAGTTCCTTTTCAAAGAAAGAAGTTAGAGCTCTGTCCATTTGATAGTGCACTCCACTCTTGGAGTTACCTGCAATAACTTTCATATCACATTCTGGTTCTCTGCATTGCTGATTTTTGTAGCACATCTCTACGAGGCCTGTACCATGGATAGCACTTTGGTCTAGAAATTGCATTGAGTTTCTGCTGAAAGGCAGATCCTGGAAAGTCCTCAAATTTGTCCTAAGAAAAACTTGATGTTAGAAGATAAATACACTGTTCAGAATTGCCCGGCAGTTTGCACTTCATTTTTCATTCAACCATATTTCTAGCTCCAAGTCTTCCATGCAAGTCAATGGAAGATTATGACGTACTGAGCAGTTCTTTCTCACAGAATCCAGCTAGAATTCTGTCAGTTTGGCAGTGCACTCCACTCAGATTTACATCGAATACCATCCAAATCAAAGTCTGGCTTCTCCTCATTGCTGATTTCAGGAGCACAACTCTATGATACCTGTACAGAGAATAGCACTTTGGCCTAGAAAGTGTATTCCGGTTCTGATGAAAGGTCCTGGAAAGACCTAAACTTTCTCCGAGGAAAATTTGATGTTAAAAACCAAACAAGCTCTTCAGAATTGTGTGGAACTTTGCACTTCAGTTTTCATTCTAGCATTCTTCTTGCGCTAGCTCTGCAAAACAAGTTAATGGAAGGTTGTGATATAAAGTGCCATTGCTTCTCAGAGAAAGTAGCTACAGCTCTGTCACTGTGGGTGTTCACTCAACTCTTGGAGGTGCATCTAATACCATTCATATGACAATCTGGCTCTCCGCATTGCTGATTTTTGCAGGACAGCTCTACGAGGCCTGTATGGTGAAGAGCACTTTGGCCTAGAAAGTGCATTGAGGTTCCGCTGAAAGACTTATCCTGGAAAGTCCTCATCTTTTTAGAAAAAAATCAAGATCATGATGATCCAGTCTTCCAGAGGATTTAATCCTCTGCAATTTGAATTACTATGCTTAAGACACTTTCTGCAGAATTCTTTGCATAAGCCTGTTAAAGACAGTTCATAAAATGTGCTTCTCATTTTGTGCAACCTATTCAGATATAGGTTTGGCTTTATACTCATCAGTCCAAGACCACAGAAATTCACTCTCTTGATTTACTAAGAATTAGTATACTAAGCCTAAATTTTACACGTCTCAGCCTAAATGTCAAGGACAACTGTAGGTACATGTTTAGCCCCCAGATGGAATTTGCATCAGAAAGGCAGCATGCCTGATAGAAAGGTCTGGAACCTTGGTCTTAAATTACACCCTGGCAACTACTAACTGAAAAATCTTGAATAATTTTAATCTCAATGGGTTTTTATTTAATCTTATTAAAATGAAGGGTTTAACCAGATTCTTTTTTTTTTTTTTTTTTTTTTTTGGTACTGGAGATCAAAATACGGACCTTGTGCTTGCAAGGCAGGCAGTGGAACCAGTGAACTAAATCCCTAGTCCCTAACCAGATGATTCTTAATGGTTCATCTAGCTAAAGTTTCTTTGATTTTATAAAGCAGTTGTCCAGAATTCTTCCAGTTTTGCATGTGGCAGAGGAACAGATGTAACATATTGGAAAGATAAGAGCCAAGAACTCTGACTTTTTCTCCACAAAGTTACCGACTAAACATCGAAGTGTTTGTGTCTGATTTTTTAAATAAATTCAAATTTTGTCTTTTGTTCTCTTTACATCCATAGCTTTTTCACATACAGAGTAAACTAGTTAAATTAAGTCAAATAATAATGAAATAATTGACATCTATTAAAACTATTAAAAATCAGGTAAATACATATAGCCCTGATAGCCACACTATTCTTATCACTATTAAATGCTTATGTGAAATTCATGTCTACTGTTGATGCAGGTACAAGTGACCAGAAGAGAAATGAGGAAAGAAACACAGTTCAGAAACCCATCTGTGCACTCATTCCAAAGTTATAAATACTTCCAGGACCAAACACTGAAAACAAAACAGGGTATTGGAGCAAAACATGAAAATAAAGTCTCATCAGTCCTAAACTCCCATTCTGTGCTCATAATGTGCATTACTGAAAAGAAAATTGTCCTCAATAAATTGTAAGGTTTTATGCTCTAAATATTTCATAGATTTCTTATAACAGTTCTAGATCACATCAGAAATTGCATCCTTTTATGGAAACTACAGGTTATGGATTCTATCTGGATGTCACCCTCAAGCCTCTTGCCCCCAGAGGTGAGGGCTTACAGAGGGTGAGTGGGTGATGGGGGTGCTATGCTAGGCTTGGTGTCAGGATGTGGGCCTGGTTGGAAGAGGTGGGTCAGCGGGGGTGTGACCTGGGAGGGTGTATCTTGCTTCCCTAGCCCACACTTTACCATGTGCCTCCTGGCCTCCACCAGGCAAGCAGCAGTTCTATCAATGTGCACCTCTGACATGCCATCCTGTCATCCTGGAACTAGCTATGAACTGAATTGAGAGCGGAAACAAACCTCTCTTCCCTTAATGTGTAGTGCTGAGTATCATGTTCAGGGACAAGAAAGTGGGTGATACAGATATTGGTACAAGAAGTCTGGTCACTGCAGCGACTGTACCTCACCAGGTGGTTCAGAGGCTTGTGGAAGTGGTCCACAGCAGTTTGGAAAAGTTTGGAGATGCCAGCTGGAGAAGCAGCCCTAGAATGCTCTAATCTGAGCTTGATGAAAGATTCTGGTCTGAGCACAGAAAAGCAGAGTGCAGATAGATTGCAGATGAGAAAGGCCAGACTTAGAAGGTTTCAGATGAGAAGGATGCCAGTGGCAGTTGGATCCAGGCCATGTGTGTTGTGCTCCAGCAGAAAATATGACTGTATTGTGTTCATGTCCTGAGATTTGTGTGAGACTGATACTAAGGGTGGAAGAACCATTCATCTGATGGAGAAAAATATCAAGGTAGCCTAAATATCTGGCTGTAGCCTGGATGCTGCTTGCTACTTTGAGCCAGGTTTGTGCTGAAAATGAGGAGCAAAAGCCCATTTAAAAACTTTTCAGTTTCCCCCAAAGAGAAAGGCATGTAGAGATGGAGCAATGGACAGCCTGGTTGATCAAAGATTAGCATTAAAGAGAATCCAAGTAATATACAATGGAAAAGATGCCTTGAAGACATACAAGGAACCCATAAGCCCCAACCTTTCTAAGGCTCACAGTTGCGAAAGGGAAAGACTTTGTTTTGAGAGGAGAGCCCCAGGGCACCCTGCTTGAGAAGGGCCACCTGGGCGGGTTCCCTGGGATTCATTCAGTTCACAGTGCTCGGCCATCCAGGCACATGGATGCTTGTGCAGCCATGATGCACAAAGGCCTAAGAACTGCTTGGAGCCAGTGGTAGAACTTTGTGTCATCTACAGGGTGCTGTTTTCACAGGTATGCCGAATGCAAGAGTTGTGTCAGGGAGGCTTCCACCCAAATTTCAAAAGAAGGCCTGGCAGGACAGGCTGGGTGTCCCTGAGAGGGCAGTGCATGACTTTGTGAGAGTTAAACCAAAGGTGCACTGGAGAACCCAGAATGAGGGTGCAGTCAAGAACACGGAACACCTGAGGAAAGCCATGCACCCAAACATGTAACCCTCATCTAATAAGGAAGGGAATATCAGGAAATCTTAAATTTAGGGACATTCTATAAGATATCAGATCAGTCATCCTCAAAACTGTCAGCTCATACAAAACAAAAAAAGCAAAAATTGAGAAAATATCAGTCAAGAGGCATCTGAGGGATGCAACAATGAAGTGCAATGTGGCAGCCCAGACAGGAGTGCAGATTGTTGTGGACAGCAAGGGGAGAAGGTGGATTTTAGTTAGTAATTATACATCAATATTTGCTCACTCCTTGTACAGGATGTACTAGACTAATGGACGACAATAACAGAAAATAGAAGAAATCGGTTGCCATCTTAATTTTATATCAATCTAAAACTCGTAATATATATAAGCTGTACTATGAGTTGTTTGGGGGGGGGGTTTGGTTTTTCTTTCTTTTGGTACCAGGGATTGAACTCAGGACCTTGTGCTTGTGAGGCAGGCATGGTGCCACTGAGCTAAATCCCCGGCCCTTCAAGCTCTGTTATGTACATATAGCCACTCCTCAAATGAATGTGAACTGCACAATAAAAATAAACAACAATGTAAACTGCAGGCCTAATTTCTAACACTGAATCTCCCACCCTTAGCCAGAATAGAACCCTAAATCGAATCCTAAACCTCAACCAAGTCCCAAAAACACCGCAACCCAAACTACACCTTGTCCCTTAGTCCTAAGCCACTTACCCTAACTGTAGAGGAACTTTGAGGATGCGACCTCACTTCCTTGGTATTAGAACCCAACGATGCTGGGCACACTTCTGAAGGTGTCTCCCGTCCTGACCCCTTGGAGGGAGACAGAGAAGAGGGGAGGATGAGCTGTTGCCGTTTTCCAACTTTCCGAAGGTCTAGCCACAGAAAGGACAACAATCAGAGCCTTTTCCGACCTTGACACTACTCCGGCCGCAGTTGTTTCCAGCTAATGTTCAGGAGGAGCCCACAAGTAAGAGAGGCAGCCCAGTGCCCACCCTGGTCGTCAGAGCCATCGATGACCTCTCATGGGCAGTGCTTCCTCTCGCGCTCAGGGTATGTAAGGGGCCTGCTTGGCAGAGCTCTGTCCCGCCCCTCCAACCCCCACTTCATGGTTAGAAGCAGAGCAAACATTGTGCACTGCTAGGGTACGGATTGTTGTGGACTGCTTTGCTTGGGGCCCAGCACCGTGTGCTCAGGTGCACGAAGTTTTGTGCCTGCCTCGCTCAGAAAGGATCATCAATGTGAAGTGGAAACCCATGTTAGCATTAGCCTAGTGGGACAAAGTCAGGCAATGCTAGGACATGCACAGAGGGTTTGGAGTGGGGTCAGCTTTCCTCTACACAGAGGGACAGAGGATCACACAAGACACGACGCTGTCTCAGAGAGGCAGGGTGGAAGAAAAGGCCGGGCCTCTTACTCTGCTGCTCACTCGTCTCTCCCCAGCACCACCCCTCCCATTTTGGAAACCAGGTCCAAATAGCACCATCCACAGGACATTCCCCAAATCAAGATCAAAAAGGAGAGGTCGAATCAGCCCGCGGCAGACAGGCAGGTCTGTGCACACCCTACCGAGGTCCTGAGTCACGCGGAAGACACCGAATCAACCCAATGCAGACAGTAAGCCACCTGATTCCACATTACCAAGGCGCAGAGGACTCCAGACACCAGACCAAGGTAATGAGTCCTACTGTTCCCGGCCCAGAGGTAAGAGCTTCTGAGCCGTCGTCCCACTTCTCCTGGCCCAGAGGAAGGGGTTTCCCAGTCACCATCCCTCCCACTGCTCCCGGCCCAGAGGGAGGGGCTTCTGAGCTGGCATCCCACTGCTCCTGGTCCAGAGGAAGGGGTTTCACAGCCACCATCCCACTGACTGCTCCCAGCCCACAGGAAAGGGCTTTAGAGTCACCATCCCTACCGCTGTTCCCGTCCCCTGTCCCACCTCTCCCAGCTCAGAGGAGGTAATCCTTACAGGCGCTAAAAGCCCCCCGCCCCAGTCGAAATGAGAAAATACATAAATAAGTCTCAAAACCAGACTTCCAGATCACCTACAGCAAGCCCAAAGGGAAATGAGATGGAACGCTCTGATAACCGCCTGGACCCACTGAACTGGCAACAAAAGGGGATCTGGAAAAAATGAAATCAGAAATAATTTCTCAGATAACAGGAGAAATTGTGCCCCTTGTGCAAAACATGATTAATAAATCTAGAGAGGAGCTCAGGAACATGATGGAATCCCAACATAAGAAACCAATGGAATCCATAAAACAGATGCAAATAGATTTCCAGGACATGAAAAACTCCACTGTAAGTCTACACAGCAGAAGGAGCCAATGTGAGGACAGAATTTCAGATACAGAAGATAAGATTGCAATTAGTGACCAGGAAAAGAAAAATTGCTTCAAAATAATGAGCGAACATGACAAATCAATCCAGCAGCTGCCAGATGATGCAAAAAAGAATAACATAAGACTGATTGGGCTCAATGAAGAAACAGGAGAGAGTGCAGATGACATAAAAAATCTCTTCAAAGAAATAATCGCAGAAAACTTCCCAAGCAGGGGAAAAGAGCTTCACATACAGGTAAGTGAGGCATATAGGACTCCAAATAGCCTTGATCAAAAAAAATCTACCCATAGGCATATAATTGTTAAGATTCCAGAAACACAACAGAAGAACAAAGTTCTTCTGAGAAAAGAAACAAATCACATACAAAGGAAAGCCCATCAGAATCACAGCAGACTTCTCAACACAAACCATCAAGGCAAGAAGAGCTTGAAGTGACATATTCCAAGCCCTAAAAGAAAACAGCCTCCAACCCAGATTGATGTACCCTGCAAAACTATCTTTCAAAATGGATGGAGAAATAAGATACTTTCATGACAAAGAGCACCTTGGGAACTTCATGAATACCAAACCAGCACTCCAAAGAATTTTACACAATAGCCTAGGAACAGACATTGATGATCACAAGCCCAGGAAGCAAAGCCGAATGAACCCATCTGGCATGACAAGAAATTAAACGTAAAGGGGGAGAACCCAACAAAAAGAAAAAGTCATGGCAATGAAAAGTCAAAACGTTTCAGTTATAACCATCAACGTTAATGGTCTCAATTAACCAATCAAAAGAAATAGACTGGCAGAATGGGTCAAGAAGCAAAATCCAACAATATGCTGCATACAAGAAACACATTTAATTCAAAAGGAAACTCATAGACTGAAAGTTAAAGGGTGGAAAACAATACTCCATGTGACAGGAATCTGAAAAAAAACAGGAGTAGCTATCCTCTTGGCAGATCAAGTAGATTTCAAACCAACACTGATTCAGAGAGATGAAGAAGGACACTACATCCTTGTAAAGGGGAGAATCCAAGAGGAAGAGATGACAATCATAAATATCTATGCACCAAACACCAGTGCACCCAACTATATAAAGCAAATACTAATGGACATGAAAAGTCATATAGGCACTAATACAATTGTAGTGGGGAACCTCAACACCCCACTGTCACAAATAGATCAGCTAGACTAAAAATAAGTAATGAAATACTAGAACAACTTATGACCTAGGACCTAGCACTGATGTGAAAATCAGTGGCATTGTCCCCGTCCCCATCCTCCCAAACCTCCAGCATGAGCAGACATCTCAGTCCTGCTCACTCTGAAGTATTGTCTTCTTTCCAACCTCACCTGCCCTGTGCCCCTTTGCTCAGGTCAGTGGCACATTTCCTGGGAGAGCTGTGACTGGGGGCTCTGTGTGGGTGTCTGCTGTAGAACCCATGAATCTCAAATGCCTACAAAGTGATAAGGCTGGCCAGGTCTCCCGGGATAGTGGCAAGGTGACACATGCTCCTGCCTGCACTTCACTGCACACCCTCCTCTGCCAGTTGGTCTGAGTCCCCGCCTTGTTTCCCAAGTGTCGAATCAGTTGACATCATAGTCACTGTGTGACACGGGCATGTGAGTGCCTTGTCTCTACTGTCGACCTCTACCCAAGGACAGGAGTGGTTTGAGGGTGAGAGACAAGTATAGGTGATGCAGTCGGTAGAAGGAACTTTGATCTGGTAATTTGGGAATGTCAGGACTGAGATCAGTGCAAGAAGGATGGGCGAAGCCCCCCTCCCACCGCACCCCACAGAGCTCAGCTGCTCACCGCATCCATCAAGTTCAGCTGCTCTGCCAGCAGCTTGGGAGAGAAGGCTAAGAGCACCTTCTGCAAGGACCTGTCCTCGTCAGCAGCAGCAGAGAGGCAAGAGGGCTGTGGAGCTGGCTTCTGCTTCTCTCCTGTCTCCAGAGGAGGCTGTTTCTCTGGTGCTGGCTCTGGCTGCAGAGCAGGTCCATGGTGTTCTGGACATGGAGCAGGAGCTAGGAGGAGGGAAGCTCAGCAGTGTTAGTCACTTGCCAGTTACCTGCGGACATAGAAAAGACATCATGGCCATTTGGGGGATTCCAATGCCCAACCGAAAGATATGAAAGCCTTCCGGACTGCGTGGCCCTCACCATCTGTTTCGGCCTCGTGGGGCTCTAGATATTCCACCTGAGCAAGGGGAAGGCACAAGGGAAGCTCCATGTCTACTCCAGGTGAGTTCACTTGCAAGCCGGCCATATATATATATATATATATATATATGTATGTATTAAATTCTTTGAGTGGTACATTGTAGGTATACAACACAATTATAGTTCTCATTGGGAATTGTACCTATATATAATGCATCTTCGTTACTTTGTCCCCATTCTTAGCCTTCCTTGCAGGCGTTTCACCCTTCCTTATTTACAAAGATTTAATTCCATTTTTTCCATTTCTCATCATTTTTTCCTTTCCCTTCTTTCTTTTCCCCTGTGCCTCCCACTACCTCTACCCTTTTGTACCTTTTATTACTATTTCACATTATAGATTATTCATTCCAATAATTGGTACATTTTAGGTATACAATATAATGACATTCATCATTAGAAATTTGCACCTTTACATAGTCTCTCTTGGTTTTTTTCACCCTTGCCCAGCCCTCCCTTCAACCCCTCCAGCCCTCCCTATTTACAAAAATTTTGTTCCTATTTTTCCATTTTCTCATATTAATCCCATTTCCTTCTATCCTTTCCCCTAGCCCTCCCACTTCCTTCCCCTTTGCCCTTTTTCTTCCTATTTCACATGACCTGTTATACATTTAGTCCTTATTTACACTTTCAGTTTCTGAAACCAGAGAAACTATTCGGTATTTACACATGTGTGTCCTATGTATTTCACCTAAGAGTATTGCCTCAATGTGCATCCACTTAGCTTTAAATGTCTCTAATTTCTCATTTTTTATGGCTGAGTAGTACTCCATTTTATTAAAAAACCACATTTTCTTGATCCAGTCACCAGTTGATGGGCATTTGGGCTCTTTCCAAGTTTTAGCTATTACAAACTACGCTGCTGTGAACATGGGTGCACATATATCACTGTGGTATGATTCTTTTAATTCTTTGGGGAAGGTCCCCAGCAGTGGAATAGCGGGGTCAAATGGGACTTCCAGTCCTAGTTCTTTGAGGTATCTCCATACTGATTTCCACAGTGCTTGCACCAGTCTACACTCCCACCAGCAGTGGAGCAGGGTTCCTCTTTCCCCACAGCCCCGCCAGCATTTCTTATTGGTTGATTTCATGATAGCAGCCATTCTTTCTGGAGTGAAGTGGAATCTTCGCGTTGTTTTCATTTGCATCTCTCGAATGACCAGTGACGTTGAACATTTTTTCATGTATTTATTTGCTATTTCTACTTCTTTGTCTGAGAAATGTCTGTTCATTTCAGATGCCCATTTTCAGATTGGATCTTTAAATTTGGGAGGTCTGATCTTTTTAAGTTCTTTATAGATTCGAGATAATAGACCTTTGTCTGAGGAAGAGCAGGTGAAGATTTTTTCCCACACTGTGGGTTGTCTCTTCACACTGCTGGTGGTTTCTCTTGCTGTGCAGAAGCTTTTTAATAAGAAGAGATCCCATTTGTTGATTGTTTGTGCTAGTTCACGGGCAACTGAGGTTTTGTTCATAAAATCTTTTCCTACACCGATGTCTTCAAGAGTTCTACCTAACCTCTGTTCCAACTGGTTCAGAGTTTCTATTTTAATATTTAGATCTTTAATCCATTTTGATTTGAGTTTAGTGCATGGTGAGAGATACAGGTCTAGTTTTAATCTTTGGCAAGTTGAAGCCCAATTTTTCCAGCACCATTTATTAAAGAGGCTATCTTTCCTTCAGTGAGGGTGTTCGGCTCCTTTGTCAAAGATGAGATGGCTGAGTGTGTCTGGCATTGTTTCTGTATCTTCTAATCTGTTCCACTGGTCCTCAAGCCTGTTTCTTTGCCAGTACCATGCTGTTTTTATCACAGTAGCTTTGTAGTAGAGTTGCAGGTTGGGGATTGTGATACCCCCTGACATGTCTCTGTTACCTAGAATTGCTTTTGCTATTCTGAGTCTCTTCTTGTTCCAAATGAATTTTTGGATTGTTTTCTCAAGGTCTATGAAGTATGCTGCCTGGATCTCAATTGGAATTAAATTAAATCTATATAGCAGTTTTGGAAGTATGGCCATTTTCACTATATTAATCCTTCCTACCCAGGAGCAAGGGATGTCTGTCCATTTTCTGATATCATCTTCAGTCTCTTTTCAGAGTGCCATAGTTTTCAGAGAAGAGGTCTTTGATTTCTTTCATTAGGATGATTCCTAGGTATTTCAGTCTTTTGGATGCTATTGTGAAAGGAATTATTTGTGCTATTTTTCTCTCAGTGAGTCTGTCCTTCGTGTAGAGGAAAGCTATTGATTTCTGTGTGTTGACCTTGTAACCAGCTACTTGACTGAATTTGGTTATTAAGTCTAGAAGACTTTTGGTGGAGTTCTTGGGGTCTTCTATATAGAGTATCATGTCATCTGCAAATAATGACAATTTGACTTCTTCATTTCTTATCTTTATTCCTTTTATTTCTTTCTCTTTTCTAATTGCCATGGCTAATGTTTCCAGTACTATATTAAACAAGAGTGGTGATAGTGGACATCCTTGTCTTGTTCCTGATTTTAGTGTGAAGGATTTCAGTTTTTGACCATTTAGTATGATATTGGCTGTTGGGTTTTCATAGATGGCTTCTATCAGTTGGAGGTAGAGACCATCTATTCCAATTTTTTGTAGAGTTTTTCTCATAAATGCATGTTGGATTTTGTCAAATGCTTTTTCTGCGTCTATGGAGATAATCATATGGTTTTTGTCCTTGGCTCTATTGATATAGTGTATTACATTGATGGATTTTCATATATTGAACCATCCCTGCATCCCTGGGATGAATCCCACTTGATCAGGGTGTATGATCTTCTTGATGATCTTCTGCATTCTGTTTGCCATTATCTTATTAAGGATTTTTGCATCTATGTTCATTAGTGAGATTGGCCTATAGTTCTCTTTTTCAGTTGGGTCTTTCTCTGCTTTGGGGATCAAGGTGATGCTTGCTTCCAGGAATGAATTTGGGAGTATTGCTTCCCTTTCAATTTCATTGAAGAGTTTAAACAGTAGCAGCAGCAGTTCCTCTCTAAATGTCTTGTAGAATTCAGCAGTGAAGCCTTCAGGGCCCGGGCTTTTCTTAGTTGATAAGTTTTTAATTACATTTTCAATTTCATTGGTTGATATTGGGTTGTTCAGAATTTTTAGGTCTTCTTTGTTCAACTTTGGTAATTCATATGTATGTAGGAATCTGTCCATTTCTTCTGTGTTGTCCATCTTATTGGCGTATAGGTTCTGGAAGTAGGTATTGATGATTCTCTGGATTTCTGCTGGGTCTGTGTACTTTCACCCTTTTCATTCCTAATTGCATGGATTTGGGCCTTTTCTTTCCTTTTTCTAACAAGGTTGGCTAAAGGTTTGTCAATTTTGTTGATTCAAAGAACCAACTCTTGGCTTCATTGATTTTTTTTGTATCGTTCTCCTAGTCTCCATTGCATTGATTTCTCCTCTGATCTTTATAATTTCCTCCCTTGTATGAGCTTTGGGGTTGTCCTGCTCTTCTTTTTCTAGAAGCTTGAGGTTCAGCATCAGGTTGTTTAATTGGGCTTGTTCTGTTTTTCTAATATGCGTATTCAGTGCTATGAATTTCCCTCGTAAGACTCCTTTCATTTTGTCCCATAGATTCCAATATTTTGAATTGTCATCATTTAATTGAAGGAACTGTCTGATTTCTTCTTTAATTTCCTCTGTAACCCATTGGTTATTCAGAAGCGTGTCGTTCAATTTCCAAGTGTTTATGAAATTTTTTGTTTCTTTTGCTGTGGATCTCCAATTTCATCGCACTATGGTCTGATAATGTACAGGGGATAACTTCAATTCCTTTGCACTTACTTAAACATGTTCTATGTGTGAGTATGTGGTCTATTTTGGAGAATGACCCATGTGCAGGTGAGAAGAATGTGTATTCTGATTTTGTGTGGTGGAAGACTCTGTAAACATCTGTTAAGTTCATTTGTTCAAGAGTTCGATTGAGTTCTAGTATTTCATTACTTATTTTTAGTCTAGCTGATCTATTTGTGACAGTGGGGTGTTGAGGTTCCCCACTACAATTGTATTAGTGCCTATATGACTTTTCATGTCCATTAGTATTTGCTTTATATAGTTGGGTGCACTGGTGTTTGGTGCATAGATATTTATGATTGTCATCTCTTCCTCTTGGATTCTCCCCTTTACAAGGATGTAGTGTCCTTCTTCATCTCTCTGAATCAGTGTTGGTTTGAAATCTACTTGATCTGCCAAGAGGATAGCTACTCCTGTTTTTTTTCAGATTCCTGTCACATGGAGTATTGTTTTCCACCCTTTAACTTTCAGTCTATGAGTTTCCTTTTGAATTAAATGTGTTTCTTGTATGCAGCATATTGTTGGATTTTGCTTCTTGACCCATTCTGCCAGTCTATTTCTTTTGATTGGTTAATTGAGACCATTAACGTTGATGGTTATAACTGAAACGTTTTGACTTTTCATTGCCATGACTTTTTCTTTTTGTTGGGTTCTCCCCCTTTACGTTTAATTTCTTGTCATGCCAGATGGGTTCATTCGGCTTTGCTTCCTGGGCTTGTGATCATCAATGTCTGTTCCTAGGCTATTGTGTAAAATTCTTTGGAGTGCTGGTTTGGTATTCATGAAGTTCCCAAGGTGCTCTTTGTCATGAAAGTATCTTATTTCTCCATCCATTTTGAAAGATAGTTTTGCAGGGTACATCAATCTGGGTTGGAGGCTGTTTTCTTTTAGGGCTTGGAATATGTCACTTCAAGCTCTTCTTGCCTTGATGGTTTGTGTTGAGAAGTCTGCTGTGATTCTGATGGGCTTTCCTTTGTATGTGATTTGTTTCTTTTCTCAGAAGAACTTTGTTCTTCTGTTGTGTTTCTGGAATCTTAACAATTATATGCCTATGGGTAGATTTTTTTTGATCAAGGCTATTTGGAGTCCTATATGCCTCACTTACCTGTATGTGAAGCTCTTTTCCCCTGCTTGGGAAGTTTTCTGCGATTATTTCTTTGAAGAGATTTTTTATGTCATCTGCACTCTCTCCTGTTTCTTCATTGAGCCCAATCAGTCTTATGTTATTCTTTTTTGCATCATCTGGCAGCTGCTGGATTGATTTGTCATGTTCGCTCATTATTTTGAAGCAATTTTTCTTTTCCTGGTCACTAATTGCAATCTTATCTTCTGTATCTGAAATTCTGTCCTCACATTGGCTCCTTCTGCTGTGTAGACTTACAGTGGAGTTTTTCATGTCCTGGAAATCTATTTGCATCTGTTTTATGGATTCCATTGGTTTCTTATGTTGGGATTCCATCATGTTCCTGAGCTCCTCTCTAGATTTATTAATCATGTTTTGCACAAGGGGCACAATTTCTCCTGTTATCTGAGAAATTATTTCTGATTTCATTTTTTCCAGATCCCCTTTTGTTGCCAGTTCAGTGGGTCCAGGCGGTTATCAGAGCGTTCCATCTCATTTCCCTTTGGGCTTGCTGTAGGTGATCTGGAAGTCTGGTTTTGAGACTTATTTATGTATTTTCTCATTTCGACTGGGGCGGGGGGCTTTTAGCGCCTGTAAGGATTACCTCCTCTGAGCTGGGAGAGGTGGGACAGGGGACGGGAACAGCGGTAGGGATGGTGACTCTAAAGCCCTTTCCTGTGGGCTGGGAGCAGTCAGTGGGATGGTGGCTGTGAAACCCCTTCCTCTGGACCAGGAGCAGTGGGATGCCAGCTCAGAAGCCCCTCCCTCTGGGCCGGGAGCAGTGGGAGGGATGGTGACTGGGAAACCCCTTCCTCTGGGCCAGGAGAAGTGGGACGACGGCTCAGAAGCTCTTACCTCTGGGCCGGGAACAGTAGGACTCATTACCTTGGTCTGGTGTCTGGAGTCCTCTGCGCCTTGGTAATGTGGAATCAGGTGGCTTACTGTCTGCATTGGGTTGATTCGGTGTCTTCCGCGTGACTCAGGACCTCGGTAGGGTGTGCACAGACCTGCCTGTCTGCCGCGGGCTGATTCGACCTCTCCTTTTTGATCTTGATTTGGGGAATGTCCTGTGGATGGTGCTATTTGGACCTGGTTTCCAAAATGGGAGGGGTGGTGCTGGGGAGAGACGAGTGAGCAGCAGAGTAAGAGGCCCGGCCTTTTCTTCCACCCTGCCTCTCTGAGACAGCGTCGTGTCTTGTGTGATCCTCTGTCCCTCTGTGTAGAGGAAAGCTGACCCCACTCCAAACCCTCTGTGCATGTCCTAGCATTGCCTGACTTTGTCCCACTAGGCTAATGCTAACATGGGTTTCCACTTCACATTGATGATCCTTTCTGAGCGAGGCAGGCACAAAACTTCGTGCACCTGAGCACACGGTGCTGGGCCCCAAGCAAAGCAGTCCACAACAATCCGTACCCTAGCAGTGCACAATGTTTGCTCTGCTTCTAACCATGAAGTGGGGGTTGGAGGGGCGGGACAGAGCTCTGCCAAGCAGGCCCCTTACATACCCTGAGCGCGAGAGGAAGCACTGCCCATGAGAGGTCATCGATGGCTCTGACGACCAGGGTGGGCACTGGGCTGCCTCTCTTACTTGTGGGCTCCTCCTGAACATTAGCTGGAAACAACTGCGGCCGGAGTAGTGTCAAGGTCGGAAAAGGCTCTGATTGTTGTCCTTTCTGTGGCTAGACCTTCGGAAAGTTGGAAAACGGCAACAGCTCATCCTCCCCTCTTCTCTGTCTCCCTCCAAGGGGTCAGGACGGGAGACACCTTCAGAAGTGTGCCCAGCATCGTTGGGTTCTAATACCAAGGAAGTGAGGTCGCATCCTCAAAGTTCCTCTACAGTTAGGGTAAGTGGCTTAGGACTAAGGGACAAGGTGTAGTTTGGGTTGCGGTGTTTTTGGGACTTGGTTGAGGTTTAGGATTCGATTTAGGGTTCTATTCTGGCTAAGGGTGGGAGATTCAGTGTTAGAAATTAGGCCTGCAGTTTACATTGTTGTTTATTTTTATTGTGCAGTTCACATTCATTTGAGGAGTGGCTATATGTACATAACAGAGCTTGAAGGGCCGGGGATTTAGCTCAGTGGCACCATGCCTGCCTCACAAGCACAAGGTCCTGAGTTCAATCCCTGGTACCAAAAGAAAGAAAAACCAAACCCCCCCCCCAAACAACTCATAGTACAGCTTATATATATTACGAGTTTTAGATTGATATAAAATTAAGATGGCAACCGATTTCTTCTATTTTCTGTTATTGTCGTCCATTAGTCTAGTACATCCTGTACAAGGAGTGAGCAAATATTGATGTATAATTACTAACTAAAATCCACCTTCTCCCCTTGCTGTCCACAACAATCTGCACTCCTGTCTGGGCTGCCACATTGCACTTCATTGTTGCATCCCTCAGATGCCTCTTGACTGATATTTTCTCAATTTTTGCTTTTTTTGTTTTGTATGAGCTGACAGTTTTGAGGATGACTGATCTGATATCTTATAGAATGTCCCTAAATTTAAGATTTCCTGATATTCCCTTCCTTATTAGATGAGGGTTACATGTTTGGGTGCATGGCTTTCCTCAGGTGTTCCGTGTTCTTGACTGCACCCTCATTCTGGGTTCTCCAGTGCACCTTTGGTTTAACTCTCACAAAGTCATGCACTGCCCTCTCAGGGACACCCAGCCTGTCCTGCCAGGCCTTCTTTTGAAATTTGGGTGGAAGCCTCCCTGACACAACTCTTGCATTCGGCATACCTGTGAAAACAGCACCCTGTAGATGACACAAAGTTCTACCACTGGCTCCAAGCAGTTCTTAGGCCTTTGTGCATCATGGCTGCACAAGCATCCATGTGCCTGGATGGCCGAGCACTGTGAACTGAATGAATCCCAGGGAACCCGCCCAGGTGGCCCTTCTCAAGCAGGGTGCCCTGGGGCTCTCCTCTCAAAACAAAGTCTTTCCCTTTCGCAACTGTGAGCCTTAGAAAGGTTGGGGCTTATGGGTTCCTTGTATGTCTTCAAGGCATCTTTTCCATTGTATATTACTTGGATTCTCTTTAATGCTAATCTTTGATCAACCAGGCTGTCCATTGCTCCATCTCTACATGCCTTTCTCTTTGGGGGAAACTGAAAAGTTTTTAAATGGGCTTTTGCTCCTCATTTTCAGCACAAACCTGGCTCAAAGTAGCAAGCAGCATCCAGGCTACAGCCAGATATTTAGGCTACCTTGATATTTTTCTCCATCAGATGAATGGTTCTTCCACCCTTAGTATCAGTCTCACACAAATCTCAGGACATGAACACAATACAGTCATATTTTCTGCTGGAGCACAACACACATGGCCTGGATCCAACTGCCACTGGCATCCTTCTCATCTGAAACCTTCTAAGTCTGGCCTTTCTCATCTGCAATCTATCTGCACTCTGCTTTTCTGTGCTCAGACCAGAATCTTTCATCAAGCTCAGATTAGAGCATTCTAGGGCTGCTTCTCCAGCTGGCATCTCCAAACTTTTCCAAACTGCTGTGGACCACTTCCACAAGCCTCTGAACCACCTGGTGAGGTACAGTCGCTGCAGTGACCAGACTTCTTGTACCAATATCTGTATCACCCACTTTCTTGTCCCTGAACATGATACTCAGCACTACACATTAAGGGAAGAGAGGTTTGTTTCCGCTCTCAATTCAGTTCATAGCTAGTTCCAGGATGACAGGATGGCATGTCAGAGGTGCACATTGATAGAACTGCTGCTTGCCTGGTGGAGGCCAGGAGGCACATGGTAAAGTGTGGGCTAGGGAAGCAAGATACACCCTCCCAGGTCACACCCCCGCTGACCCACCTCTTCCAACCAGGCCCACATCCTGACACCAAGCCTAGCATAGCACCCCCATCACCCACTCACCCTCTGTAAGCCCTCACCTCTGGGGGCAAGAGGCTTGAGGGTGACATCCAGATAGAATCCATAACCTGTAGTTTCCATAAAAGGATGCAATTTCTGATGTGATCTAGAACTGTTATAAGAAATCTATGAAATATTTAGAGCATAAAACCTTACAATTTATTGAGGACAATTTTCTTTTCAGTAATGCACATTATGAGCACAGAATGGGAGTTTAGGACTGATGAGACTTTATTTTCATGTTTTGCTCCAATACCCTGTTTTGTTTTCAGTGTTTGGTCCTGGAAGTATTTATAACTTTGGAATGAGTGCACAGATGGGTTTCTGAACTGTGTTTCTTTCCTCATTTCTCTTCTGGTCACTTGTACCTGCATCAACAGTAGACATGAATTTCACATAAGCATTTAATAGTGATAAGAATAGTGTGGCTATCAGGGCTATATGTATTTACCTGATTTTTAATAGTTTTAATAGATGTCAATTATTTCATTATTATTTGACTTAATTTAACTAGTTTACTCTGTATGTGAAAAAGCTATGGATGTAAAGAGAACAAAAGACAAAATTTGAATTTATTTAAAAAATCAGACACAAACACTTCGATGTTTAGTCGGTAACTTTGTGGAGAAAAAGTCAGAGTTCTTGGCTCTTATCTTTCCAATATGTTACATCTGTTCCTCTGCCACATGCAAAACTGGAAGAATTCTGGACAACTGCTTTATAAAATCAAAGAAACTTTAGCTAGATGAACCATTAAGAATCATCTGGTTAGGGACTAGGGATTTAGTTCACTGGTTCCACTGCCTGCCTTGCAAGCACAAGGTCCGTATTTTGATCTCCAGTACCAAAAAAAAAAAAAAAAAAAAAAAAAGAATCTGGTTAAACCCTTCATTTTAATAAGATTAAATAAAAACCCATTGAGATTAAAATTATTCAAGATTTTTCAGTTAGTAGTTGCCAGGGTGTAATTTAAGACCAAGGTTCCAGACCTTTCTATCAGGCATGCTGCCTTTCTGATGCAAATTCCATCTGGGGGCTAAACATGTACCTACAGTTGTCCTTGACATTTAGGCTGAGACGTGTAAAATTTAGGCTTAGTATACTAATTCTTAGTAAATCAAGAGAGTGAATTTCTGTGGTCTTGGACTGATGAGTATAAAGCCAAACCTATATCTGAATAGGTTGCACAAAATGAGAAGCACATTTTATGAACTGTCTTTAACAGGCTTATGCAAAGAATTCTGCAGAAAGTGTCTTAAGCATAGTAATTCAAATTGCAGAGGATTAAATCCTCTGGAAGACTGGATCATCATGATCTTGATTTTTTTCTAAAAAGATGAGGACTTTCCAGGATAAGTCTTTCAGCGGAACCTCAATGCACTTTCTAGGCCAAAGTGCTCTTCACCATACAGGCCTCGTAGAGCTGTCCTGCAAAAATCAGCAATGCGGAGAGCCAGATTGTCATATGAATGGTATTAGATGCACCTCCAAGAGTTGAGTGAACACCCACAGTGACAGAGCTGTAGCTACTTTCTCTGAGAAGCAATGGCACTTTATATCACAACCTTCCATTAACTTGTTTTGCAGAGCTAGCGCAAGAAGAATGCTAGAATGAAAACTGAAGTGCAAAGTTCCACACAATTCTGAAGAGCTTGTTTGGTTTTTAACATCAAATTTTCCTCGGAGAAAGTTTAGGTCTTTCCAGGACCTTTCATCAGAACCGGAATACACTTTCTAGGCCAAAGTGCTATTCTCTGTACAGGTATCATAGAGTTGTGCTCCTGAAATCAGCAATGAGGAGAAGCCAGACTTTGATTTGGATGGTATTCGATGTAAATCTGAGTGGAGTGCACTGCCAAACTGACAGAATTCTAGCTGGATTCTGTGAGAAAGAACTGCTCAGTACGTCATAATCTTCCATTGACTTGCATGGAAGACTTGGAGCTAGAAATATGGTTGAATGAAAAATGAAGTGCAAACTGCCGGGCAATTCTGAACAGTGTATTTATCTTCTAACATCAAGTTTTTCTTAGGACAAATTTGAGGACTTTCCAGGATCTGCCTTTCAGCAGAAACTCAATGCAATTTCTAGACCAAAGTGCTATCCATGGTACAGGCCTCGTAGAGATGTGCTACAAAAATCAGCAATGCAGAGAACCAGAATGTGATATGAAAGTTATTGCAGGTAACTCCAAGAGTGGAGTGCACTATCAAATGGACAGAGCTCTAACTTCTTTCTTTGAAAAGGAACTGCACTTTATGTCATAACCTTCCTTTGATTTACATGAGTTATGGCTAGAAGTATGCTTGAATGAAAACTCAATTGCAACGTGCCAGACCATTCTGAACAGTGCATTTGACTTGTAACACGAAGTTCTTCTAAAGACAAAGATGAGGACTTTCCACGACCTGTCCTTCAGCAGAACCTCACTGCACTTGCTAGGACAAATTGCTATTTATGGTACTGCCCTCTTAGAGACAGATTGTGATGTGAAAGATACTGGCTGTTACTCCAAGAGTGGAGGCCAATGCAAACCTGACAGAGCTCTAGTTTCTTTGTCTCAGAAGAAACTGCATTTCATATCATTAGCTTCCATTGACCTGCATTGGAGAGCTGGGGCTACAAGAATGCTTGAATTAAAATAGAAGAGCAAACTGCCTGTCCATTCTGAAGAGAGTGTTTGACTTCTAAACTCAACTTTTCTTAGGACAAAGTTGAGTACTTTCCGGAACCTGTCTTTCAGGAGAACCTGAATTCAGGCCAAAGTACTCTTCATGGTACAGGACTCATAGATATGTGCTATACAAATCAGCAATGGAGAGAGCCACATTGTAATGTGAATGGTGTTGGATGTAATTAAAAGAGTGGAGTACACTTCCAAACTACCAGCACTCTAGCTGCTTTCTTTGAGAAGGAACTGAATGTTATATCTTAACCTTTCATAGAGTTACATGGCACAGCTAGTGCTAGAAAAATGCTTGAAAGAAAACTGAAATGCAAACTACGGTGCCATTCTGAACAGTGGGTTTCTCCTTTAACATCAAGTTTATCTTAGTACAAAATTGAGGACTTTCCAGGAGCAGTCTTTTAGCAGAACTTCAATGCACTTTCTAGGTCAAAGTACTCTTCATCCTACAGGCCTCAAAGACATTTGCTACCGAAATCAACAATGCAGAGAGCCCGATAGTGATGTGAGTGGTATTAGATGCACCTCCAACAGTGGAGTGTATTCCCACAGTGACAGTGTTATATCTGCATTCTCTGAGCAGAAACTGCATTTTATATCATGACCTTCCATTGACTTGCATGGGAGAACTGGCGCTAGAATTATGCTTGAATGAAAACTGAAGTGCAAACTGCCGCATCATTCTGAACAGTGTGTTTGGCTTCTAACATAAGTTCTTCTTAGGACAAAATTGAGTACATTCAAGGACCTGTCTTTCAGCAGGAAGTGCAATTTCTAGACCAAAGTGCTATTTATGGTACAGGCCTCATAGATATGTGCTGCAGATAGCAGCAATGCAGAAGGTCAGATTGTGGTGTGAATGTTATTGGATGTAAGTGCAAGAGTGGAGTGCATTGCCAAACTGACAGCACTCTACCTGCTTTCTTTGAGAAGGAACTGCACTTTAGGTCATAACCTTCCATTGACTTGCAGGGGAGAGCTGACGCTAGAAGTATGCTTGAATGAAAACTGAATTGCAATGTGCCGGACTATTCTGAAGAGTGTTTGACTTCTAACATCAAATTCTTCACAAGACAAAGTTGAGGACTTTCCAGGACCTTTCACCAGAACCTGAATGGACTGTCTAGACCAAAGTGCTATTTATGGTACATGAATCCTAGAGCTGTGCTAAAGAAATCTGCAAAGCAGAGAACCAGATTGAGATGTGAGTGGTATTGGATTTAACTCCAAGAGCCCCCCCAAACTGCCAGAGCTCTAGCTCCTTTTTTGTGAAGGAAATTCACATTATATTTTAACATTCCGTTGACTTGCAAGGGAGAGCTGGTGCTAGAAAAATGCTTGAATCAAAACTGAAGTGCAAGCTGTGCAACATTCTGAAGAGTGTGTTTGGATTCTAACAAGAAGTTCATCTTAGGACATTGTTGACTTTCCAGGACCTGTTTTTCAGCTGAACCTCAGTGAACTTTCTGATAAAGTGCTAGTCACATTACAGGCCTCAAAGATATGTGCTGCAGAAAAAAACAATGCAGAAAGCCAGATTCGGATGTGAATGGCATTGGATGCACCTCCAAGAGTAGAGTATATTCACATTGTGACAGTGCTCTAATTGCTTTCTCTGAGAAGGAACTGCAATTTATATCATATCCTTCCATTGACCTACATGGGAGAACTGTCACTGGAAGAAGGATTGAATGACAACTGAAGTGCAAACTTCTGCACCTTTCTGAACCATGTGTTTGGCATCGGACATCAAGTTCTTCTTATGACAAATTTGAGGACATTCCAGGACCTGTCTTGCAGCAGAACATGAATGCACTGTCTAAGCCAAAGTGCTATTCATGGTACAAGCCTCATAGAGATGTGCTACAGAAATCACCAACGCAGAGAGCCAGATTGTGATGTGAACAACATTGGATGTAAGTCCAAAAGTGAAGTGCACTGCCAACCTGACAAAGCTCTAACTTCTTTCTCTCAGAAGGAACTGCACTTCATATAATAAGCTTCCATTGACCTGCACTGTAGAGCTGGTGCTAGAAGAATGCTTAAACTAAAATAGAAGAGCAAACTGCCAGTCCAATCTGAAAAATGTGTTTGGCTACTATCAAGTTTTCCTATTTCAAAGTTGAGGACTTTCCAGGATCTGTCTTTCTGCAGAACTTGAATGCACTGTCTATGCCAAAGTGCTATTCATGGTACTGGACTCATAGAGATGTGCTATACAAATCAGCAATGCAGAGAGCCCCGCTGAGACGTGAATGGCCTCGAATGTAATTCCAAGAGTGGAGTGAACTGCTAAACTGCCAGAGCTTTAGCTTTCTGTGAAAAAGAACTGCACTTTTTATCTTAACCTTCCATTGACTTGCATGGCAGAGCTTGTGCTAGAAGAATGCTTGAATGAAAACTGAAGTGCAAATTCCCACACCATTCTGAAAAGTGTGTTTGGCTTCTAACATCGTTTATCTTAATACAAATTTGAGCACTTTCCAGGACCAGTGTTTCAGCAGAACCTCAATGCACTTTCGAGGTCAAAGTGCTGTTCACCATACAGGCCTCATAGAGATTTGCTACCGAAATCAACAATGCAGAGAACCAGATAGTTACTTGATGGTCTTTGATACACCTCCAAGAGTGCATTGCACTCCCACAGTGACAGTGCTATAGCTGCATTCTCTGAGACAGAACTGCACTTTATATCTTAACCTTCCTTTGACTTGCATGGGAGAGCTGGCAATAGAAGAATGCTTGAATGAAAACTGAAGTGCTGTCATCCCATCCTGTTTGACTTGTAACATCGAGTTCTTCTTAGGACAAAATTGAGGACATTCCAGGACATGTGTTTCAGCATAAACTCAATGCAATTTCCACACCAATGTGCTAGTCACCGTACAGGCCTCATAGAGATGTGCTACAGAAATCAGCAATTCAGAGAACCAGATTGTGATGTGAATGTTATTGGATGAAAATCCAAGAGTGGAGTGCACTACCTGACAGAGCTCCAGCTCCCTTTTTTGAGAAGGAACTGCACTTTGTGTCCTAACTTTCCATTGACTTGCATGAGAGAGCTGGCGCTAGAAGTATGCTTGAATCAAAACAGAAGAGCAAGCTGCCAATCCTTTCTGAACAGTGTGTTTGGTTGCTAAAATCAAGTTTTCTTAGGACAAAGTTGAGGAATTTCCAGGACTTGTCTTTCAGCAGAACTGAATGCACTGCCTAGGCCAAAGTGCTATTCATGGCACAGGACTCATAGAGATGTGCTATACAATTCCACACTGCAGAGAGCCACATATTAATATGAATGATAGAGGATGTAATTAAAAGTGTGGCGTGCACTGCCAAACTACCAGAGCTCTAGCTCCTTTCTGTGAGAAGGAACTTCACTTTATATCTTAACCTTCCATTGACTTGCCTGGCAGATCTTGTGCTAGAAGAATGCTTGAATAAAAACTAAAGTGCAACCAGCCGCACCATTCTGAACAGTGTGTTTTGTTTCTAACATCAAGTTCTTCTTAGGGAAAACTTGAGGAAACTCCAGGGCCTGTTTTTCAGAAGAAACTCAATGCAATTGCTAGCCCAAAGTGCTATTCACTGTACAGGCCTCATAGAGATGTGCTACAGAAATCAGCAAGGCAGAGAGACAGATTGTGATGTGAATGTTATTGGATGTAACTTCAAATGTGGAGTGCAGTACCAAACTGACAGAGCTCTAGCTGCTTTCTCTGAGAAAGAATGGCACTTTATATCATAACCTTCCATTGACTTCGTGGGAGAGCTGGCACTAAAAGAATGCTTGAATTAAAACTGAAGAGCAAACTTCTGGTCAATTCTGAACAGTTTTAGGCTATGAAAATCAGGATAGTCCTAGGACAAAGTTGAGGACTTTCCAGGATCGCTTTCAGCAGACCCTCAATACACTTCCTAGACCAAAATTCTCACCATACAGGCCTCTTAGAGATGTCCTACAGAAATCCGCAATGCTGATTTTGATGTAAATGGTATTGGATGGACCTCTAAGGGAGGAGTACGCTCTCACAGTGACAGTGCTATATCTACATTCTCTGAAACGAAACTGCACTTTACATCATACCCTTCCATTGACATGTAAGGCAGAGATGGCGCTAAAAGAATGCTTGTAAGAAAACTGTAGTGCAAATTGCGGCACCACTCTGGAGAGTGTGTTTGGCTTCTAAAATCAGGTTATTAGCAAAATGTTGAGGACATTCTAAGACCAGTCTTTCAGCAGAAATTTAATGCAACTTCTAGGTCAAGGTGCTATTCATGGTACAGGCCTCATAGAGATGTGCTACAGACATCAACAAAGCAGAGAGCCAGATTGTGATGTAAATGATATTGGATGTGACCCCAAGAGTGGAGTCTACACCTACAGTGCACTTTATTTCATAACCTATTGATTTGCATCCTAGTTCTGGTGCTAGAAGAATACATGAATGAAACCTGAAGTGCAACCTGCCAGACCAGTGATTGAATTCTAACATCAAGTTTTTCTTAATAATAATTTGAGGTCTTTCAGGACCTGGCTTTCAGAAGAACATCAATGCAGTTTCTAGGCAAAAGTGGTATTCCTGGTACAGGCATCACAGAGATATACTACAGAAATCAGCAATGCAGGGAGCCAGTTTGGGATCTGAATGGTATTGAATGTAACTCCAAGAGTAGAGACCACTCCCACAGTCACAGAGCTATAGCTGCTTTCTCTGAGAAGGAACTGCTCTTTTTATCCTAACATTCCACTCACTTGCATGGGAGATCTTGCCCTAGAAGAATACCTGAAGGAAAACTGAAGTGAAAAGTGCCACACCGTTCCAAAGAGTGTGCTTTTCTTCTAACATCAAGTTATTAGGACAAAGTTGACCTGTCTTTCAGCAGAACATCAATGCTCTTTCTATGGCAAAGTGGTATTCACAACACAGTCCTCATAGGGATGTGCTACAGAAATCAGCAACGCAGAGAGCCAGAAAGCGATCTGAATGTTATTGGATATAACTCCAAGACTGCAGTGTACTGACACAGTGACAGAGCTATAGCTACTTTTCTCAGAAGAAACTGCACTTTATATCATAACCTTAAATTGAATTGCATGGGAGAGCCGTCGGAAGATGAGTGCTTGACCTCAACTGAAGTGCGAACTGCCTGACAATTCTGAAGAGTGTGTTTGACTTCTAATTTCAAGTTCTTCTTAGGACAATGTTGAGGACTTTCCAGGACGTGTCTTTAAGCAGAACACCAATGCACTTTCTAGGCCAAAGTGGTATTCATGGTATAAGCCTCATAGACATGTGCTGCAGAAATCTGCCATGCAGAGAAGGAGATTTTGATGTGAATGGTATAGGATGTACTTCCACGAGTGTAGTGCACTGCCAAACAGAGCTCTTTTTTCTCCGAGAAGGAACTGCACATTATATCGTAACCTTCCATTGACTTGCATGGGATAGCTGGCAATAGAATGCTGGAATGAAAACTGAAGTTCAAAATGCTGCATTCTGAAGAGTGTGCTTGGATTCTAACATCAAGTTTTCCTTAGGACAAAGTTGATGACTTTCATGACCTGTCTTTCAGCAGAACATCAATGCACTTCCTAGGCCCAAGTGCTATTCACTATAAAGGCTTCATAGAGATGCGCTACAGAATTCAGCAATGCAGAGAGCCAGTTTGTGATGTGAATTTTATTGGATGTAACTACAAGAGTGGAGTGCACTCCCAAAGTGACAGAGCCATAGATGCTTTCTCTGGTAAGGAAATGCACTTTATATCATAGCCTTCCACTGACTTGCATGGTAAAGCTGGCACCAGAAGAATACCTGAATGTAAACTGAAGTGCAAAGTGCCAAAACATTCTGAAGAATGTGTTTGCCTTCTAACGTCAAGTTCTTATTAGTAGAAAGTTGAGGACTTTCCAGGACCTGTCTTTCAGCAGAACCTCAGTGCAATTTCTAGGTCAAAGTGCTACTCACAGTACAGGCCTCATAGTTATGTGCTACAGAAATCAGCACTGCAGAGAGCCAGTTTGTGATGGGAATCATGTGTGGAGTGCACTTCCACTCATACAGATCTACCTGATTTCCTTGAGAAAGAGCTGGACTTTATTTCATAAACTTCCATGTATTTTCATTTGAGATCTGGCACTAGAAGAATGCTTGGATGAAAACTGAAGTGCAAACTGATAGACCTTTTTCCTTTTCTCTGTTAAAATGATGGCTTTTGGGGGGTGGATCTTCCAATGCTGAACCAACACTGCCATCCTTATAGTAAAACCACTTTCTACATCTTTCCTGATCTGACTCCTAATTGTTTTGTTAAACAAATTTCTACCTATGTTCATACTTTGTTCTTCTATTATCTTTATCCAGTTTTAGGATTAGCACAATGTTGAGTTCCTAAAATGAGGGGAGAAGTGTTCCTTCTTTTTTCTGCTTTGTTTTGATATAACTTATCAGTTAAAATGTATATGAGCCTGATGTTGTCATATAGGTAGGTTTTCAAGCTAGGAATATACTTTCTTTAATAGGTGCTGTTCAAATTTTATATTTCCTCCAGAGTCAGTTTCTTTAATTTGTCTTCTAAGTTACTTCTTAGAAGTTGTCAAATTTATTTCGAAAAAGATTTTTGTAATATGCTTTCCTTTTGAATTCTGTAAAATCTGTGGTACTGTCTCCTAGATATTGATACTGTAATTTTAAAAAATGTATAATTGGTATTGTGTAATAGGAAGAAAGGTCTAAAGGAGCAAGGGAAGTGAGAGGGGTAAGAAAAGGAAAAAAGGGAAAAGAAAAAATATGAGAAAAGAAAAAAATGGAAACAAAATCTTTGCAAATAGGGAAGGGTGGAGGGGGTGAAGGGTGAGCAGGGGAATGGGGAAAAAAAATAAGAACTAAGATACTTATGTAATGGTACAAGATTCCAATGATGAATGTAACTGTATTTTATACCTAAAATGTACCAATAAACTCAATGGAAGAAAAGCGATTAAATTCAAATAACAATATGCATTGTTTTAAGCATTTTAAAATGTACAAGTCACTGATTTTTAGTGTATTGATCATATTGTATGATAATCACCACTATTTAATTCCAGAACATTTATGGTACGCAGAAAAGAAACAATGTCTTCCAACTTCTCTTTTCCACTTTTCTATGGAACTCACTAATCTACTTTCTCTCTATAGATTTACCTATTCTGTATATTTCATATAAATAAAGTAATACAAATTACAGCTTTTTCCATTCTAAGAGGTTGAGGTAGGAAGATTGTAAATTTGAGCCCACTCTCTACAACTTAGCAGTTTAACTAGACAAGACTTTTTCAAATATTTTTAAAAAGGGCACAGAGAGTACGAATATCGCTCAGTGTGAATTTGATTACTTTCATTTAGCATGTTGCCAAGGTTCATTCATATTTTAGCATGCATTCATTTCTTTTTATGGCTGAACAATAGTCCAATGTTTGGATATATCATACTCTGTTCATACATACAGTAATTGATGAGTATTATGGTTTTTTCCTACATTTTGGCTATTAAATAAATACTACTGCTGATAAAAATCATATGTAAGTTTTTATTATATATTTCAATCTTATATAGGTATGTAATTGCTGGGTAAGTTAGAGTCATACAACTATGAATTACAGAACTATCAAACTGTCTTAGTAGCTTGGCCATTTTACACTCTGTTTTGGTTTCTGCTTTTTGAGATGGGGGGGGTCTCCCTATTTAGTTCAGTCTGGGCTTGAACTCACTCGGTAGCCTAGGCTGGCCTGAAATTTGAGGCAATCCTCCTGCCTCAGGCTCCTGAGTTCTGGGATTACAGGTGTGCTCCACCAGACCTGATTCATTTTACATTCCTCTCAGGTATGTATAAGGGGTTTTTATTTTCCACATATCTAAAAGTATTTATTTTCTGGCTTTCTATTATAGTGAAAGTTCAGCAGTCTCTCCTAGTTTCAACATGCATTCCCCTAAATAATACCTATATAAGAAAACCTGGATTTGCAAGCATAATTTGTTCAAAAAACATGCTTATAATCCAAAGCACTTGTATATCACAGTAAATGTCCCCTATAAACTCAGATAATTCATTCTACAACCCAAAAATATTCATATAAAATGATTACAGTACTGTTACATAACAGAAAATAGTAAAAAAAATACAAAATATGAAGGAAAATAGTTAACCTGCACTTGCCTTCAAAAATCTTTGTGTAAGAGAACAAGAGAGGAGGATTTTGTGTAGAAAGACTTTCACTATCACCAATAGAATCACTGCTATGGGCTAAATGGAATCGTTTTCTTTTTGTGCTTCTTTAGTAAGGAACATATCCAATGACACTTCCTTTTGCCTTCTTTTGAGGATTTAGCAGAAATGTGACATTGACTTGTCATTAAACAGATTTGTCACTTGCACTGCTTCACCCCTCATTTGGGTGGTGTTTTTCTACAAAATTTTTCATTGTTGCCCACATTTTACACATTTTAGTCTCATTTGAAAGAGGGATTTCTCCACCTTTTTCTCCTCCTCCTCTTCTGCAGATGAGATCTCCTCCATAACTTCTTGATGTTAGGAGATGATAGCCCATAATCCCAGAGTAAGGAGGGGAGAGAAAGAGAGAGATGGGAAAAACCACTGGCTCACTTGTGAATGTGACACTGGGCCTCACATACTACTCGTATTACAAGACATTACTCCTTTATCAAGTTGAAATTTATTAGAAATATTTGCTTGTCTTGCAAACCACTCACAGACAAGTTACTCACAATCCAAGTTTTTGCTATATACCTACACACATATATGAACTCATATGTAGGCATATTCAGATGTATGTATATATGTATGTAAAGTATTATCAAAAATACAACAAAAGACACATTGCTATGAATTCCCTTCAAGATTCTACCTCTGCCTTCAAACACACTTATCTCAGCATTCTTGCCACTTTCTGAAGCAGTTCTGGAAGTCCTCTTTCATGAGTGTAATAAGTTGTCCTGTTGTGATTGCCTCAGTTCTCTGAGTCAATTTAAAACATTGATCTTTCATGGTCATTTAGATTGTAAGGAATGACAGATCCATTGAAGATGGATGAGGATACATTGTAATAGTTTTTAGACAGAAATTTCTATCAATATTTGACCAATGACTGGTAACCAAAACAGCGAATACTTAAATTTTTAAAATTTATTACAGTAAAAACATACATTGCCTTTCATCCCTGAAAATGCTCAGAATACTCCCCCTTACTTTGAAAACACTTATCCCATCATCATGGCAATGTGTCTTTTACTGTAATACGTTTTAAAAAATTTAAATCTTTACCACATTTTTGATCACTCTTTTATGTTTATACACATTCTGTTTTCTAGCCCTTGCCATATACATGATTTGAAAATATTTTCTTCCATTCAGTGGTCTTCAAACTTTCTTGATATAGTAAGTCTCTGAAGTATGAATGAATTCTGTTCCAGCAGAATGTTTAAAAGTCAGATTTGTTCATAAGTCCAACAAAATGAGTCTTATACAACTTTGACACAAAAATATAATACAAAACATAAAAACAAAGTACACATAAAAATATAGTAATTACTTGATGCTTTTGTACTACTGTACACTATTGTACTGTACAGTAAGCACATAGGAGCACCACTGTGACAATGTCTGGCACATGAACTACTTTCATGATTTGCTCACATCTATGAATGTTTGTAATGAGAGGTATGTTTATATCAGTGAAAGTTTGCAACTGAAATATTTGTAAGTCAGGGACTTACTGTAATGTTCTTTGAGTCAAAAAAGCTTTATAAGTTTGATACAGTTCAATTTATCTACTTTTTTTGCTTATGCTTTCTGAGTACTCTGTAAACAGCATTGAGCTTTAATCTCCCCTAACATTCCCACCAAAATAAACACACATATACATACATAAAACAGGCATCACAACTAGGCTAACATTACATACAATACAGAAAACATTTATAACACAATTTGGTAAACTTTTATACTTTTATCCACATAACCCAAAAGTTAAGGGCACAGAATTTTCCCAGTTATAAACTCTGGTGCTGCTATCACCTGTGTTGGGGAAGTAGAGAAGAATAAAAGGTCATCTCCTAAACCTGGAAAGAGCAGAACTCCAAATCTCATTATGATGATTTTTCCATGCCAGCTGGTGAAAGCACAAACTCTTCCTGGGTTTGTATGCTCCCTGGGGTTACTGCTCTACAAACTCTTCATTTTTTCCAGCCTCATTAATCAATGCTCAGCTGAAGACTCAAGAAAGATCCTCTGTGATCCCCATCATGTTTGTTCCTGGTTCTCTACCCTTCAGCACAAGGTCCTGTGAATAACAGCTTCTTGGAGCTGGCCAATCCCCCCTTCCTCGTTGTGCTCAACTCAGTTTCCTACTGTCCATGTCTGTGTTCCTCCCGCTTGTGTTGTAGACTGCACACTGTTTCCAGATAGCACACTGGATAATCCAGATCCCCAAATCTGAAAACCACTGTTTCATGTAATTTGTATGCTTTTCAAATTCAGTCAAGATGGTTGTTGCGCCTTATAACTAGATGTCCCCCCACACCCTTTAACACACAGGTCCTTGATGGATACCCAACATGCAGACTGTGACGGTACTGGAGCCTTAACTGCCTTTTCCACTTCTGCCGTCTCTTCACTGGATGGTGGAGTTTTCCAGAGGCTCCATGATATATGGTGATATCAATATTCTGGGCACTCATGGGCAACGTACTTGTGTATTTTTGTGTCTTAAGATTTTTTTAAATTTTAATATGGTAAACATCAATACAAATACACACACAAAAGCTTTATGAGGTAATTATAGTATTCAATGATTCTAGAACTATAAGTTGTTTGTGAAATATTGCTGCAGGTTTTATAAATTCCTCCTGTTTCTATACCAGTTTTGCTTTCAAAAAAATTTTTTTGTTGTTGTTTTGGAGATGGAGTCTTCTGTGTTGCACAGGGTGGGCTGAAACTCAGGATTTTTCCTATTTCAGCCTCCTGAATTGCCAAGATTACCGGCTGCAGCCACTCCACATAACTCTATTATAGTTTTTAAGTGGCAATGATTGATTTTTTTACTTGATTGGCTACTAGATTGAATGGAATCTAGTAACTGTCATTAATCTTGTATTCTTGGAAATTAGACATATCTTTCTGTTTCTTTCTTGTATTATTGCTACTATCAGTAGGAAAAAACAACAGCTAGCCAGCAATCCCAGCACTCAGGCAGGATGAGGCAGGAGGATAGCATGTTCAAGTTTATTCTGGACAATTTAAGAACTTAGTGAGACTTTTCTAAAAAATAAATAAATGAATAAATAAACAAACAAACAAAAAAGCCTGGATGTAGCTCAATCCAAAGGTCCTGGGTTAAATCTCCAGTACTGAAAAGTGAAAATAAAACAAACAACAACAAAAAAATCAGTTAAGAGGGAGTTATCTGGGATAATGGATCATCTGAGTGCTCATGTCATTCTTCCTAACCTTTAGTTCTAAAATTGATAATCCAGGGTAAATTTAGCATTTCCCCTTAGCTTAAGTAGTAATTAAGAGCAACCTATATGATATCTAGGAAATTGATGTGTCTATTTTAAGGGGCAAAGTGAAACCACAACAAACAAAACCAGAAGCTAAGCAACAAGGTCCATGGATGGGGAGATGTGGAAAAGAATGTTTCTAGGTATAAAGAAAAAGCTGAGACCAGCATTTCAGAATGACAGCCATGATAACAGCAGTCTGCAATTTCTGTCCTATGTGGCTCTTTGAACTTGGAGCCTGAGCCAAACACATGAAATAAAGGAGCTGCAGATGACAACTAGGACATGAGATGAGGAAACCTCAGTTGGATCTGAGATTAAAATCTTCTTGAATTGTCAGTGTGTAGTGGCTCCTTCCCATAATCCTAGCACCCATGAGGCTAAGGCAAGAGGATCACCACAAGTTTGAGACCAC